>NW_022111369.1:95765791-95771149 GCF_000313985.2 Echinops telfairi | reverse complement strand
CCCATCATTCACTATGGCAAGATTTTTTGTTCTGATGATGCCTTATACCTGGGAGAGGGGGAGGAGGGGGGAAGGGAAGAGGTGGGAGACCTGGTAGGGCTTTGTTGTTTCTCAGTTAGATGGCTCCTTGTTTATCTTCCAGCCTGTGGGACCCCAGATACTATATATTTTACTATCTTAATACTTAACGTATGTGTACATTGCCTCTATCCCTTTCATTATAAATTAGTATATTTACATGTCACTATGCCTCTATAAATAGTTTTTGCTTCTACTTCTTCCCTCTATTTCCTTTCAGACACTGGAGCTCTTCTGAGAGCAGAAAGCCTCCTCTTTCTCTGGAGGAGCAGCTGGTGACTTCAATCTCTCCCTCTCCCTCCTCCCTCCCTCTCAGCAAGCAAGGTTATCTCATCTGCGTTCATGAATCTTTCCAAAATCCTAGAGGCAATCCATACTGAAGCCCACTCCAAAGAACAGTGGCACAACAGAATGAATGAATATTGAACAACAGCATGAATATCACTTGCAAGTAAAATTTTGCTAAAGATAATTCAAAGCGTTTGCAGCAATACATCCACAGGAAACAATCTGTCAGAAATTCAAGCTGGATTCAGAGGAGGGCGTGGAACACGGATATCATTACTGACGTCAGATAGTCTGTGGCTAAAAGCAGAGAATTACCAGCAAGATGTTTCCTTGTGCTTCATTGACCAAGCAAAGGCGTTTGACTCTGTGGATCATAACAAACTACGAATAACATTGCAGAGCATAGGAAGTGCAGAACACTTTATTGTGCTTATGAAGAACTGTGGTAGTTACACAATTTCACCTCAACTTGATAAATATGAAGGGGTGGAGTCTAGCCTATCAATCAGGTCACCTCCTGGTGATCCCTCCTTGTGGGCGTGGCCTTCTCATGAGGATTCTGGGACTTCTCTTCCTCCCTGGAGATGAGATATACTCTCTTTCTGTTTCACATTCCTGTTGACAAACCACATGGAACAACACTGATGGCAGCCAGAGCCCTGGAAATGCATCCACTGCCATTGGACCCACAGGACTTTCCAGCCACCAGCCTGTGATCTTCCTGCATTCAGCATCATTGCATATGTTGTGTGAGTCTGAAGAGGAATTCATGGGCTAATATCAAAATTATGGACTTGATTGGGACTGGGCTGGGATGTTTTATTGATGCATAATTACTTCTTGCTGTAAAGTTCTTTCGTACACATAGATGAGTGTCTCTGGATTTGTTTCTCTAGGCAACCTGGCCTAACACAGGAACCTACATATCGATCAAGAGGCTGTTGTGTGACCAGAACAAGGGAATGCTGCCTGGACTAAAGTCAGGAAAGGTGTGTGTCAGGGTTGTATCCTCTCACCATACTTATTCAATCTGCATGCTGAGCCAATCACCAGAGAACCTGGACTATAGAGTGCTCATTGACTCTGTGTTTTTGAATGGCCCAAGAGCCTTTCTGTGTGCAAAAGATTTATAACTTTTTGAGATGAAATTGATGGTCGAATGATCACAGTGGCAAACCTCAAAAACTAGATTTTTGAAAGCCTTTCAGCTCAGTTTATACACCTTGTCCTACTTAGAAAAGCCTGAATTAAGAATAATCACTTTCCCGTGTTCTTTAATTAGCTCAGGTTTAACATATGACAATTTTCTAGGCAATTTGCAAAATAGAATGGACTTATTCCCCACACCTTATTAGATAGACTATGTAGATACATTTAACCAGATCTGGTTTTCTGAAGCATGCCAAATGGCTGATGAGTCCGACGTGAGAGCCAGAAGAGGGGAAAGTTTTCCAAAGCGTTTCTTAAACAACCTCCCTATAGAACTAGTACGTGTAGCAATTTGACACACCAAATCTATTTACAATTAAATTTTAACTTACCCCCAAAGCTCATCAATCTCAACTCAATGACACATTTCAAATGGAAATAATAATGTATGCCACATAGCCTTAACGATTACAACACTTACAGCACAAGCACCCACGCAAACGATCCCAATAATTATCTGCCATTCTGAAATGGAATGCAAACATATGGGTGTTTTGAATATAATTTAACGTACGTGTGTGAGAGAGAGAGAGAGAGAGAGAGAGAACAATTCATTTTTTTCTGAGATTTTGACATACGGTGACCCGGTGTGGCAGAGTAGAACTACTTTGTAGGGTTTTTTGTTTTATGTTTTCACTATAAACCTTATGGAAGCACATAAATAGTGTCTTCTTCAAAAGACTCCTGGGTGGATTCAAACCACCAACCTCTGGGTTAGGAGTCACACACAAGCCGTGTGTCCTACCCAGGGACTAGTCAGTCTTCATGTCCACTAAGCCTTCCTGTGTGAACTAACTGAGTCTTCGCTGCTGCTCCGGTTTCGGTTTGCTAGGCAGCAGTGGGTGGTGGTGTGCAACAGGTCGCCAGCCAGGGGCTCTCGAACCCACACTTTCCAGTTGAATTGCAGTTTGGCTAACTAGCAGCCCCCATCTTCAGGTAGGCATCTTTCAGGTTTCACTCTTGCCCCTTTTTCTTCCTGAACTGCCTTCGACTTCAACCCCAGGCTTTGGGTAGATGGGGTTCCAGGCCGTTCCCAGTTAGACACGTGTTACGGCACTCATCATTCCCTGGCTCATTAGATGCTGTGCTCTTTTCCTATTTTTTGGTCTGGCTCTCAACCAGAGTGGTATATTTCTCACACACACACACACACACACACACACACACACACACACACCACAACAAAATCCACGCGTCCATTGTCATTGAGTCGAGTCTGACTCGTGGCATCTCATGTATGTCAGAAACAGAACTTCTTCATGAGGTCTGCTTAGCTGCAGTCTCAATGCCAGCAAAAACCACCAGTCCTTTCTTCCACAGCCCGCCTGGGTAGGTTTGAACCCCCAACATGCCGGCTGCTACACGAAGAGCCATGGAGCCCAAACTGCACCAGCCATGGTCCTCGTCTCTCCAGTAGAGGGCCTTGCTCCAAATTTCTTTTGAATTGATGGTGTCGTGACACATTGGGCTGCTAACCACAGGTCGGCAGATCAAGCCCACCAGCTGGCCCTTTGGAGAAAGATGAGCTTATCTGCTCCCATAAAGATTTATAGCCTTGGGAATTCTATGGGCTCATTCTTCTCTGTCCTCTTGTTGCGAAGGGCTATCCCACACGTAATGGCCCCACATACAACAGAAGCAAACACTGGGCCAGTCTCACAGTGGTTCTTAGGTTTAAGCCCATTGATGGAGCCATTGTGACAATCCATCTCTTGAAGGGCCTTCCTCTTTTTCACGGCCCCTGCACTTTACCAAGCAGGATGTCCTTTCCCAGGGACTGGTCTCTCCTAATAGCATAGCCCATGTACATGAGACAAAGTCTCACCATCCTTGCTTCCAAGGAGCATTCTGACTGTACTTCTTCCAAGACAGATTGGCTTGTTCTTTGGGTCACCTGTGGTACTTTCACTGTGCTTCGCCAGCACCATCATAGAGAAGCATCGATTTTTCTTCCATCTTCCGTATTCTCTGTCCTACAGGGTCACTAAGAGTTGGAGCTGACTCAATGGCATTAAAACCTCTATGTGGGGCGCCTCCACAGGGAGCAGGATTGGGCCATGGTCAGAAGACACAGAGATGAAGTTGCAGCCATGCCATCTCCGAGCTGCATCGTCCCGGCCATGATGATAAAGCTCACGGGCTTGCTGCCTTCATTGCTGTTGTTGTGAAGGTGCGGTACGTTGATTCCGACTCATGGTGATCCGGATCCCACGTGATGGCGCAGAACCGTCCGCAGGGTTTTTCAGACCACCCGCAGCTCTGTCGGAGAAAGACTGGCCTTTTGACACCCGTACCCAGTTACATCTTGGAAACCCACAGACGGGCGCTATGAGTTGGTGTTGACTCCCGGCAGCAAGTTTGGTTTTGCTGGATTCTTCACAGGAAGTGGTTAGCTGGCTTTCCTTCCTCTGAAGTGCCCAGTGGTTAGAAGGCGGTCCAAACTACACTGAAGGCCTTCCTGAAAAACAAGACTCCAAGAACTACAGGAATACTCACTGCAATGTTTCAACAAACTGGGACTTACTAGGTCATACCAAGACAGAATGGGAATTCTAGAACACTGCATTGTATTCATGTAGAACCTTTACATAGCTAAGCAGCAGCCCCGGAGACAGACCTTGGGAACACTTCTTGGTTTAAAATCTGGAAAAATGTGTGTCAGTGTGCATCCTCTCACCATACTCATTCAATCTGTATGCTGAGGAAATCATCTGAGACCCTGGGCTATATGAAGAAAAATGCATTGTGATCAGTTTTTTTGTGCCCACATGGCACCCGTAAGAAAATATGGGTGGAGTTTAGCCTGCCAATCAGATCGCAGCTTGATGACCTCCTTTGGAGGCACGACTGCGATAAATGGCTCGCTGGAGAGCCAGCCCCTCTCTTTTTTTTCCTGGTGGCCCTGGAGGTTGGACCAGTGTGCTTCCTGAGCTAGCTGCCCTGCCTCACCATGTGTGCTTTGCTACCTGTGGGCTGAGCCAACCTGGCTACTGGCCTGTGCTATACTTCACCACTTCATCTTTGTACTGTCTCACAAAAATGAGTTGGGACTGAGCTCTCTGTACTGCTCTGTGGACTAATTTACTATAATATTCCTTTTAGCTATATAAACTTAGCTATTATATATATATATATATATATACACACAATTTTGTCCTAGTCTTGCTGCTCTAGAGAACCCTGCCTAACACACATGCCATCAGAATTTGAGGTAGACTTATTGACAACCTGCAATATGCAGATAATATAACCTTGCTTGCTGAAAGCCAAGTAGACTTGTGGCACTTACTGATGATGAACACCAAGGACTGCAGCCTCCAGTATGATTACAGCTCAATGTAAAGGAAGCCCAAATCCTTACAATTGGGCCAACAGGCAGCCTCACTGGAGAGTGGTCAGGGATTTTAGTTCATTTGGTTTCACAACCAACAGTCATGGGAAGAAAAGTCAAGAAATCAAATGATGTATTGCACTGGGAAAATCTGCTGCACAAGGTTCCCTTCAAACTGTTACAGAGCAAAGTTGTCACTTTAGGGCCTCAGGTGAGTCTGACCCAAGCCGTCTTATCTTCAAGTTGTCTCTTGTGAGTGTGAAAACTGGACCATGAATAAGGAAGATCATAGAAGTTGAATTTGCTGGAGTTGAATTATGATACTGATGTAGAATAGGCTGCCAGAAGAACAAACAAATCTGTCTTGAAGGAAGTACCTAGAAACCTCCGTAGGGATGAGGATGGCGATACTTCATCTCACGTATTTTGGGCAAGTTATCCAGAGACCAGTC
>NW_022111369.1:95761448-95762662 GCF_000313985.2 Echinops telfairi | reverse complement strand
CGGGTCGATGCCCACTTTCAGCGAGCCGACAGGGCAGGGTAGCACTGTCCCGGGGGTGTCCGAGACCTTTAATGAAAGAAAAAACTTTACACGTCCCCGATAGTGAGACCTACCTACCGAGTGGCCTGCCAGCCCCACCTCGAGGGGCGCAGGCGCAGGCGCGGTCGCGGTCGCGGACAGCGTTGGGGGCGGGTGCCTGACCCGGCATCCCTCAGGTCCTCCGGGACGCGCGGGGGCGCTGTAGGGCGACGCGGCGCTCTGTCTCGCGGCGCGTCGGTTCGGACTGGAGCTCGGTGGTTCAGACGGAGGCTGTCGGGACGGCGGTGGGAAGATGGCTGCCCCCAAGGACCCGCGTGAAGCCGTCGGGGCAGAGGGGAGCGCCGGGCAGAGGGGGGCCTCGGGCGTGGAGGTGGTGTTTCCCGCAGACCTCTCCGCCCCCGCCCCGCTGTGTCCTCACGGTGAGTCTCCGTCTGTCCCCAGGGCTGCAGTCGGGTGTCGGGAGAGAGGGCAGAGCTGGTCTGGAGTTGCTGGGGGCTTGTAGGACTCCTGGATCGTTATCTGCCCCTCTTCACCTGCTGTGCTGACTGGAAAAGCCTCTTCCTCGGGGCGTGTAGTTTCCCAACTTCTGGAGTAACCGTCCTAGGAGGTTCCACGGCGGCCGTTTGGTTTCAGGGCTGTGGCATCGTTGCTTTGGCGCGGAGTGTAGGCAACGGGAATGCTTGGGACCCGATACTTCTAGGTGCCAAGTGTTCTGGGACTTCGGCTGTTAGTGTGTTGCCTTTTCAATGAAACAAGTTAGGGAGAATGGCAGGACGGATCCTTAGCCCGGAACCCAGACCCAGTGTGTCCCTAATTTGTGAGGAGAGTGGTGTGTGCAATCCCACGCAGAGCTCTGGTTTTCGGAGAGCGGAGCCGAGATGGCAGGGTGCGGAGCCGCCTGGGTGCCCTCCAGGCTTGACGCTCAAGACCCAGCCTTGTAGCCGTCACCGTGGTTGGTCTTCGCCACACCCGCGATCGCATTGCCTTTCTAGCGATCAGTGTATTTCTGGTAAGGGACAGTGTTTGTCTATTGTGGCTGGGCCGGGGAGGGAAATATCTATTAAACCGAGCGGTGGCTAGATTCTGCCCAGCTATTTATAAACGCCAGCCAGTTTTATTTAAGGATAGTAAAAGCTATGCATTTGATGTAGACAACTATGGTTTGACTATTTTTT
>NW_022111369.1:95737815-95761141 GCF_000313985.2 Echinops telfairi | reverse complement strand
CAGATAATTTTTTTTTGATGTTTGTGACAAATGTATTGAGAATGTTGATAAGACTACAATCAGAGCATTATATGCCATACATTTTTAAGAGAAATGATGGCAATTCATAGTGACATTAGCAGGACAGGGCAGAACTGACCCTGGGAGTTTCTGAGACTGTAACTCTTTATGGGATTAGAGAGCCTCATCTTTCCCCTGTGGGACAGCCTGTGGTTTCAAACTGCAGCCTTAATTGTAACCATTGTACCACCAGGGCACTCTCTCTCTCTGTCTGTCTGTCTCTCTCTTTGTCTCTCTCACACACACAAGCACACACACACACACACACACACACCCATTCCTGCTCCATCCTCACATTTGTTCTTATTTTTGCAGCAGCCACTGTGTTAATCCTTATCTTTGAGGGTCTTCCTACTTTTCACTGACCTGTTTTACCAGGTATATTAGCCTGAATTCTCTGGAAAAGTAAAACCGGTGACAAACACACACACATATGTACATACATACATACATAAAGACAGGAAACTAGAGCTTGTTTGTGAACCTTGTTGCTCTTCTGGAGAAAGATTTGGCAGTGTGCTTCAGTGCAGATTACAGCCGAAAGAGCCCTATAGGGTGGTTCTGCTCTGCCACAAGGGGGTCTCTGTGAGTTGAAAACTACTCTGTGTGGCTACCAACAGCTCTGATAATCCCTGGGGTCTTGAATTCCTGTCTTGGTTCCCCTTACAATTCTCCAAGAGGTTAGTAGTGACTCCCTGATCCTCCCTTTGCAAATACCAATTTCTCCTTAAACGATCTCGTTTGTGATCATGTCTAGGAAATGGTAGAAAAGCACTCCATGTGCACATCTGCAATGAACATCCTTAATGCGACCACGGATTGTTCTCATGAAGGCATGTGGAGAGAGAGTTATGGACATGGTGTTTTGGATTCTCTCCAGTTAAAGTTTGTGAATGTTTTCACTAGAGAATTTTTAGCTCGTTAAAATTTATTGGGAAAGAGTCCTGTTTACCAGTCTGCCGCACATCCCTTGACATCAGTCACCATGAGAGTTAGACCTCTCCCCTTGACCGTGTTGGGTATTTAGATGGTTCTAGAGTAAGGTGACCAGATGTCCCGCTTTTGGCGGGACAGCCCCAATTTTTGGAAAGAATGCATGACAAGCTAGGGAATGGTCTATTTGGTCCATATACACCAAATTTTTAATCAAGAACACCCCCGCCCCCCCGGCTAATGGTGGTTCCGCTTTAAATCTGGTCACCTTATTCTTGAGTGACCCCCGGTTTTATGCACTTTGTTTTCCCCTGAAATGAATGCGTGCTCACAACATTGCAGTACTCAGGGATGTTGTGATTTCTTGCTGTCAGCCTGTAACAGCCGTGTTTCTAGGATGCTGGGAGGTTCGGTGGTTTATTAAACAAACTCTCTATTCTTTTTCAGTTGTCAGAAGTGAGACTTGCTGCCCGAGAAGCTCATAACCGCAGATGCCAGCCTCCTCTCAGTCGGATGCAGTGTGTGCACAGGTACTCATGCCGGGGCTGTGAGTTTTGTTTTCTTTCTGGTTTTTTAAAACTGACTCAACAGTGATGCTTCTTTCCTGAAGCGCTCACACTCCAACCAACCCTCCAACGCACCATGATCATCCAGGACAACGTAGCTCTGACCCAGAGTGTTTCCACCGAGATCCTTACAGAGGCTGACTGCACAGCATTCTCCGTGGAGCTGCGGGTAGCTTCGAACTGCTGACTTTTCCCAAGGCAACTTGAAATGCTGAAAGAATGAAACATTTTTAAAAAAAAAATCATTTTATTAGGGACTCCGACAGGTCTTAATCACAATACGTACATACATCCCTCATCCTCCCTGCACCCTCCTCACAGTTGTTCTTGTGTTTGTGCCCTTTGTTGCAGCCACTGTGTCATTCATGTGCTTGGGGCCCTTTCCTGCTTTCCCTGGTACATTTGGCTGGTTTCTCTAGAGACGTGTCACCAGGTGCGACACCAGAAAAAGACAGGTGTCTTGTCTCAGATCATGCAGTCTCTAATCCGGCCTCCCAGGCAACGCGGGTGGCATGCCTGCTTGATGCGCACTCTTTTCTTTTTTTTCTAATTTTATTGGGGGCTTGTACAGCTTTTATCACAATCCATCCATCCATCCATCCATTGTGTCAAGCACATTTATATATTTGTTGCCATCATCATTCTCAAAACATTTGCTTTCTACTTGAGCCCTTGGTATCAACGCCTCATTTTTCTCCCTCCTTCCCCGCTCCCACCTCCCTTGTGAACCCTTGATAATTTATTAATTATTATTATTTTGTCATATCTTGCAATGTTTGACGTCTCCCTTTACCCACTTTTCTGTTGTCCATCCCCCAGGGAGGAGATTATATGTAGATCCTTGTAATCAGTTTTTATCTATCTTAAAACCACTTTGATAGAGGAGGGCTCAGCTCATCCCGGGCAGGTTTCTCATGCTGTGGGGAGTGGGAGAAGACCAATCTGTTGCTGCCATATAACATGACTGTAGTCACATCAAATCAACACACTCCTATGGGGGTGCCTCGTAAACCCTAATGGAAGTGCAAGTCCAGAGGTTGGGAGGGGCAGGGGGTGGGTGAGGCATGTGTCTCGAAGGTGCTTTCATCTCTGTTGGTGGGTAAACCAGGAGAAGCAACCTGCCACTGGGAAACGCTAGCATTACTTCTATAGCCCCACCCCTCACCCCCCCAGGGGAGAATACATCCTCTATTACGTTCCTAAACGGCACTTTTGACCAAGTTTCTATCCAGCCCTTGGTGACCCAGGCTGTGTATTGGGACTTACAACATATTCATGGCTATAAGAATGAAGGAAACATCTAAAATGGATTGTGATGATGATTGTGCAACTTCTTTTTAATATATTCAAACCATTGAATTATATGATATGTGATTTATATAGCAATAAAACTGTTTTTTAAAAAATGTGGGTCAGCTTCTATGGGAAACAGAAGGATTTCTCCCAAGTTGTCTTTCCCCAAAATATGCCAGACTTTTCTACTTGAGAATGACTATACACTTGGAGGTCATCAGGAGTAGATTAGGGGTCATTCTCCCTAAGAGCTATCAGCCATCTAGACCAAGCAGACAGCACTGTTTATCCCACAAGTAGGGCCCACTCCCTTCTGATAAGGATAGTAGTTGTCTGTTTCCTTGTGGGAGATACCAGAGAGGTCAAACCCGCCCAAGGATGACCAAGGTTAGGCTGCCATGAATCTAGGGTCCGCCCATCTTGTCACATGTATACCCCTAGACCTTCCCATTCCTATGGGCACACCCCTAGCTCATCCCCTTCCTGTTACGCTTATGCCTATCATACATCCCCTTTCTACGATGTGTATGCCTATTGTACTGCGCCTTCCTGTGACGTGTGGTTACCTGTAATCATGCCCCCCTAAAGAGAGATAACCTTTGGTTAGCAATAAAGTGGAGGTTCTCCCCGGTCCTCGCTCCTGGGGGCTCTCCTGCTCTCACTCCTGAGGTTCTCTCCTCTTGTGGCTGGGCTCCTCCCACGAGGACCACCAAGCGGGGCTGAGGTGAGCATTCTACCATGAATTGTGTCTGACTCCATTAATTCAGTCTCTCCTCTATCTCTCATGCTCTCTATGTATGGTTGTGCCTACCGGACCTGTGATAATTTGTGGGGGACTCTCCTCTCCTCCCCACAAGCTTCCCCACAGTGTCACTCTATACTAAGAGTAGCCTCTACCCCCAAGTGAAACCTCCCTCAAGTGGATCAAGGCTGGGACCAGCTTAAGGGCGTGGTTCTCTCCCCTGCTTCACAGAAGATTCCCTCTGGAGATGGGAGAATCCTGGCCCGCCCCAGGTGGCATAACACCTAACACACCATGCCTGATGTCTTTTTCCAGGGTCTGGTCTCTGTAAATATGGCCAAAGTCCCTGAGATGCAAGTGTTGCTGTCCTGTAGTGGGCAGCATGTTGGCACCCTGGGCGTGACCTGCAGAGTTGAAGGGAAGTCTTATGTGAACGATCCGGTCAGCATTCATGGAGGTGTGTCCGGTCAGCTCTGCCTGGTGGCTGCTTCATTCTGTTTTCTCAGTGCTCATTGAAACCCAGATTTTTAAAGACTGACTATTAGGGAAATGCCGTAAACATATTTTGTCTGCTCCTGGAAAGGCAAATGGAACATCAAAAGGAGATCAATAAAAATGACATTTCAGAGTGCTAGCCTGCAGTTTGTGGATCGTGCTGAGCAGGCAGCAGAATGAAGTGCGTGTGTGTTTATGTGTTTGTGGGGGTTGTGTGTGTGTTTATGTGTTTGCTTTGTGTGTGTCTGTGTATAAGGAGTAGTGCTGAGGAGGCCATAGTTCCTTATATTCTCATGCTTGCCACCAAATACTAAAAACATTCTTGTCTGAACATTACCTATAAAGCAGTGTTGCTGAATGATTAAGGTGGTTATCAAGAGCAAGGAGTAATACACACGGCCTGGGTTTCTCTTGTGTTCAGAAATAATGAACTGGCCATAGAGCTTTCTGCAAGACTGGAAATACTGCCAGTATGAAGGTATTGGACGGGCAGAGCGCTTTATCGTCCAAGTGGATGTCCACATAGCAGGCTCCCCCCTCCCAAGTCGCCGTCATGCGCTGAGAGAGGCCGTCACACTAGCCTCTCTTTGCTTTGGGGTTTCATCTCTTGCTCGAGTTCTGGTGCCCCCTTATCCCCTTGGTTTGTGTTGGCTGGTGTCTGAGCAACAGGCTTTCGTCCATATGGGAGTAACAGCTGGGGTCTGCTTTCTGTAGGTACTGTCAGTCCTGGATCATTGTTCTCCTTAGCGTTCCCCCCACTCCAGCCCCGGTGGCGTTGTGGGTTCGATGTTGGCCTGCTAACTGCGAGGTGGGCGTTTCAGACCCACAATGTGGGAGAAAGATAAGGTTGCCTGCTCTGAAGGTTTGCAGTGTCACAAACCTTGTATCTGGTGGCTTTGAGGCAGTGACCATTGCATTGGGTAACTGTGCTGCACAGGGCCTCTTTGAAGTGTTAAAAGCAAGGATGCAATTTTGAGGACTATGGACGCCTGACCCAATCCATGGTATGCATGTGAAAGTTGCATATGATATGAAAGTTCATATGTGTGTGAAAGTTGGGCTTTGAATAAGAAGACTAAATAAAAACAGATGCATTTGAATGATGGTGTCAGCGAAGCTTACTGTAAGTACCGTGGCCTGCTAAAAGAACAACTTCTGTCTTGGAAGAAGTACGGCCAGTGTGCTCCTTAGAGGCAAGGGTGGCAAGTCTCCGTCATGTCCTTTGGACATGTTATCGGGGTCTAGGGACTCTCAAAGAGTTTTCCATATCAACTTATGGCAACTGCTTTCTGCCATTTTTGTTTATGGGTGCTTCGAAATGCTCTATTTTAGGATAGGGGACACACCTGGCCTAGAAATCTATGAAGATTTCTCTCAGAGAGATGCATGATGGATGGGCCTATTTTCTGGATCTTCACTTGGTTGCGTTGACTGTCACACAATAACACGCAGTGCTGACTTCTGGGAAGCTGTGATGCCTCAAGTCAAGCAGTGTGAGTCTTCTAACTGTTCGTTTTTCTGTATCGCGATAAATTTGTAGGTGATAAGACATGAAATATGTCCATCATGTCATTCAGATGTCACCACACTGAAAGGTTCTTTTTCAAATTTGTTTTCCATGTACTAGTCCCTTTTTGTTTCCATGTGAATTTTAGAATCCATTTCCCCCCCCAATTTCTACACTAAAGCCTGCTGGGATTTTTATTGGGATCATGTTTATAAGTAAATTCTAGAAGTGACATTTTAAGAATACTGAGTTTTCCCAGGCATGGCCCTACAGCTTTTTCGTTTTTAGCTCATTTTAGTTTTCCTATGTGGTTCCCCCACCCCACCCCCCGTGTAATAGCATTGGAAATTTTTTTGGTCAGATTTATCCTGTGATAGTTCACATATTAAATGCTGTTTTATGTAGTGTTATTTTCTAATTGTCAGTTTCTAAATGCCTGTTGCTAGCCTATAAGCAACATAATTTTGTATATGATCTTTTATCCTGCAGCTTTTCTAAACTTATTAATTCTCTCAAAGTCTTTAGGACTTTCTCTATAAACATCACATTGTAAATTAAGACAGTTTAATGTTTCCTTTGCAAGGTATGCCTTTTATTTTGTTTTCCTGCCCTATTAAGACAAGAAAGAAAGAAAAGATCAAAGTAAATGTTAAAGAAAGATACTCAGAAACCTGCCCTTGATCGTAGAGTAGCTAAAGCAAATGTTAGAAATGATGAAGTAAAAGAGTTGAACATCTCAAAGATCAATTTGAGAAGACAAAGTTAAGTATTATAATGAACTGTGCAAAGACCTAGAGTTGAAAACCAGAAAGGAAGAACATGCTCAGCATATTTCAAGCTGAAAGAATTGAAGAAAAAAAATTAAGGCCTTGGACTACAATATTGAAAGAATCTGTGGGCAAAATATTGCATGATGCAGTATGAATCAAAAGAAGATTGGAGGAATACACAAGGTCACTATCAAAAAGATCTAGTCGACATGCAACACATGCAAGTAAGATTTTGCTGAACATCATTTAACAGTGGTTGCAGCAGTACATCAACAAGGAACTGCCAGAAATTCAAGCAGGATTCAGAAGAGGACATGGAGCAAAGAATATCATTACTGATGACAGATGGATCTTGGCTCAAAGCAGGGAATACCAAACAATATTTATTGTTTGATTAATTATGCAGAGGCAATATTGTGTAACTCATCACCAACTATGGATGGCTTGGGAATAAAGGGAATTCCAAAACACTTCATTGTGTTCATGTGGAACTTATACGTGAGTCTAGAGACAGTTGTTCAAACAGAACACAGGAATACTGCATGGTTCGACATCAGGAAAGGTGTGTGACAGGTTGTATGTCCTCTCACCACACTTCTTCAACCTGTATGCTTAGCAGATCATCAGAGAAGCTGGACTATATGGAGAAGAATGCAGTATCCGGATTGGCGGATACTCTTTGGAGTATTAAAAAGCAAGGATGTTACTAAGGTGTGCCTGACCCAAGCCATGGTATTTTCAATCGCCTCATGTGCATGTGAAAGTTGGACACTGAATGAGGAAGACTGAAGAGGAATAGATGCATTTGAATTATGGTGCCAGTGAAGAATATTGAAAGTATCATCAACTGCCCAAAGAACAAACAAATCTGTCTCTGAAGAAGGACAACCAGAATGCGCTTAGAAGAGAGGCCGGCAAGGCTTCATCTCAAGCATTGACGAGAGACCAGTCCCTGGAGAAGGACGTCATAGTTGGTAAAGCAGAAGGGTAAGGCCCTTCCTGAGATGGATGGTCACAGTGGCTGGAACAGTGGGCTCAAACATAACAACTGCGGTGAGCATGGCACGGGCAGGGCAACGTTTCGCTCGGTTGTACAGAGAGGGTCGCTAGGAGTCAGAACTACCTTCAGGGTATCTGATAGCAACAGCAGGAACCCCGTCAATGTTGAATAGAAATAGCAAGAGTAGACGGCCTTGCTTGCTTTCAATTTCAGGGAGATCATAGTCAATCTCTCATTACGTATGATGTTAGCTATAAGTGTTTGTTTTGTCAAATGCTTTTTCTGCCCTTACTGAGACGAGGTTTTGTGTTTTGTTTTCTGGGATTTTGTTTAGCTTGTTTATCTGCTGGGTTTCATGGGTTGACTTGAGATACAGAGTAGCCTTGCATTCCTAGGGTAAGCGCCTGTATTAGTCTGGGTACTTTGGAGAAACAAATCCACAGCGACTCATGTATAAGAGAGAGTTTTATGTAAAGAAAAGGTGCATCACGAAAACATCCCAACCCAATGCTGCCCAAGCCCACAAGTCCAACATTAACCCATTATCCCAACACCAGTCCACAAAGTCCTTCACCTCACGAAGCAGAGGCTATGATGCCGACTGCAGGAGGAAAGCTGAGTCCGTGAATGTGTAAGCATCTCAGCACTAGCAAGGGTCTCCACACGGCTGCTCCAGCACCCAGGCTGCATCGGGATAGATCCATGCGGCTTCTCCTTGGGGATGTCTTGGAGGAAGTCAATCTTGCAAGCTAAAGCAGGGAACTGCTAAGGCAGCTGCACCCGATACAACCATCACAAAACAAGAGACCCGAGAACTCGAAAGGCGAGGCTTCACCACCCATTTATCCCTCCGCCTTTCAACCAGCACCACATGTGATTATCGGCCAGGCTGGCACAATTAACTAACTCAGCGCCCCTTGGTCCTGGCCCTTTCTTGTGTTGCTGGGTTTGATTTACTAAAATGCTGATTTTGGAGTCTGTGCTTGGGCGACATGGTCTTCAGTTTCATTTTTTGTACACCCTTCCGCCTAACACCCCCCCCCCCCCTGTCTAATGTGCCCTGCTTTGCTCTGGCCTCTTTTAAGACCTTATCTTTTCCCTTATTCTGCAGCTTGTTTAAACCCAGTCTCTGAACGAGGCTCATCTATTTTTCCCTGGAGTATTTTCTTTTCTCCTTGTTAAGCCTGGTGTTGCCATGTTGGATAACGGTCAGAGCGAAGCGGGGTGTCTTCCTGGAGCCCGCCAGGCGGCTATGAGGCAATAACCACAGCTCAGCATCCTACCCCTCACTTCTTGAATCTTTTGATATGCTGCTTTCATCAGGTTCAAAACCATTTAGCCCTTATTTTCTCAAAATGATAATACATTTTTTGCCCTTACCCTTAAAGGACTTCATTCAAATGTGTATTTCCCCCCTTGTTGCTGCGTTTTGGATGTTTTCCTGCAGTGCCTTCAATTGTACGGATCTTTTCTTCCGCAGCACCTGGACTGCTGCACTGTCCTCGCTCAGTGTGCATTGCATCTCAAGACAGTTTCTAGAAAGTCTTTATCAGTTTGATTCAGTCTTTTCCCATTTCGTCATGTCTTTACTGAATGGGGATATCCTTTCCTCCGCCTTTTGGAACATGGGGGATATGGTGCCATGTCACTGCTGTCATAGCCCTGACTTCTAATTGTGCCATCTTCGTCTAGGGGCCTAGATTTCTTAGGCAGCCCAGAGCAGCCTAGGACTTTAGCCTAGGATGGCCCTTCCTCAGCTATCAGGGGGGTTTCCACTCTGGCTTGTCAGAAGGCAGCACTTTGGGTCCTGTGTGAATCCCAGCAATTGTTCTACCTGCTCCTTCCCAGTTGTGTTTCCTGCTGTGGAGTGGGTAGTTTCTTCACATACAAGCACTGGCCAGCCCTCAGCAGAAGCCTGGTGGGACGTGTCAGCAGCTCTGGGAGTTCTCTCTCTCCCCGTCTCGCTGGCTCCCACTCTCCCTTGGCAGCTTTCCCCTCCATGCACTCCCTGCGTAGTCTCCTACACCCTGCCCTGTGCGGCCCTGGTCCAGCTCTCTCGTTGTTTGGTGCCATCAGGTCGATCTGACTCAGCAACCCTATGGACAAACGAAAATCGATGCCCAGTCCAGGCCATCCTCAAAACTGGTTATCTTTGCGCCCAGTGCAAGTCTCCCCATCCTCGCTTCTAAGGAGCATTCTGGCTGTACTTCCTCCAAAACAGATTTGCACATTCTTCCGACAGCACGTGGTGGTTTCAATGGAATGCATCCTCTGATCTCTTGACTGCCGTTTCCATGAGCATTGATTGTAGATCCAAGACAGACAAACTCCTTGACAACTTCAGCCTTTTCTTTGTTTATCATAATGTTACCTATTAGCTCAGTTGTGAGGAGTTTGGTTTTCTATACAGTGAGTCGTAATCCATTCTGAAAGCTGTATTCCTTGATCTTCATCTGAAAGTGCTTCAGGTCCTGCTACTCATTTTCAGCAAGCAAGGTTGTGTCACCTGCATGTCCCAAGTTGTTAATAAGCCTTCCACCAATCCTGATGCCGTGTTTTACTTCATGTAGTCCAGCTACTTGGATTGTTTGTCCAGCATATAGGTTGAATAAGTATGGTGAAAGGATATAATCTTAGCACACATCTTTCCTGATTTTAAACTATGCAGTATTCCTTTGTTCTGTTCACACCGTTGCCTCTTTTTTTTTTTTTTTTTAAATCATTTTACTAGGTGCTTATACAACTCTTATCACAATCCATACATACATCAATTTTGTAAAGTGCATTTGTGCATTCATTTCCCTCATCATTCTCAAAACATTTCCTCTCCACTTAAGGCCCCGGCATTAGGTCCTCATTTTTCCCCTCCCTCCCCGCTCCCCCCTCCCTCATGAACCCTTGATAATTTATAAATTATTATTTTGTCATATCTTGCCCTGTCCGACGTCTCCCTTCACCCACTTTTCTGTTGTCTGTCCCCCAGGGGGGAGGTCACATATAATTCCCTGTAATCAGTTCCCTCTTTCCACCACACCCTCCTTTTACCCTCCCAGTATCGCCACTCTCAGCACTGGTCCTAGAGGGATCATCTGTCCTGGATTCCCTGTGTTTCCAGTTCCTATCTGTACCAGTGTACATCCTTTGGTCTAGCCGGATTTGTAAGGTAGAGTTGGGATTATGATAGTGGGGGAGTGTGGGGTTAAGGGGAGAGGGGTCTCCTACAAAATATCACAGGTCCGGTAGGCGCAATTGTACAGTGATAATAAGTAAAGATTATAACAAAGTCATAGAGAGCATGAGAGTTAAAAGATGGAGTCAAGTAATGGAGTCAGACACATTTCATGGTAGCATTGCTCACCTCAGCCCTGCTTGGTGGTCCATGTGGAGGGAGAGAGAGAAACTTTAATGCTTCCCCAGCTTTTATCCTCTCTGGGGACGTGCAAGCCCCCTAATTACAGGTGAAGACATACGTCACAGAAAGGGGCAGTATAATAGGCATACACATTGTAGGAAGGGGATGTATGATAGGCATAAGCGTAACAGGAAGGGGATGAGCTAGGGGTGTGCCCATAGGAATGGGAAGGTCTAGGGGTATACATGTGATAAGATGGGCAGACCCTAGATTCATGATGGCAGCCTAACCTTGGTCATCCTTGGGCGGGTATGACCTCTGTGGTGTCTCCTACAAGGAAACACAACTACTGTCCTTATCAGAAGGGAGTGGGCCCTACTTGTGGGATAAACAGTGGTGTCTGCTTGGTCTAGATGGCTGATTGCTCTTAGGGAGAATGACCCCTAATCTACTCCTGATGACCTCCAAGTGTATAGTCATTCTCAAGTAGCAAAGTCTGGCATATATTTGGGGGAGACAGCTTGAGAGAAATCCTTCGGTTTCCCACAGGGGAGAGGAAGCATTTAAGAACTAGAGGAAAGTTGTCTGTTTCATCGTTGCTACACTGCACCCTGACTGGCTCATCTCCTCCCCACAACCCTTCTGTAAGGTCATGTCCAGTTGCTTACAGACGGGTTGTAGGTCCCTAATTTGCACTCCCCGTCATTCACAATGATTTGATTTTTTGTTCTTTGATGCATGATACCTTCAACACCTCGTGATCATACTGACTGGTGTGCTTCTTCCATGTGGGCGTTGTTGCTTCTTAGCTAGATGGCCGCTTGTTTACCTTAAAGCCTTTAAGACCCTAGACGCTGTATGCTGTATCTTTTGATAGCTGGGCACCATCGGCTTTCTTTACATTTGCTTATGTACCCATTTGTCTTCAGCAATTGTGTCCGGAAGGTGAGCATCAAGGAATGCCATGGAATTCTTGTTCTTTTCAAAGCTACCTATATTGTTTATGATCCACACAGCTGAATGTCTTTGCATAATGAATCAACCACAAGGAAACATTTTCTGGTATTCTCTGCTTTGAGCCAAAATCCATCTGATATCAGTAATGATATCCCTTTTTCCATGGCCTCTTCTGAATCCTCTTGAATTTCTGACAACACCCTGTCAATTACTGCTACACGTGTCGTTTAATGATTGTCAGCACAGTTTTACTTGCATGTGATATTAATGATATTGTCCAATAATTTCCCCATGCTGTGGAATCACCTTTCTTTGGAATGGGTACAGATAAGAATCTATTCTGTTCTGTTGGCTTGGAAGCTGACTTCCAAATTTCTTGGCTTATAGTAGTTGAGTGTTTCCAGGGCTTCATCAGCTTGTTGAAGCATTTCACTTGGTATCCCATCAATCCCTGGGGCCTTGTTTTTGGCTAATGCCTTCACTGCACCTTGGATTTCTTCCTTCACTACTATAAATTCTTATTAATATGCTACCTCTGAAGTGGTTGAATACTGACTAGTTCTTTTTGACATAGTGATGATAGTTATAATATTGGAAGTCTCCCTGAGTTCTTTTTTTCCTCCACACTCATTGCCATCAAGTCGCTTCTGACTCATAGCAAGGCTATAGCAACCTACAGGACAGGGCAGAACTGCCCCAGTGGAGCCTTGGTGGCATAGGGGTTGCACTTGGAGCTGCTAACCACAAGGTCAGTCTAAGTTCCAGTGACTAAGCCCTTTCTTCCTGTCTGTCACCCTCTCCTTTCTCTCCAGTTAAGGATCAGGCTGTCTAAGAGCAGTTAGCCTGAGAGCAGGAATGTGGATTGCCAGGACTGCCAGGACTGCCAGGACGGGCGCATTTCCTGCTGTCGTCATTCTGAATGCATATTGAAAACTACAGGCCACACTCGCTTCGGATACACTGGAGTACAACTGTGCTTTAAAAATGGTATTGATTCTGGGGAAATAAATGCATGGGTTTTCCAGTGCAGTTCCACCTTGATGTTCATTGAAACCATCTGATTCTTCTTAAACCACAAGGACTTTTGGGGAGCCGTCTTCCCCCAAAAGGTGATACTGGTGAAATATTACCAGTCACCTTCCCAGAATACTTCCCTTGGTTTAAGGGCTTAGTAGAGCCGTGATTTTGTTGGACAATTCACAGTAATACACATTATCTTGATACAAATAACCCACGTTGTTCATTCCTGTTTTCTCTGCCCCCCCCCCAATTTATTTCCTTTCTTTTTTTAATTTTGTTTGAGATGAACTTGTCACTAAAGACTGACTACAAGTCCATTTCAAGTTTACTTTTACTTTAAAAAAAAAGCTACTCAGACCACTATTAAGTAGTTTTGAGAGATAAGGAATCCTCGTCCCCCTCTTGTCCTCCCCCAGATCCTGACTCCAGGCCATGATTCACATGCCTCCGTCCATCGGCCCGGTGGTCGCCAGGAATGGGAACCTTGTGGCTGCTGCCTTGGCCATGTGGGTTCTTGCGTGCGTGAAACGTCTCGTGTCTTTACAAAAACAAAACAAAAAGGATAAGGAAGCTGGTGGATTTTTTTTCTTTCAAGAATTATTTATATATATTATATAATATTTCTTTAAAGAAATATATATCCCATCACAAGAAATGAAATAAAAAACAATGTCCTAATATCCTATTAAACACTCCATACATGTGTTACTCTTGCTCCCCCTGTCCCCCTCAGTAACCTCTCCCCTCCACATGCTTTCTGTTCATACTTGCTATTCTGATCATCCTTTTTGACATGTTGTTGCCGTCAATCTCATTCTGTGGCCCCAGCCCAGGAGGTGCGTGATTGGAAAGATCACTCAGGCAGGTAGGTGGGTGTGCCACAGCTGCCCGCGCTCATCCCTACAACCTCGGTTAGGGACCCAGGAATTTCCTGGCTCGGTGGACACCTGTAGATGGTGTCAGAGCCACTGACTCAGGGGGACCTTGTATCCCTTGCTCGGTTAAAGCCAATTCACTGGGCCTTTAGGATACGCCCCCTTCCTGTGGGACTGGGGCCAGGCATCAGAGACTGGCACCAGGGCACCCACACACACATGTGCAGGTCCCACCCCACAAGGGACCAGCCTGTGCTCAGGTTGTGGAAACCTTGACCCTGAGCCCAACCCTTGGCATGTCTCTGGCGTGAAGTACCCAGGTATACATCAGCCTCCAGGAGCCACCGCGCAGGGCCACCCACGAACCACCCCAGAGGCAACACACGGTGCCAGTTAGTTACTGTCTGGTTGCCAGAGCTACCAAACTCCACCTGTGGTTTCCCAATCTTTTCATAGATCTTTATTCTGTAAATATAAACCAAGGTAACGTTTTTGGACTATTGAATGAGGGTGAATGGAGTGTGAGTGCGTTATGCCAGAACTGTAAAAAAGATGACTTCATCGTTCCCACATTATATGTGTATGTGGGTGTTATTTGTGTGAACGTGCTCTGTGCAAAATAAGGGGTGAGCGTGTGAGTTCCACCAGCCTGCATAATGAGTTGTAGTTCTGGGTGGCCAAGCGCACAGCTAGGATGTGACTGTTGGTCTCTGTCTGGAATGGAAGAGAAAGGTGGGAACCCAAGGATGGAGAAGGAACTGGATTTCAGAACTAATTGTCTCCTTGACCGGGTGAGAGCAGAGGAGCTCGAGGGTGCCTGGCAATCCTGCTCATTCTGATCAGGGACTCCCACAGCAATCTGCGTGCAAAGGCAGAGAAAGAGGAAACAGAATGGCACATTCTTAAAGAATCTAGACTTTGGGGACCTATGGAGGCCGAAGGAATCTCCAAGATGCTATGCCTCTTAAAAAAGCAAACAAACAAAGAAACCAAAAAGCCACACTCATTACCTCTAAGTCAGTGCTGACTCAGTGACCCTAGAGCAGGTAGAACTGCCGCTGTGAGTTTCTGAGACCAACTGTTTACAGGAACAGAAAGCCCGTCTCTCTTCCAAAGTTTGGTTGGTAGTTTCGAACTACAAAGCTTGTGGCTCATAACCCAACCCGTAATCACTGCCACCAGGGCTTCCCCAGGGTTCTTTAGGCTTCTTCAAATCTTGGCTCAAAACTGCCGCGAAAACACCAGCCGCTCCTCTGGAGAAAGATGAGCCTTCTACTGCAGGAAAGAGTTACAGCCTTGGAAACCCACAGGGGCAGCTCTACCTCGGCTTAGAGGGTTGTTACGAGTTGGCATCGGCCCGATGGTAGTGAGTTTGGTTTTGTTTTTGGCTTCCTTATGCAGGCCTTTTTAGAGCAGAATATTTGTGGGATACTAAAAACAAAAGTGCGTGGTCCTTCATACAACACACCTAAAATCCTTGATCACCCCCTGTTTTCTCGCTCCTGGAAGGTACCTGACGTTTATCCAGTTGCCCCTGTCCCAGAGGAAGTTTTGCCAAAGATGTCAGCAGCTGCTGCTGCCAGGCGAGTGGGGCGAACACAGGGAGCATCCGGTGGTGGGAGAGATCTCCGTGGCGCAGCTGAAGAGGCCCAGTCAACTCCTGTACCTTCTGCAGAACAAGAAAACCCACGCCCAGTATCTGTTTGCTGACAGGAGCTGTCGCTTCTTGGTGGACCTGCTCTCCACGCTCGGGTTCACAAGAGTGCTGTGTGTGGGAACCCCCAGGTAGCCCCATCATCTTCTCTCTCGCTTTCCTCTAGTTCCGCTCCGGGCAGGCCTGGCTTGAAGCAAGCCTGCACGGTTGAAATATCACACACATTTCCATCATGCTGTTGCACACTGAGTAGACTACCGCAGAGTATAAACATCACTTGTAGGTGTGCTCAGAAATGGGCAAAAATGCGTACAACTGGCTTTATTGCAATACTTACTTTTATCGGAATACTCCATTTACCTCTAGAGCAGAACCCACACTATGCCTGTATTGAAATTGTAGGGAACGTTCACGGAGTAGCTATTCAGCACATGTAGAGCTCAGCACAAAGCTTGAGTAATTCACTGGATGTGTAAGGTCTAGTGACCAACGTCCCGCTTTTGGCGGGACAGTTCCGATTTTTGATGTTTTAAAAAAGTCCCGATATTTGGAAAGAATGCACGACAAGCTAGGGAATGGTCTATTTGGTCCATATAGACCAAATTTTTTATCAAGAACCCCCTGCCCCCTGGTCAATGGTGCCCCGCTTTAAATCTGGTCACCATAGTGTATGGCCCGCTCTCTCTACTTAGAGGGGGCCCCTCAGAGTTCCTTTGAGAGAAACTGTTACAAATTTTGCAGTGAGATCGGAGATGCTTTCTGATTTGATTCTATAATCTTTGACTCCTCTCTTTGGAAGAGGCCTTAAAAAATATTTGCTGAATGGAGATCTGTGTTATATGTGCCGGTTCTCATAGAAATTTCACTTAAGGATCTGAAAAATAGTAATGTTGTTTGCTTGTGTGGTATTTGTAATTTCTCATTACATTTCTTTCACTAATGGCTTTAGGTTACACGAGCTAATCAGGTTGAAAGCATCAGATGAGAAGTCGAACATTAAAAGCCTGTTATTGGATATTGATTTTCGGTAAGTTTACAAAGTATATTCATTCTGCTTTTTCTCCTGTTTTCTTCTTACTGTTTTTCTTTTCTTTGTTGTTTACTCTCTGGTAAAACTCCATAATTAGTTGACACTTAGAAGGCGTCATTGTTTCCAAGGCACCCTTTAGCCACGTGCCCGCTACGCAGAGCCTGTCGTCTTTGAGAGCTCCAACAGGAGCCAGTGGCTGCTCTTTCTCAAGTCTCACTCCCTAACTCTTCCCTGTGACCAGGTCTTCTTGCCTTTGGTGCCCTCGACGCGCCTTCCTATTGAGGGAAATTGTTTCTTTCCTAATTATTTTCAAAGCTAACTGAACTTCATGATCAATCAGGTTAGCACGCTGGTCCTGAAGTCGTTGTTTGACTGTAGATTACAGGACGATGTGTCGGTTGTCTGATGTAAAGGGGACACTGACTGGGCCTGAGGCAGAGGACTGGAAAGCGGGCGGGGCTTGTGTCAGAGGGTGCCAGTTCAGTGGCATCGATGTGTTGGGATGAGAAAGCCTAGACTGCCTAGAATCTTACCTCTGGTGGTAATTTTGAAGATACAGATCTTTGATTTATAACACAGGATGATAAATTCAGCCATCCACAGTCTCTATAATTGAATCTGCAGACTGAGTGTACTCACCCCTCAGTTATTGACTATCTCGTTATCTGACATTCTGCATCGACAGTAGTGAGCTGGCTACTATCCCAACAGTTTAGTGCAGAAATGAAGTGCGTCCAGCAGTAACGAATCCTGAGGTGGGAGGGAAGAGTACTCTGGCTCTGAAGCTAAAGTTATGTGCCACCCTGACTGGCCCATCATTCTCATTGGTTTAACTGAAAAACCAAAATACTGCCATTGGGTTGGTCCTGACTCATAGTGACTCTATATGGGACAGCGTAGAACTGCCGAGACTGTAACTCTTTATGAGAGTAGAAAGCCTTGTCTTTTCTCCCAAGGCGTAGCTTCTGGTTTTGAACTGCTGACCTGCTTCCTAAGCCACCAGGGCTTAAGCAGTTATTTAATGATGTTATTTGACAGTGATGTAATGATGTAATCACTCTCCATTGTTACATAACGCTGATTGTCATTTACCAACAGGCTTTGGAACGTAACTAACCATATTGATAAGAGTGGTGTGGGTGGACTCTTTTTAGTTTCTTCAGTTATTTTAGTTCCAAGAGTTTATGGTATATGCATAACACTGTGAGGCTCCCTGCCCAAATTGTAAAGTACTCACAAAACCTTCCAAGCTAAACCCATTGCCATTGAGTTGATGCCAACTCATAGCAGCCCTTTAGCACAGAGTAGAACTGCCCTGTGAGTTTCCAAGTCTGTAACTTTTTGTGGGAGTGGAAAGCCCTGTCTTTGTCCCGTTTCTAAAGAGCCTGGATGCCCTTAGAAGTAAGGCACAAGTTGCTATGTGTGATTCCTCCATGGACATCACACCATCTGTTCTGTGCCCGGATGCACATTCCAAACTAGACTCGCTGCCATTGAGTCAGGGCTGACTCATATGACCCCCTGTGGGTTTCCAAGATTATAACTGTTTATGGGAATAGATAACCTCGCTTTTCTCCCTTGAAGCTGCTGGTGGTTTTGAACAGCCAACCATGGGGATCACAGCCCAACATGTAACTACTAAGCCACCAGGGTTCCTGGGACACACATTAGCACCTGGAAAGTAACTTTGAGTTTTTACAAAAAAGTAGACAGAGTACAATAGTGAGCAGTCCCGCTGGCTATGAGCTGCCTGCATGGACACGGAAAACCAGGCACACCATTTTGTGGCATAGAAGAAGGACCTGAAAGTGACAGTTGTAGGACAGGCCACCTCCTGCCTGCCCTGCTGTTCTGCTGGAGATAGAGGACTCTTCCATGCAGGTCTCCATCTGGCAGCATCAGTGAGGGACTCAAAAAGGGGCTTACTGTCTACTGTAACCCTCCATCAGGTCTGATGGACTTGGTTAGGTGGACTGAACCTATGCTGGTCACTAGTACCATAGCTGAGGGGACCTTGAAGTTTCCTCCCTCTGCCACTTTTAAACCCCAAAGCCCACCTGACATGCTAGAGTGACACATCAAGCCTCAGAGGGTGGACTGGGCAGTCATGCCCCTCCTTTCCTGAGGCTGGTTGCCAAGGTGATGAGTTGGGTACTCCCTGCTCATTAGCATGTGTTTTTAAGTGTTGCCTGGATATTTTATAAAACAAAAGCCTATTGATTGCTAGGGCTCTTTTCAGAAACCAGAGTCTAGAGGCCAAGCCTAGTTCTCCGTCCCACAAATACACTGTTAGCATCATTCCCATTTTGAATATTGGAAGAATCAAGTTTTGTGTTTCTTTTTATTTATATCTGATGCAGTCTAGCTGACCAATATTCCATGTTCTTGCAGAGAACCTATCAAATGTAATATGTTCTCTCTCAAAAATAAGACAGACATCTCACTAGGCTGGGTATTGTCAGGAAAATGGAAAAGAACAAATGTGGGGTGGGGTGGGTAGGGTGGAGAAAGCGTGAACTTTGTGCATTCCTGGAGGAATGTAATGGTACAGCTGCCTTGTAAATCAGTTTAGTGATTCCTCAAAAAGTAACACATAGAGCTACCTATACCCCAGCTATTCAACCTCTTACGGATTGCCCTAGGGTTGGTTCTCTCGAAAGCAGAACCAGTGGGGTGTGTGTAAGTGTTTGTGTGTCAAGAGAGAAAGAGAGAGAGACTTATATCAAAAGAATGGCTCACACAGCTGCAGAGGCTGACAAGTTCTACGTCTTTGTGTGGGTCAGATGTCAGGCAGGACGCTTCTTTTGACCCCTCTAACTGCAGTGAGTTAGATGTCGTGATTCTGGCTGCACAGGCAAATGAATCCAGAGTTGACAGGTGGCAGGATGATAACGACTCCTCGGGTTACCAGGCAGTGTGGCAGGCTGCTGCCTCAAATGCCAGGGGCAGGATCCTGATTCAGCAGAAAACAAGCAAGCTTTTCCAGTGTCTACTTATTTTGGAAGTAGGGCATACCTGTGAGGAAACTGCCTTTCAATTGATTGCATCAAGGCTGAGTTAAGGATTTTTGCCTCCCACCCTAATCTTCTTATAACTGGTTGGCTGCTTTCAGACAATCTATATGGAAGTGATTATATTGTGTTAGATCACGACATGGGAGATTTCTAGGCCTCATGTGCTAACCCACTGAGAATCCTGGTGTATGTACTTGAGACTCAGATGAGGTACATGCACCGTGTGTTCACTGCAGCATTATTTACAAAAGCCAAAATACGGGAGCAACTCAAGTATCCAACCGATGATTGTTGTTCTAGGGCGGAAGTGACCCCATATTAAAATATATTCAGTACAGATCTCTTCAATAAGTCTTATGCAGGAGAAAGACAAGACACAGACAAATCATCCAAATAAGACCAACCGTCAGCATGAAGCCTTAATGGTAGCCAAAGAATTCATGGCCACGTGGCAAATTATAAAACATGGAAACAAGGAAAATCAGCTCAAAATTAGGATTGACAGCAGATACTTTCTCACTGCTTCTGCAGAAGCAGGAAAGGCCTGTGACTGGGACATGGTCACTGATGTAGATTAGAAGAGATTGCTTCTGGGGCCCTCCAGCCACCTTGGTTGGAGTAGAACTCCTGACCATGCCACCGTGGTACCCCAATTTCCATTAAGAGCAGAACCAGACGGGTCCTGAGGGCAAGACTACCCCTCCCAGAATGGGCTAAAGGACCTTTAATCTGCTTTTAAACATACTCTGCCTGAGAGCAAAGCTTTATACACTGGGGTTAATGGGCAAAAAGAACTCAATGGAAGCTAGCTTATGTCAAGACTGAAAATGGATATACAGTAAAACTCTCACTGTAAGCCAGTCTTCAGCAAACCCAGGACTTAGCATGCGTCCCTTGTTCTTGGATAAACTAAGTGTAGCATATAGCCATACAGTGGGATATTAATCAGCCATCAAGTGAAAGGAGGTTCTAATACATGCGAACACACAAACTTTGAAAACATTTATGTTAGGGGGGAAAAATGTCACATACCAAAGAACAAATATTACTCCACTTATTTGGGTAAATCATCCAGACAAAAGCTTGCTACTGGTTATCAGGGGCTAGGGAAGAAGTGCTAAAGGTCTAGTGGACTACACATGGGCTTGCTAACCGCAAGGTCCAAGGTTCAAACCCACCAGTTGCTCCGGAAGAGAAAGGTGGAGGCTGTCTGCCCCTGTAAATATCGATAATCTTGGAAGAGGACAAGTTCTACTCCGCCTTATAGTGTCGCTGTGTGTCTGAATCAACTCGATGGCAGTGAGTTTTGTTTTTGGAGGGAGGGGCTCTGAGCAGAAGGGAGTGGGCAGTTGTTGCTTCCAGGGGGACCGAGTTTCTGTGAGGATGATGAAAAACTTCTGCAATTGAATAGTGGCAATGATTGTGCAACGTGATTGAAGTAGTATCAGTGAGTTGTACTCTAAAAATAGTTACATTGCCCATTTTGACCTATGGTTTGCTAGCATAAAATAAAGTGGGGGAAAAATCAAACAAGCAAGCTTTTAAAGTGTTAAAAAGTGACTTTATTTTTATTTTTTTTTTTTTTTTTAAAGTGACTTTAAAATCGCAGATTTTGTAATTCATTTTTCTTAGATTTGCAAGTCACCTTTAAGTTGTCTATTAACAGCTATGCTTCTTAGGAGCTACCTAGCCAAGAAGTTACCTGTCCCTTCTTCATAGGACTAGACAAGTTGCTCACATCTACTTCATGTGAGGGCTGCTTGGCAGGTGGAATCCACATGTGATGCTGTAACTAGCCCTAGTGGGACCTAGGCCCCAGGCACAGTTGAGA
Source organism: Echinops telfairi (assembly GCF_000313985.2). Classification (NCBI taxonomy): domain Eukaryota; kingdom Metazoa; phylum Chordata; class Mammalia; order Afrosoricida; family Tenrecidae; genus Echinops; species Echinops telfairi. Next base: position 95,740,042 of record NW_022111369.1, on the reverse strand, counting down.
GCTAAAACTGCTGGATACTGATTTTGAGGAGAGAGAAAAGGTGTTTTTGCAGGAGGCTGTGCAAGAAGCCAGGAAATAAACTCAGATCTGACTTCCCCTCTGTGAGCGAGATTACAGTTTTACAGGGTTTGGGAACAAAGAAGTTAGACATGCTAGGTACCATTGAGTGGGTTCCATCTCAGCGAGCCTTTGTACAAAACACTGCCCAGGACTTTGCCATCCTCACATTTATTGCTATATTTGAGCCCGTTATTGCAGACACTGTCGGTTCATCTTGTTGAACGTCTTCCTCTTTCCCATAGCCCTCCTACTTTACCAAGCATGATCTCCTTTTCCAGGGTCTGGTCTCTCCCGGTAACGTGTCCAAAGTCTCGCGATCCTAGCTTGAATGGGGCATTCTGGCTGTTCTTCTGTAAGACAGACCTGTTTGTTCTTTTGGTAGTCCATGTGTGTTAGACAGGGTTCTCTAGAGAGATAAAACCAAATTCCTGATAATTTAATATATTTATTTATAAAGATTAGATATATAACGAGAAATGAACTGTTAAATCATACACAGATAAATATACAATACAAGAAATAAACAGTTAAATTAGAAAGCACTGTAAATGGCTTAGTGCAACTCACGTCCGTGAGAGAAAGTTGAGAGACTAGCAGTCCTTCAAGTCTCTGTCTGATGCCAGATCTTCCTCTATTTGTAGAGAGAGCTAGGCTATGTCAGCACAGCAGCCAATCACAAGGCAGGTCACCAACCACCAGTCCCCAGCTCCAGAGAAGTCTTAAAGGGACCTCAACTTACAGCAACAGTCCACAGGCTAGGCGTCCCACAGGCAGTGTAGCCTTTAAATTGAGGCACAGAACAAGCAAGGCAGCCGCACACTGGTCCAATGATCACAGAGCAAGGGACAAGAAAGGCAAGGCTCACCAAGCCATTTATCTCTCTGCCCTTCAGTCAATCCCACCTGCGTTTATCAGCCAGGCTGGCACAATAAACTATCTCACCATGGTACTGTCATTATTCTTCATTATTCTTCATCAGCACCATAATTTAAAAAGGCGTCAATTCTTTTACAGTCTTCTTATTCAGTGTCCAGATTACATATTTATATGTGGCAAATGAAAATGTCGTGGCGTGAGTCAGGTGCACACCTTAATCCCCAAAGTAACTTGCTTGCTTTTTAACACTTTGAAGAGGACTTGTGTAGCGCATTTGCCCAGTGCAGTGCGACTTTGATCTCTTGACTGTTGCTCTCATGGGCATTGATTGTGGCTCCAAGCAAGACAAAACTTCAATATTTTCTCCATTTATCATATGACTTCCGGTCCAGTGGTGAGGAGTTTGCTTTTCTCTACATTCAATTGTGATCCACATTGAAGCCTGCAATCCTTGATCTTCACCAGCAGATATTTCAAGTCCTCTTTACTTTCACCATGCAAGGTTGTGTCATCTGCATTTCACAGGTTACTAATACGCCTACTAATCCTGATGCCACATTCTTTTTCATAGAATCCAGCGTCTCTGATTATTTGCTCATTATACAGATTGAAGAAGTATGGTGAACGGATTTAACGCCTTGCCTGATGTTAAGCCATGTGGTATTCCCTTGCTCTGTTGGCACAACTGTCCCTGGATCCATGTACAGGTTCCACATGAGCTTAATGAGATGTTCTGGAAGTCCCATTCTTCTCAAGACTATCCTTAGTTTTTTATGATCCACACAGTCAAATGCCTTTGTATAGTCAATAAAACACAAGGGAGCAAGAATCATGTCATTGTGAATGAGGGGGAGTGCAGATTGGGGACCCAAAGCCCATCTGTAGGCAACTGGACATCCCTTACAAAAGGGTCGTGGGGAGGAGATGAGCCAGTCAGGGTGCAGTGTAGCAAGAATGAAACAGACAACTTTCTTCTAGTTCTTTTTTTAAAAATAATTTTATTGGGGGCTCATTCAGCTCTTATCACAATCCATACATACATCAATTGTATAAAGCACTTTTGTACATTTTTTGCCATTATCATTCTCAAAACACTTGCTTTCTGCTTGAGCTCCTCATTTCCCCCTCCCTCCCTGCTCCCCCCTCCCTCATGAATCTTTGATAATTCATAAATTATTATTTTGTCATAGTTTACACTGTACGATGTCTCCCTTCACCCACTTTTCTGTTGTCCATCCCCCAGGGAGGAGGTAATATATAGATCCTTATAATCGGCTCCCCCTCTCTACCC
>NW_022111369.1:95735041-95736641 GCF_000313985.2 Echinops telfairi | reverse complement strand
GCAGGAGGGAGGGGAAAAATGAGCTGATACCAAGGGTTCAAGTAGAAAACAAATGTTTTGAGAATGATGATGGCAACAAATGTACTTGCCACACAATGGACATATGTATGGATTGTGATAAGAGTTGTTCGAGCCCCCAATACAATTATTAAAAAAAGAAAAGCCACAAGTAAGCAACTTTGTGGTATTCTCTCTGGTTTCAGCCCAGATCTGTCTGATGTCAGCAGTGATAAACTTATACATATTCATAGAAAATTAGGCAATCTAATGCCTACTAATTTCGAGGGCAGGAATCTAATGAATAGTAATTCCTAGGGTGCAATTAATGCACATGTTTTCATGGGTCCCTTGGTTCAAAAATGGTGTCTGCAACCAGGAGGCCTGGGGATGCCGTGGGGTGAGCACTGGGCTGCTAACTGCAGGCTCCATGGCTCTCTGGGGGAGAGCTGAGGCAGTGCCCGGATGGCAGTGGGTTTGGTGGGCTTGGGTGTGGGGGGTTGTACGGGTGTGACCAGGGGGGGGAGTTTTCCCACAGGGATAGCTCGTAAGGGATAGTTTCCCCCAGGAATAGCTCATAGCTTCAAGAATACTGACTGCTTGTTAAATATAAGCTAATAGCTTTGTCTTAATTCACTATTTAAGAGTATACAGTTAAGTGGTTTTTCATATATTCACTGTGCTGTGCAGCGTTCATCACTGTTACTTCTAGAATATTTCCACCACCCCAAAGAGAAACCCCATACCCATTAGCTGTTCGCTCTAATCCCGTTAGTTATGTTACTACTAATCTACTTTCTGTCTTACGGATTTGTCTCTTCTGGACATTTCCTACCCAGGGAGTTACATAATATGTGAACACCTGTCCACAGTGATCAGTGAATCAGATCAGTTTTGAGGTATTCTTTAAATTCAGAGGGGATATATTCAAGGTGTATATTGCCTCTCATGGACTTGCTAGCTTTCTTCAGCTTCCATCTGAAGTTGCATCTGAGCAGTTGATTGGTTCCAGGTTGGCCCCTGACCCTGCTTTGGCTGATGATACTGAGCTTCTACATCATCTCTTCCCATAGGTGAGCTCACTTTCATCCCTGTATATCTCATCGGGACACATCCACATTTACAGTCAACCTTTATGCTGTTGGAAAAACTTTGTACCGGGAAGTCATTGTCATTGGAGGATTCTGTCATGTGATTGCTAGCTCCATTTCTACCATTACGGGCATGCTTTCCAATCAATCTTCCGTGCTCTTTGTTTCCAACTTTGGCATTCCAAATGCCGGTGATCAGCAGTGTCTCTTGATTGCATGCTTGATCAATTGCGGACTGAAGCCGTTGGTAGACTTCTTCTATTACATCACTAACTTTAATGGTCGGTGCATAAATTTGATTCTTTTAACTGGACTTCCTTGTAGGTGTATTTTTATTATCCTACTAAGACAGCATTTTACTTGAATATAGCTCTTGAAATGTCCTTTTTGAAGATGAGTTGAAATCGACTGGTATTGACCATTGTGAGTCAGACATCATGTGGGTTTTGATGTCAGGAAGGACAAATTCAAGAGGAATGCTTTTTTATGGCTGAATAATATTCTATTTCATG
>NW_022111369.1:95717907-95733414 GCF_000313985.2 Echinops telfairi | reverse complement strand
TTTGTTTGTTTTTGTGGGGGGCACCCCCCTCATGTATTTATTCTAAAGGTAGAAGTTTAGGTCTTGTTCTCTTAGTGACAATATTAGTAAAGAAACATAAATTAATAAAAACACCCCAAGGTCACTGCAATCAATAATAGTAGATGCTGTTTCTTGAACGCTTTACTGTTTGCCAAGCACTTAGCTCAGTCAGCCCTCACAGTGGGTGTGCGGGCTAGATCCAATGACCATCCTCGTTTCAGATGCGACAACAGAGGAAGAGGTGAGATCACTGGGCAAAGTTTGTAAGTAACTTGATCCAGGAAGGGGACTCCGACCAACTGGCCCACCCAAGACATTCCCTTCTGGAGTGGCTTTTCACCTTTCCCCAAGCATCTGTCTTTCTCCTTGCCCTTCCTTCCCTCCCTTTCTCTCTGCGTCTCCCTGCCTTTCTCCCGTCTTAGGGGAAAGTCGCCACAACGTTCAGATAGGGAAGGAAAACAAAATTTCGCTTGGCAAATGTGGTACGGAGAAAAGAGGCGAGAAACAGGCTGACCCACCATCAAAGCTTGTCTGCCGAGTCCAAAGAGCAATATGAGACTAGCACTTTATTACACAGTCAGTAGTGCTAAACCTAGCAGTAACTTCTGCAAAGGCCTTTGACAAAAGTTTTTAAAGACTAGGTGGGGTGGGTCTCTTGTGAGCCATCAGGCCAGATTAGGGGACTAGGAGATAGCCCTGTTCTATTTTTGAGTCTTCCTCTGAGAGGGACCCCTTTACTTTGACCTTCCTTATTCATTGTGTAATTTCCTGCTTCCTCTGCCTGCTCCTCCCTGCCTTTGTGGTTTTCCAGGGGGCTTGCTCAGGACTCCTGCCCTTCCCTGACACTCGATTCCTTGGGAATTAGGTGGTCAGCAAGTGAGGGGGCTGGTACTCAGGGTGGTTTCAGGCCATTTCAATGGCTTCAGATGAATCCAGCCTACTCTCTCTCTCAGTGCCTTTGGTTCTAGGCACTAATGGACTACAGAGGCTGTTGGATGAGTCAGTAGTATAAGTGATATACAGGTTGTTTGTAGCTTTAAGGTACAGTCACGTGTGAGAAGACACCCTGAACAGGATCCATCTTTCCCGGTTACTAGGTGCCCAGAGCCTGGGATACCGACCAGGGGTCACTCTGGGGAGAGAGACATGGACTTGACTGCTCAGGAGATGGTTACTTATTGAGGTGTACCACTGCTTGTCACCCTTTTGGTACCCAAGGGTACCAAAGACAGTGTTGGGTTTGGTCTGCAGCGCTCCCATGGTTTCATGCTGTTTAAGGCAGAGAAGTGGTGGGGAGGGGTTGTGAGGCAGACTCCGGACAGGTGTGCTGGCTGAGCACTCCTTGGGAAGCTGCGCCTCCCAGGCGGGTCATCCTGTGATTGTGCCCTAGAGCCAGCCTGGTTATCAGGTGTTCTCAGTGGTCACCTCAGGCACTGTGCCCCCCAGGGGAGGGGTACTCTGTGGGGAGGCCATGGATGGGACCTGTGGGGGTGCTCATTTACTCTCCGTCAGGAATGCTTCATGGGGGCTCCAGCCGAAGGGGATTCATTGTTGTTGGGTGCCATCCAGTCCGTCCTGACCCATGGGGACCCTGTGTGCAGCAGAGTGAAATACCGCAGGGTCTGCACCAGCCTCAGTTGTTCTTGTGATTGAGCTCCTCATTGCCGCCACTGTGTCCGTCTGCCTCGGTGAGGGCCTTCTTTTTTTTGCTGCCCCTCTCCCTTATACCAAGCAGGGACCAGTCGTGTGTTCTCCTGATAACATGTCCAAAGTACGTGGGATGAACTCCGCCCGTCCTTGCCTTTCGGGGCATCCTGCTGTCCTTCTCCCAAGACAGAGTCGTTGTTCTCCGGTGCTTTCCACGGGACTTTCTGCGCTCTTCGCAGCAGGTCTTCGGTCTTCCTCATTCCATGTCCAACTTCCACGTGCAGACGAGGCCACTGGAAATACCACGGCTTGGGTCAGGTGCACCTTAGCCCTCGAAGTGAGATCCTTGCTTTTCCACACTTTATTATTATTAGTTGGCATTATTGAAGTTGTCAAGGACTTCATTTTACTTGAATCAACAATCAGCATTCATGGCAGCAGTCTTCAAGAATGCAATCCCTGTATTGGGCTGCTAAGCACAAGGCCAACAGTTTGAAGCCACTCGGAGGGAGAAAGATGAGACTTTCTACTCCCATAAAGAGTAATATCAGAAACCCAGAGTTTGTGGTTGGCAGCGGAGTGGTTCTGCGCTGTCCTTTAGGGGTTGTTATGAGTTGGGATGGGCTCAGTGACTGAGTTTGGTTGTGGGATTTTGTTTTTTTTTTACATTGGGCAGCTCTGTTGCAAAAGAGCACCTGAACTATGAAACAGTATTGAGGACTAAGGTGTGCTTGGCCCGCATTCGCCTTGTGCTTGTGGGAGCTGGACAGTAAATAAGGAAGAAGAACCGCTGTCGTTGCCGGTTGTTGCCCCTCAAAGTCTGTTGGAGGCTGCAGAGACGGCCTCAATGCTGGCGTTCTGGGTAGCTGTGCTATAAATACGTGTCCTATTCTGGGGTAAGAGATAGGAAGTCAAATCTGCTACGATAGATTTCTAACTGCTCTAATTTTAACATGAAAGATATGAAATCCCACTTGGCTTACAAAAAAAAAGTCCTCCAAATAAAGTTATTACCCCAAACTGCATTTCTTGGGTTCATCTCCTAAGCAGATTGTGTTCAGCCCTTGATTACATCCTGCATGTGTTGCATGTTTCACACTCGGTAACGGACTCTCATTTCAGCAGAATGAATGGGCCAATTAAATGAATGGCCTTTTGAGCAGTTTTTAAGTGCAGGCATTCCTGATGAGTTTGTTTGCTGTATTCAATGGTAAGAGTAATTCTTTGTGGCCAATTTCATTTTAAGAGGGCAGCCTTGAGTGATTTTTTTTATAATTTAAAATATGAATGATTATGCTCTCTTGTTTGTATTTGATGGAAACTTCCAAGTGAGAGCTGGGCTTTTTCTTCTTCCCCTCCTGGGTTCTGCGCCGTGCCTGCCACCCAGACTGATCTGGGCAGGTGTACTGTGCTGAATTCCAGGCAATGCACACATTTTTCAGTTCTGAAAACTGGCCATTGTGTCTTCGTGAAGAGCTGGTGTGGGGGAGTGATGTATTGAAAAGGGGGGCTGTGTGCCCCTTCACTCATTTTCACACAACAGTTCCAAAGGGAGGGAAACTCACTAGAGTGGTGTCGATATTTTTTGATCAGTTTTGGGGAATGTAGTTAATTTGAAAGGTAACATTGCTTATTAATAGTAAGTAACATTATTACCCTGCAGTTTTTGGAATGGTCATTATGCTAAAACATATTGTTTTCATATTTTCCAATTACCCAAACGTCATGCTCACTGCTACAGTGCAAATTGACATTGTAGGGAACCCAGCAGCTGTGCTAGCTGTGTCCTCAAAGATATTAAGGGACATTGTTCCGAGAATGAGGAACAGCTGTTCTGCCAGTACCACGGAATGAGAGGAAATGAGTTTAGATTATTTGGGGGAAAAAGCACCCACACAACTTACTGCCTTCTAGTAAGATCCGAATCTTCGTGCCCGCAGAGGACAGAGTAGCTAGGACTGCCTCCTCGTGTTTCCAAGGCGCCCTCACAGAGTCAGATCGCCACGTCATTCTCCCCCAAAGTGGGTTCGAAAAGCAGACCTTTTGGCTAGCAGTCAAGAGCTTTATTCACTGACCCACCAGGATCCCCTGTAGGTTATAAGAGGAGAAAGTCTGGTTGAGCAAGCAGAATTCCCTAATATCAGGAGAACTGAGACATATTTATACCTGCTATTAAGAATGATGCCGGGGAGGGAAGGGAAAAAATGAGGAGCTGATACCAAGGGCTCACGTAGAAAGCAAATGTTTTGAGAATGATGATGGCAACAAATGTACAAATGTGCCTGACACAATAGATGCATGTATGTATGGATTGTGAGAAAAGTTGTACGTGCCCCCAATAAAATGATTTAAAAAAAATGATGCCTAACATTTGCAGGGTGCACTGTGTAAGGGCATTGCATAATCTCATTTGTTCCTATCATTTACTTTGTGCAAAGAATTCTTATTCCCCTTTAGTAGGTGAAGAGACTGAGGTTCAGAGAGGTTGAGTAACTTAGTGCGGTTGCACAGCTAACCAGAGAGTTTGCAGAGCTGCTGCTGCAGAGCCCGTGTCTTCACCCTCTCGTAGTGGGGAAGGAACCGTGGCTTCTCTGGGGTAGACGTTAGTCACGTGTCAGTGGGAGTAGATAATTGTGAATAGAGTGGAAGCAGAGAAGCACCCGCTCACGATTTTCCGCATGTCTTGTAATTAAGGGGATATGTCCCTCATTGTTTTCAGTCTTGTCACTAGATGTGAATTCTGTAGAAGGATAGTTTTTGTTTATACCTGTTTATACAGAATTACTGAAGTTCAGGATCCTATTGAGATAACCAAAAAATTTCCATTTTACACACACACACACACACACACACACATACACACACACACACACACCTTAAAGAAATCGGTAAGAAACGTATTAAGACCCAGTGTATTAAAGGGTACAACACACCACCAGACAGTACAACTACAGTGAAGGAATACAGAGAACTTGGTCTTGCGGGTGGAGGAACTCTGGTGGCGTACTGGTTACACATTAGGTCCATAGTTCGAAACCATCAACTCCTGTGCAGGAGAAAGACGGGGTGGGGTTACTATGAGCTGACATGAACCCCATGGCAGTGAGTTTGGTTTGGTTTTCTGAGCCTTACAAGTAATCAAATGAATGTATGTTTAAGATATAATGTGCAAAATTGGCAAAAATGTTAATACCCGAAGTATTTGTTTGCCAGTTAGAAAGTACTAATTGCTGTGATTCTCTGTCCCAGCTGTACATTAGAACCACATGGAGAGCCTAGTTTATGATGGCTTCTTTTGTGGTGGTTTAGATTCACACGCAGTGCTATGCAGAGAGCCCTGTACCCTTCCCTGAATTGCTCCGAGTGATAACCACGGTGTGACTCTGGACCAGAAGCACCACCTTGAGGCTGACAGTGGTACAGCTTGCCAACCTTCTTCAGGCCCCCCGGGACTTTCCAAAAATACCCATGCCCAGACCCCATCCAGACCACTTGAATCAGAATGACTGAGAGGCCTAGACATGGACATATTTTTAAAAGCTCCTCATGGGCTCAGTGAGCTTTTGGGTTTTACTTTTAATATTTTTCTCATTGTTGAGAATAGACCGAGCAGCATATCCACCCGAGCATCCGTTTCAACAGACAACTCACTGGCTTTGGCCATGCTCTTTGCATTGCATGCCTGTGCTGCCCCGCCTTCTCTGCGTTGTTCCTTCCCCCTCTGTTACCCACAGCCCCACCCTTCTGTGGAGTTGCTCTTATCTCTGGGATCCCGCACAGATGGATGTGAAAAGAGCAGAGGGCTCAAGAAGACTCGTACGCTGTTGATAGCATTTTAAGTACAGACAGTTCCCTTAGAGGGCTCTGCTGTAAGTCTGTTCTGATGTAGGATAACACCTCTTTGTGTTGTTTAAGTTTGATTATTGCCTTGCATGATCTGCATCATTGTAAATCAGATTTTCATTTGCCTCTAGGGGTTGGAGACATTGCATATACATTTGTTGTTAGGTGTTACCGAGTCAGCTCTGACCCGCAGTGACCCTGTGCACGACAGAACCAGACACTGCACAGTCCAGTGCCAGCCTCCCAACCGTTCCTATACCTGAGCCCATTGTTGTAGCCACGGTGTTGGCCCATCTTGTTGGGGGCCTTCTTCTTTTTTGCTGCCTTTCCACTTTACCAAACAGGACGTCCTTCTCCAGGGACTGGTCTCTCCTGACAACATGTCCAAAGTATGGAAGATGAATTCTTGCCATCCTTGCCTCTAAGGAGCACGCTGGCCTTACTTCTTCCAATACAGATCTGTTTGTCCTTTTAGTTGTCCATGGTACTTTCAGTATTCTTCTCCAGAACCACAATCCAAATGCATCTATTCTTCTACGGTCTTCCTTATTCAGTGTCTAACTTTCACATGCACATAATGCAGTAGAGAATACCATGGTTTGGGTCAGCTGCACCTTAGATGCAAAGTAACAGCCTTGCTCTTCAATACTCTAAAGAGGTCTTGTGCAGCAGACTTTTCCTAATGCAGCACATCTTTTGTTCTCTTTACTCCTGCTTCCATGAGCATGGAGTGTGGATCCAAGCAAGACACTTATAGATGCATTTTCTCTCTCTCACACACCCACCCACCCACACACACTATGAAGAAGAGTGATGATGCTAGCATTTTGTCATTTGTAGCAATAACTGCATTTGTGGAAGGTTCTGGATCATACTAACTACTCTTGGGAATTTCTAGCCAGGAAGCCAGCGAGAGTTGCCCGGATGGCCCTTGTCTTCTTTTTCTTCCCATAGGCCTCAGTAACATCTTGCCATGTTCTGAAACTGCCTGTCAACTTTAGCGAAGTGGTCAGCGTTGGAGCCCATGTTTTCAAGGCCCTGAAGCCCTAAACTTAGTTTAGAAAACTAAATCTATATGACAGGGTTTTGGACAGGAAGTCATCAGAACGAATGTCTGCAAGTGAACGTCCTGAAATGATAGCATCAGCAAAGTTTGTACTGCGACTTTGTGTGCGCTACATGTTACCACTGAGAAGATGGAAAACAACAAAAATGACGGTCAGAACGCAAATACATTACAAGGCAGGGACTGCCTGGAATGAGTTGTTGTCAGGTGCCGTCTCGTCGGTTCCAGTGGAGAGCTACCTTTGGCACAATAGAACAGAATAGAACAAAATGCACCAGCCCCGCGGTCATTGTTCTTTTCGAGCCCATTGTTGTAGCCACTGTGCCAATCCAGCTCCTTGCGGGACTTCCTCTTTTTCGCTGACTTTTCTACTTGACCAAGCATGTTTTCTTTTTCCAGAGCCTAGTCTCTGTCCCCTATCAGAAGAAGACAGTCATTGAATCAGTGCACAGACATGCTCTTTTCCTCGCACAAATTCAGCACATAATCAGAGTAGCGGGATGATGTGCAGAAGAACGCAGCATCAGGATCGAGGGCAGGCTCATTCTCACCCTTCACCATGCAGCTGACACACATTTGCTTGGTGAAGGTGAGAAGGACTTGAAGCACTTGCTGATGAAGATCAAGCATCGTAGCCTTCAATGTGGAGTGCAGCTCTATGTGATTGAACTATTGAATTGTATGACGTGTGAATTACATGCCAATAAAACTGTTGGGAAAAAGCAACAACAACAACAACAAGATAAAAATTAGAAATAAAAGAGACCACGCTTACTGGTTTCAGGTAGAGACTGGTGGGACTCCCAAGACTATAGCCATTTACCCTTCAGGCCTGGACCTGCACTCACCATTGCATTATACTAATCAACCACTGCAGATCAGCAATGGAGAAAAATGAGGCGCTCTGCTCCTGAAAATAACCACATTCTCGGAAACCCACAGGGGCGGTTCCACCCTGTCCTATGGCGTCGCTGTGAGTCAAAGTTGATTTGATGGCAGTGAGTTTGGTTCCTCGGTGAAATTCAAAGGGCAGCCTTTCCCCAAGGACAAAGTGTAAAAGATAGGGAAAGAAGGTGAAAAGGAGACACAGGAGGCCGTGGGATAAACAGTGGTACACTGAGAGGATTCACAATAGTCTTCTTCACAACGGGACCAATATTTCATGATACCCGGAGAGAAGATTGAAGTGGCCAAGGATTTCATCTTGCTTGCATCTCCAATTAATGTGCACGGAAGCAGCAGTCAAGAAATCAAAGGATGCATTGCCTTGGGTGAATCTCCACAAGATCTCATAAAATGTTGAAGAGCAAGGATGTGACTTTGAGGACTACGGTGCACCTGACTCAAGCCATGGCATTTGCATGTGAACGTTGGACATTGAATACGGAAGACCAAAGAAGAGTCATTGCCTTTGAAGTGTGGTGCTGGAGATGAGTCGTGAAAGCACCATGGGCTGCCAGAAGAACAAACCCAGTCTGTCTGGGAAGAAGCACAGCGAGAATGCTCCTTGGAAGCAGGGATGGCAAGACTTCATCTCACATACTGTGGGGCATGTTCTCAGGAGAGAGGAGGCTCAGCAGGAGGTCATCGTGCTTGGGCAAGTAGAGCGGCATCGAAAAAGAAGAAGCCCTTGAGACGGATCGACACCATGACTGCACCTATGGGCCCCAGGCCGTTGTGAGGATGACGCCGGATCAGGCGCTGTTTCGGTCTGTTGCAAATAGAGCCTTCATGGCTCAGAACCAACTTGATTTGAATGTTGGGACATGCTCTTTTTCTTGTGTATTGATGACTATTTTATAAGCAAATCTGCAGCAGTCAAGAAAACGTGTGAGTGCTAACTACTCTTTTGGTGAACTACAGAAGAAAATGACACTGTTCAGCAGAACTGTTGACTCAGTATTTCTGTTAAAATGATAACTGTGAAAGATGTATTCTAATGGCCAACCCATCTCAAGCTTAAATTCCCCCCAAATCTATCAGGTAATCTTCTGGTCCCTTGACTACATGTCTTTTACACTTGAATAGTTTATCATTTTATCACTTGTTTGTTGATTAGGAAAATAATTGATATTTTCTATCCATCCGCCGGTGAAGGCTCTCTGAGATTCTCAGAAAGTATTCTGTGGTTCAAAAAAAAGCTTGATACAATTGATGTATGGATTGTTATAAGAGCTGTAAGAGCCCCCAATTAAATGATCTTAAAAAACAAAACAAAAAGCAAACCTGAAAGAAAGATGAAATTTATCAGGTGCAATTTCCTAGTTGAACGCTTTGGTTCGTGTGTCTCTAATGCAAAGCTGTGACCAAGCAAGTAACTGCAGTAACCAAAGCCCTTCTCTTACAGGTATTCGCAGTTTTATCTGGAAGATAGCTTTTGCCAGTACAACATGTTTAACCATCATTTCTTTGATGGACAGGTAAGAACTGTGACCCTGCTCTCTTTGTTTTTCATTGTAGAAGGACATCTTCAAGGAAGCCCCTGTCATTTGTTCTCTGCTTCCTTGGCACCCAATGGTGGTGCTCCATCATGGATTGCTGGTGTTTTTATTAACTCACCAAAGATTGATTGAGACCCAGGCGTGATCCTGTTTAGTCCCTTTCCATGCCTTCTCTCTGCTCCACGCAGCTCTGCGGGATCTGGACCCTCTTCACCTCTTTATTCTTCTCTTTTCTCCTGCCTGGGTGGGGTGTGCTTGGGGCAGGTGGCTTTCATATTGGACTAGACAACACCCACCCACCCCCACCCACCCCCCCACACACCCCCCCTCTGCCCAATATTCGCTTTTAGCCTTGTTAACTCAAACCCATCTTCCTGTTCAAATGTCACTTGCTCTAGCCTTTCCCAGTCCCCGTACAAGCTCCCAGGTATAGACTTGTTGGGGTGAGTGGTTAATCACCACCAAGTTGACTGATTCATGGTGCCCCTCCTGTCAGTTTGCAAGCAGATCACCAGGCCTCACTTCTGAGGCACTTGTGAGCCTTTCAGTTCATAGTCCAGCCTTTCGGCTCATAGTCCAGCCCCCAACCATTGTGCCACCCAGGAATTCCTTCTAGCCTTGTTGTGTTGTAGTGAGATCATTTATTTCATGGTGAAGTGCTGGATGTCTGTCTCTCTGAGAGATGCCAGGCTAAGAATACCAGTTGAGACTTAACAGTTCTATTAATCATTAAATAAAGAGACAAGAGGCTAAAAAAGAAAAAACTACATTCAATATACTCTTAGTACAGACACTACAAATTCACAACACAGCAGAGCTGATGGTTCTACTTTGACCTCTTTGTCAGACCCACTGCAAGCAAAAACCATGGCCAACTCAGCGATTAATGCATCTGCCAAGAGGCCTAAATGCCTTGGAATGATCAAGACATCTGTTTGAAGCGTATGCCTAGATATATGCATATACTTCTATGGCTTCTTTATTGAACCCTAACACACATCTAAGTGCATATTGTGCTTTATTAGCAAATGATAAAATCAGACCCTGATCAATGAGACTGAAAAGCCAAGCAATCAGGAAAGGAAACTCGGGTCTTAGGATTGAAAATTGTGTCCTCTGCGTCAGGGTAGCCTATTCCTTTCAGTTGAATCCATTTTGCATAGAGGGCTGACTGTCACGGCTGTGGCAGCCATTAGACGCTCTATCAAAATAAACAGCAGTTAGAACTCAGTGCATTTCACTATTCCCCCAAAGGTTTGATGGTTGTTCATCAGTAGGCTTTCAGACCTGATTTGATAACAATGTAGGACAAAGGGGGTGTGTGTGTGTGTTGTGTGTGTGTGTGTGTGTGTGTGATATCACACACAGGGTTGGTGGTTCAAACCTCTTAGCAGGCCTGATTTGACAACAATGTAGGACAAAGGGTGTGTGTGTGTGTGTGATATCACACACAGGGTTGGTGGTTCAAACCTCCTAGTTGTACTAGGGAAGTAAAGAGAAAATCTACTGTAAAGCTGTAAAGCCTTGAAACCCCGAGGAGCAGTTCTACTGTGTCCTGTAGGGTCGCTGTGAGTCGGAATCGGCTTGACAGCAGTGGGTGTATATCTTAGCAGCAGTCTCTTGATTGCACTGCCACAGTATAGATTGATGGAGAAAACTAGAATCTTCAGGAGTTCAATATTTCAGTATAACCCTTTTCCTGTCTACTCCCCAAGTCACGTTGTAGAGATCTACTATCTACTACCTGGTGGCATAGGGGGACGGACATGACTTGGGCTGCTAAGTGCAAGGTCAGCAGTTCAAAACCACCAGCTGCTTCATGGGACAAAGATAAGGCTTTGTACTCCCGTAAAGAGTTATAGTCTGGAAACCCATAGTGGCACTTTTGTCCCAAAAGGTCACTGAGAGTCTGAATCGCCTCGATGGCAGTGAATTCAGAGCAGTCAGTCAGTCAGTGTCTGCAGGTGCGTGTGCACCACCCCAGAGGGCATCAGCAGTTCAGTTTGGCTGCTCACAGTGCGCCCCCCTGTGTTCCAGGCCGCCCTTGAAGAATGCAGAGCTTTCTTACAGGAAGACGAAGGCACAGGTGTCATTATGGTGACAGATCCTCCTTTCGGCGGCCTGGTGGCACCTCTGGCTGTGACGTTTAAGAAGCTCATCGCTCTGTGGAAGAAAGGTCAATGCCAAGGTGTGCATGTTATTACTTATTGCTAAACAGATGTGCGTCCCCAGCCTGCCAGCTATCAGCAGAGCAACGAGAGGACGGCCAGGCCTTTTTTCACAGGCTGCTGCAGTGACGTGGCAGGCTCATAGTAACAGCCGGCTTGGTAGCATCCTAATCACGTGTGCTTAACATGGCTTGTGGGTGCCGTATTTGTTTCTGTGGGAATAGGGGCATTCTGAAAGACAGGAACAGCTGTAGTCATCACCCAGTGAATGATCACAGCGAGATTAGGTGCTAGGAAGGAGCAAACCAGATTGAGTCCCCACCCATGGGAGCAAGCCTTCCACTCCTGGCTCTTTGGGTCTGACCCCAAACGCTTAAGGGCACCCGGCCCCTGTCCCGGATTTGGCTGTGGCAGTCAGACGTGGTTGCCTCACACTGGTTCTTGGGGATAGGGAGATACCAGGCCCTGGACAGTGGTGATACTCTCCAGTTTAAAGTGGCCTCGGCCTTGAGAGTGTTTTGTGACCTGACCCAGTCAGCCTGGGCGGGTGCTGTTTGTGCATTGACCAGTGGGAGGTGTGTCATGGGTTAGGTTCCAGCTTCTTCTTCGAGTGGGCCACCCGAGTCATGTACCTGCCCGTAGACGGCAACACAAGCCGTCCTGTGACTCATCTTCATATTTACCTCACTTCTCTGCTTCATCCTAAGGTCCACTCCCCAGAACGGGTGTCCTCCATGTTACTGGGAGAAACTACAGAACCTGCAGCTGTGCCTCTTCTTAGCGTGAACCTGAGCATACATCGGGGGCTTCACTCCCCTACCCCCCATTTGGAAAAGGGGTTATTAATCTTTGATGAAGGGAATACGTAATTTAAAGGGGATAGTCTCTAGACCATGCCCAGTGTGATGCTCAGCTTCCTGTCTCAGAAAAATCCACGGTGACAAGATGTTTTTTTACGAACCTGTCATACTTCAGAAGATTGGGTTGCCCCTGGCAGCCAAGACAGTGAGGGGTGGCAGAGCTTCGATTTAGCCCCCAGGCCTTCTGTCCCTAGTGAATCATGGGAGGATGGGACGTCCTGTGCCAACAATGTCCTCATCACATATGTGACA
Organism: Echinops telfairi; assembly: GCF_000313985.2. Classification (NCBI taxonomy): domain Eukaryota; kingdom Metazoa; phylum Chordata; class Mammalia; order Afrosoricida; family Tenrecidae; genus Echinops; species Echinops telfairi. The sequence continues at coordinate 95,721,116 of NW_022111369.1, read as the reverse complement.
TTCCTCGTTGCTGGTCTGCAGGTCACTGAACTTGGGGTGTAATGGGGTCTCTAGAGAAACAAAATCAGTCATGCTTGCATGTGTTAAAGAAAGAGGTTTATCTTGAGAAGCAGTGGACACATTTGTAGAAGCAGGTTTATTTTGACTTGTGGAGGCTGTTATCAGGAAGAAGGATGATGAAACAGAGGTGGCGGGGGGCACAGGCTGGCAGATGTAGAGGTAAATTAATTTGAAGTCAGCCGAATGAATTCACTGTTAGTAGTCCAATGACAGCTCCTGAGATCGGTAGAAACACAACAGGTTATGGAGGAACCAGACCAGGATGTGAATCAGACAACAGGGGCCACAAGCTGGTGGATGCAGAGGGCTAAAATTGGCCAAATGAATCCACCGGTAGTCTGCTGAAGGCTCCTGAGATTGGCAGGTGACATGAAAGGAAATCAAAGAACTGGATGCAAGATCCACCTCCATCAGAGGCTAAAGGCCAATGAGGATTTGACTCTTCTTTATCTCTATTTTAGGTAAAAGGTCACACCCCCAAGGAAGTGTCGTCAGGCTGTGACCTGATTGATAGGCTCCACCCTTGGCCTTAACCAAGACATGATCCCTAACCATCACTGGTCTGATCACCATTGGCTCCTGCAAATGTACAGGGTCTATTGACAGCAGGAGTGGGGCAGGCCAGCCTGGTCCACAGAGAGGTTGAGGTCAGGGGTGATGTCTAAGTGGGCTGAGAAGTTAGCAGCTCGGCCCTCTTCACTGCATCAGCCTTCCTGGCTCTTTTATGGTTGCTTTAGGAACGTGAGGGCGCACCCTGACTTCTGCACAGCCAGGGCTAGTCAGGCAGCAGCAAGGTCCACCACGGTCTCGTGGAACTGCAAGCTCATCATGTCCTCTGCTGCTCCTGACAGTGGACCCATGTGAGAGGCTGCAGGCTGCCCCGCTCCAGCATGGAGAACCCTGTGTTGCCAAGGAGTGAGTCCCTTTCCACTTCGCACGTTTTTTGTTCATGACGTTCCTTTCCTCCCATTGGTTGTCGGCAGCACTTGCGTTGAGTTGATGGAGAGTGACTCTGTGAGACAAGAGAACTGCCTACGGGGTTTCCCAGGCCTCATCTTTCAGAAGCAGGTCTCCAGGTCTTTGTCCCACCGAGCCTGTAGGTGGCTGTGAACTGCCGACCTTTCATTAGCAGCGTGCCACCTGGTGCCTTCCAGGGTCACTTCCATATACTCGCTGTAACTGTGTTCTCATGTAGAAGAACGTCCCATTGACCTTTGGAAAAATGGGGTTGTAAATATCACTTTGGTGCATATTTTGGGTGTGTGTATGAGATTCCATTTTATATGAATGATCTTATTTTTTCTCCTGATAACATTATAATTCTCTTTTATCTTTTTGATACCAATTTCTGATTTCTGTTTCTCTCTCTCTCTCTCTCTATGTTTTTGTGATCCATTAGATGACAGTGACAAAGAACTACCCATTTTCTGGATTTTCCCTTATTTCTTTGAGTCTCGAATTCGTCAGTTTTTTCCAAGCTTCTGCATGTCGGATTACCAGGTAGAGTGACTATTCTGCTGCTAGCATGGTTGGGGTGACTGTTCTCCGTAAGTGAATGTTCTGATAAGCCGCTTCGTCTATTTTAATTTCTAGTAAATTAAAATAATCCCCGCGCGCTGTACTAAGCACTACAATCCCACCGTGTGTCAGTCCAGCTGTGCCTAAATGTCCGGAATCCCTAGGGTGCTTGTTGAAGTACAGAATCCTCAGTAACGAATAGAGCGACTGAGTCAGCCTCAGAGGGTGAAATCCAAGGGAGGGGGCATTGCCACTGAGTACTTCTGTAGCACATCCTGCTCTAATCTTTTATCACCAGAAGATGTCTCAGGCCTAAGACCATCGTGATGGATCTCTGTTTTCTCTGTGTTGGGGTTGTAGAGCAGTAAGTCGCTTTCCTAGTAGGTGGGTCTCCATGTGGACCCTCCTGGGCTGCTCAGAAGACATCAGGAACGAAAGGGGCACACACAGGTAGGGGTGTCACAGCAGGCTGTGAGCATGAGTGTTGAGTGTATTGGTTCCCGGTGGAGTTTACAGAAAGGCGGATGTCTCCTTCACATCATCGCCCTGGTGCTTTCCTCACGCTTTAGGTGAGACTAGACACCTGAGTCCATGCTAGCCCCACCCAAATCCAAGCCAAGGTCACTGCCATCCTATCAATGCTGACTCAAAATGACCCTATAGGACAGGGTAGAACCACCCCTGTGGGTTTCCAAGAGTTTCACTCTTTACAGGAGTAGAAAGCCTTATCTTGGTCCCAAGGAGTGGCTGGTGGTTTCGAACTGCTGATCTTGAGGTTAACAGTTCAACATATAACCACTATGTAACCACTATGTACTAGGGCCCCTGGTAGCTCCACAAGTTCTTTCTTCTGCTTAAATATCTTTTTCCCGGGTTCATGTCCATGGGTTCAGACATTAGCCCTGCTGTCGGAGCCGCTGTGTGGTCCCCAGGTGGGTGCTGCTTCCTGTGTCAGCAGTGACTTCTTCCTAGTTGAGTCGTCTGTCCTAACAGTTGACCAGCCTCTTGCTAAGACTCGCCAGCCCCACGCTAGAGATGTCATCACTGGGTGTTCCAAGCCGACATTGAAGTCCGCCGTGAAATTCGTTTAAATTCTGAAACAATTTCACCGCAAATGAGAGGACAAACCCAACTTAGCAAACGTTTCCATCCGAGACTGCAACTGTTTTCATTTCTAAATATTCATTTTCCATCTCTGTAAAGCATGTTTTTCATATTTGTGATGCTAACAGGTAGTTTTGAATTCTTTCCTTTCTTCACCATCGCCTATGTAAGTGTACATCTTTTAACATAACTACATAATTTTTATGCTTTTAGTAACTTGAAGTGATTTCTATGTTCTCTTTCTTGTCATCTTAAATTAATACAAGGGGACTTCAAAAAGTTCATGGAAAAAATTTATGAGCTTTTAATTCCACTTTCCACAAACTCCAATACTCCCGATAGGTCACTACCATCTTTGTTTAAAATAAAGTGGATGAGAGAGGAGCAAGGAGAGTAATGGGTTAGCACCTGTCTTGGCAGCCTGTGCTGCTAGGAATGGTTTTTGTATGCTTTCGTTCTGAAGAACAGTCTTGAAATCCACATTAATACACACACACACACACACACACACACACACACACACACAC
>NW_022111369.1:95715170-95717380 GCF_000313985.2 Echinops telfairi | reverse complement strand
CTTTCTTGCCTCACTCACCTTACTCACCTGGACTTGTGCCGTGTGACTTCTTTTTGTTTCCGTGAATGAAGAGGAACATGAAAGGATAGCGATTTGATGACGAAGAAAAGATGAAGAGAATGGTGCTATCAGCTCTCCAAATAGATGCGTTTGAAAAATGTTTCCAAGAGTAGAATTGCAGCTTTGACAAATGTATTAAGTGTAATGGAGAATACTTTGAAAAGGTTGTTTTGTCAAAAAAACTTAAATACATAGCTTTGGGAAAAAAATTCCATTTTTAGTTTGGTACCCCCTTGAGTATGCAGTTCAGCATATGGGTGATAAGGGTTCCGATTCAGTCATATATATCTGACTAGGTAAACAGCAGTCTGAATCAAAAGAAAACCCAATCTTTGAAAACAAAAATAAAATCTATACAACAAATAACATTGCAAAATCTGCTCGCCTGGTGTTCTCAGGGACCTTACTCTTATGCCCCCTCCCATCCCCAGTGATTTTCCTACTTAAAAAATAAATAAAAATTATATATATATATATTAAAAAAAAATCTCAGGAGTTTTTATGATTAGTTTTATTCCTCTCTGAGCCCTTTGCGTGTTCTTTCCCTTCTGTTACTTTGACCTCATTGTGCGTCTCAGCGCTTTCCCTTCCTGGCCTCTTCATCAGACACAAATTCGGAGTCTCTCCGCCCGCCTCACTGCCGTTGGCCCGTAGACCCTGTTAGGCCTTCTTCCTGACTTCCCTACAATGACGCCAACACCCTAAACTACAATACTATGAAAAACCATAATCGCTCAGTCTCTTCCTTTCAAGTACTTTTCAGGTAAGAGAAGAGAGGACGTGTCAAACCTTTATAAAATACAAATTATGTAGACCCTTCAGCAATAAGGCACCAAATAAATACTGAGTAAAGGACAGAATGACAATCATCACTGAATCCTTAGAAAGTCAGGAGTTTCATCAAGGGCAGATGAGGAAGGAAGGGTGTGATCGTGAACAGTTCTGACTTTGAGTCAGAAGCAGTCTGATTTGCTGTAACCACCTGCTAGAGAGTTTTTCATTCTGAGAAGAGTCACTTTCTCTCCCCAGGCCTGTTTGCTTACCTGTAAAATTGAATGGCTGACCCAGAACAGTGGTGACAGATAAGTTTCACTTCTAGTGCTTGAACCTGATAAATTGGTAGTGATTTTCTGGAGCATTTGTTGAGAAAGTGATTGATTAGTGATGTCTGCCAGGGACAGGGGCCTTAGTGCCCTGTATTTACCATATCTAAACCAGATGATCACACACACCTACATCCAAACATTCTGTGATTTCAACCCACTTGCTTGGATTGTTAAGAATAGAGTTATTGACTCTTACTTGTATTTGTTTGTGTGTGTGTTTTTTTAAAACCAGCCCGTTTGAGACTTTTGTGTTTTTCCAGGGTTAGTTTCACATTAAGAAATGAAGATATTTTGACCAGTATGCTAAGAAATTGTTTTCTGTTAAACTTAAAATTTAACATGTGATAAGCATAAACCATCTGATTAAATGGCACAGAGGGGCCATACCTCACCTCTGGTTTCCCTATTGCCTTTTGCCATGGGGCTGCTTCTACCCTCCATCCTCCTTTACCAAATCTGACAACAACCTTTTTTCCCTCGACACTCTGCTGGGTTTGATTATTTGTGCAGTAGCCATACAGAACTCACAGACAAAACTCACATTTACAGGGCTTTATTTAGGAACCCCTAATTAACAGGCTACCACAAGCCACAATCAGCAAGCAGTAAGGATACAAAGAAAGGCCACAGCATTACCTCAACTAACAGCCAAGTCTCTCTCTCTCTCTCTCTCTCTCTCTCGCTCTCTCTCTCTAATACACACACACACACACACACACACACACACACGAGGGGGTATGGAAAAAAACTGAAACAGAGCTTTCACAGCACATCTTTTTCCTGCTAGGCAAGCATCGAGCAACCAGGTCTGAGTTAGTGCATTTAGTGGTGTCACCTGGGAAGGTTCACTGTGGGCACAGCAAATTTTTTTGTAAAAGCAGTTTCTCTCGAACCTCATTTTTTCGTGATGGCAAGCGGCTGTGAACTTTAGTTTTCTGCTCAGGAAAAGTGCTGCAGAAACTGTTGTGATGTTGAACACCGCTCACAAGGACGGAAAAATGCAAGTGTACAGGTGGTTTTCTCATTTCAAAAAAGGTGAAATGT
>NW_022111369.1:95651247-95715070 GCF_000313985.2 Echinops telfairi | reverse complement strand
CCTCAACTAACAGCCAAGTCTCTCTCTCTCTCTCTCTCTCTCTCTCTCTCTCTCTCTGTCTTGTCCTTAGCTTCTCTGCCACGTGGTCCTTTGGCCTCTGGTCTCCATAGGCCACCAAGCCCACCCACTGGTCTGCCTCACAGTCTTATAGTCTCAGGATTGTTCCTCTACTCTGACTCATGGTCCCCTTGCTTTGGCCTCTAGTCTCAGCCTGGCTGCTTTGCTCTGTCCGCATGTCTCCGTGCAGCAGCCTCGGGCGCCTCTCGCTATTTCACACAGTGATCCCAAACGTGCTTCACCGGTGGCTCTCTGCCCTTGAGGGCCTGGGACTTCTCTCTGTGTTTCGAATGTAGCTCTTACACCCAGAGGAATGGCTTGGAGATTTTGTTTTTGCCTTTCCTCAAACCATACCTCCATGGCAGCGAAGGGTGGTGACTTGGTTTACATCCTCTACTAAAGTGGATACTTAATCCAACCTCAATCCTGCCCATCAGCATAGCAGAGAACTCCTTCCAAAATGAGATGATAGCCAGAGACAGAGAAGATAAGGGACTATGGCCTAGAGGGGCCATGTTAAATCACTGCATCTCACTAGCTAACTGGTTTGGGGTGATGAGGAAGATAGGTAGACACAGAAATAACTAAATAAGCCACTTCGTGGGGCCTGGGGAACATGACTAAGGCCGTATTGCTGTGTGGAAATTGGTTCATGGAGCGGAAGTGTGCGCATGGGCCCTTTTGAGTCAACTGAAATGAGTCCACCTCGGCCTGAGGGAGCTGTGAGCATGTATGCGCTCCGTCTAATCTAACCTTTGTCTTCCTGCGCGATGCCCGCAACACGGTGCAAAATGTGCAGCAGCATCTGGTGACTTGGTCTGGTCTCTGTGCCACCAGTTTCCGCCTCTGCCACAGAAGACATTTGTGTATAGACAAAATTAAAAGTTAGGAATTGCAGCGATTTTTCTGCTTTTCCTCATTTCTATACAGTACTTCATCACATTAATCAGTTCCATGGGAGAGATTTCCTATTTGAAAATGCCTCTCATCATCATCGTGAGGGAAATGTCAGCGATAATGACGGGGAAATGGTGTAGCGGCGCTCCCACACGTGATCAGCAATTTGCAAAATTGTGTTTGCTTTCTCGCGCATCCATAGGAGGTTTATTTGTGTGGATGAAGCTATGAAATATGGATGCATGTTAGAGGTACATTAATTTACCCGAGGAGCATGCATTTCACATACCATATGTTTATAGTTAATTAGCACAACAAACCCGCATTTAAAAATAATAATAATCTCAATTAAGTTATGCAAAATCAAGCAATCAACCTCCTTCTGACACACATTCTCTGACTCCTTGGGTAACCATAAAGAAATGGTTCTTTTTTTTTTTCCTCCCTCCTTTTTCCCATCTGCTATCTATAGCATCTCATGGAATATTCTACGTACTGGAACTCTTTCTAAAATGTTATATTCCAACATTGCAAAACCTTTGTAAGATTCTCTTAGGAAGTTTTTTTTTCTTATAATATTCAAATGTTCAAGACATCTTTATTGAATTTAATAAGGTAGCGTGTATTAAATATGCAGAGAAGCATATGAGGGAAAACGATGAACTTAAATCATTTAGAAGGGAAACCACTTGCAATGCAGTCATTCATTTCATATGGCTCTTCTAGGCAAAGCCTTTGTTACCGCTCCCACCAAACCACCTTTGTTGTCCCAATGCACCGAGTGAAGACAGTGAGAGAAAATGCTCCTTGGATTAAGTGATTCAGCTGTGAGCTATTGTTAACAGGGTTCATTGTGCTTGCCATCCGGTTAGGTATAAGATTAGTCATCCAGAAGCAGGACCAGGGATCAAGAGAGAAAGGCCAGAGGGAACCGTGCTTTGAACCTGCACAGTGAACCTCCAGGAGACAGCCTTGACAGCAGAGGAGCAGCAACAGCCGAGCTAGGCGCCCAAGCATAAGACAGACTAGTAGACATTCCAGCCTGAGAGCCAGTAAAGCTTCGGGCCTTTGGATAAGAGGCTGGCTCTGTGGAGGGGCGTGCCTCTGGGCACTTAATTTGGGGTGCTAGGTTTACTGACACTCCCCCCCACTCCCATCCCCACCCTGCACTGGAACTGAGTGCCTGTGGTCTGAGGCTTACAATAGAGTGGTGTGCCCTCTGGATATTTATTGACAGCTTACAAAGAGCTTTGTGGCATTGCCCCAGCAGAGCAGAGATGAGGCCAATAGGTGAGGGCCTGAGAGGCCTGCCTGCAGGCTCCGCAGAGAAGAAACTCCTCTGACTAAACAACTGTATCCTGAGCATTTCTCACCTGACTTGTAACCTGTTGCCTTCCCTAATGAGCCCTATTGTGAGCTGTGTGAGGCTACTGCAATGAATTAGCAAACCCTGGTGAACAGTAGAGTGAGCCACGAGCGACAGAGTCACACTTGGTATTATTTGGAGTCAACTCCTTGTCTGTGTATTAGCCTTTAATTCCAACACCCAAACTCTTGTCACCGAGCCAGTTCCAAGTCCTAGCAACTTTAAGGACAGATTGGAACTGCCTCTGGGTTTCTAACGCTGCAATCTGTATGGAAGCAGACTGCCAGGACTTTCTCTTTGGCAACCACTGGTGGATTAGAACCATTGATCTTTTAGTTAGCAGCGGTGCATTTAACCGGTGTCCCACTAGGGCTACCTGTAGGTAGCATAGTCACAGGACTTTAAAGCTGGAAAGAAACATGGATAATGTAGCCTAGGCTCAGGTCCCAATGTGAAATCTGTGTAACTAAGTTCACGACAAGCAGCCCTGGTGGTGTAGTGTTATGTATCTGGCTGCTGACCACAAGGTCAGCAGTTTGAAACTAACAGCCACTCCTTGGGGAAAAGGTAGGGCTTTCTATTTCCATAAAGAGTTACAGTCTCAGAAACCCACAGGGGCAGTTCTAGCTTGTCCTATAGGGTCACTATCAGTCAGCATATCTTCAGTGGCCGGAGCTTGAGTTGAAGTTCCTGACAAGCAGTCAAGCCTCACAGGGCTGGTTTCAGTAAGCAGAGCCCTCCCGCCCTGTGAGACAGCTCCCGGTATGCAGCAACCACCCAACAAGACCATTAATAGCACATGCAAGTGAAATTTTGCTGAAGATAATTTAAGAAACGGTTGCAGCAGCACATGGACAGAGAGCTGCCAGTGATTCAAAGTTGGTTCAGAAGAGGACATGGACTGAAAGCTGAGAATACCAGAAAGATGTTTACCTGTGTTTTACTGGTTCTGGGAAGGCATTGGACTGCGTGGATTATAAGAAACAATGGATAGCCTTGGGTAGAATGGAATTGCAGGATGTTCCACTGAACTCATGCTGAACCTGTCCATGGATCAAACAGAACCAGGGAACACTTCATCATTTAAAATCAGGAGAAGGTATGTGTCGGGTTCTTATCCTCTCACCATACTGATTCACTGTGCAGAGCAAGTGCGGTAAGCCGAGAAGCTGCCCTTTCTGAAGAACAGCATCAGGATCGGAAGAAGGCTTATTAACAACCTCAATTATGCAGATGCCACAAGCCTGAATGCCGAAGGGGAAGAGGGTTTAAGCACTTTCTGACGAAGAGCAAAGACTAGCTTTCAGCTTATACCCCAACATAAAGAAAGGGAAAATTTCCCACAACTGGGCCAATAAGCAACCTCATGATAAACAGAAAACGTTGAATTTGTCATGGATTTAATTTTGCTTGGATCCACAGCCAACTCCTGTGGGTAGTGTTGCCAGGTGAGCTCAATCTGCCAACCTTGGGTTAGTGTAGTGCAAACCATTTGCAGCACCCAGGGACTGTCATGACCCTATGTGGGTCTTTAAATGTGATCTCACCTTGTGCTTTTCTCGTGAACTTGGACTTCTCGGTAGGGCAGCCGTGAACCCTGACTAGCTGTTTATAGTTGGGCCTTACTGTGAAGTCACTGCTGGCAGCCAGAATCCTCTAGGATTTCCCCACAGTCTCTTGTTTAGCTGGGTGTCCCCGGCCATGTACACATCTTTTCCAACTGCTGACGCTTAAGGATTCTTCCTCCAGTTGTTTCTATGTAATGCTGGTAGGTGTCTCCCATGGCTTGTCCAGGGAATGTCTGTGAAACTGCCCAGAGGGAGCCTTGGGATGGGCCAATGAAACAGTCTTGGATTACCCAATAAGTATGGTAAGCACAGATTTACTTGTGCTTACTTAGTAATCTATAATTAACAATTTCACAGTTTTGTTTGTTTGTACCACATAAAGATCCTGCTTCTGGGTCTGGCTGGTATTTGCGTTTCCCAACCCCGCAGCACTTTCGCACAGAGCAAAACTTTTTTTCAAATGAATGATCCCTGTGGTATGCTAGGTTATGTTTGGGGCTACTAATCTCCATGTCAGCAGTTTAAAACCACCAGCCTCCAAGGGAGAAAGATGAGGCTTTCTAATCCCCTAAAGAGTTACAGCCTCAGAAACTCAGGAGTAGCTCTACTCTGGCCTATAGGCTCGTTTGGTGGGAGCAACAGAGGCTGTGCCTGGGAAAGTTGGGCATTGAATAAGGAAGAGCGTAGTGGAATCGATGCGTTTGAACTGTGCTGGAGAAGAATGTTGAAAGGACCAAGGACTGCTACAAGGACAAGCTGATGTGTCTTGGAAGAAGTACAGTTAGAGTGCTCCTCAAAGGCACCAAGGATGGCAACACTTCGTCTTACGTACTCTGGACAGGTGGTGAGGAGAGACCAGACCCCGGAGAAGGACGTGATCTTTAGTACTGTGGAGTGGCAGTGAAAAAGAAGAATGCCAGCAGGGAGATGGATGGACACAGTGGGTTTGAACTGCTGACCGTGAAGTTAGCAGCCTAACCACGTGTAACCCAGTAAGCCCCCGGGGCTCCTTGAACGCAAACCAATCCTTCCTCACAGCCATCTCCACTTGCTGCAGTGAAGCTTTTAAATGGTTGGACAGGCTTCGAGCAGTTACTTGCACTTGAGTAGGTAACGCAACTTAGCTACAAATTTGACATAAAGACACACTGAGGGGTGGGTTTCGTTTGTAACTCCAGGGAGTGCCTGTACAGGATGCCGCATTTAGTGGCCTGACAGAGTCACAGCAGCTTTTAAACCAAGTTAAGAATAGGTGTAGGTAACCAAGAAAATCTTTTGAAAATGATGATGGGGACATATGCACAAATGTGCTTGATACAATTGATATATGGAATGTTATAAGAACTTTAAGAGCCCCCAATAAAATTATTTACAATAAAAAAAATAGGTGTAGGTAATAGAGGGGTTGGAGGAGATGGGGGACGCAATAGACAAACAGTCGTCACTCTGGTTGCCTTTCATTAACTTTGGAGAGAATCTGCGGAAACTGGAAGTGGAGTTAGGGATCTTAGGAGAGAGGTCAATGGGTCAATGTTTCCATGGGGAAACAGCCAGGGCTGTGAGTCTCTTCTACCGCATCTTTCTATTTGCCTGTTCCCGCGGCCAGGCATTATCTGATTTAACCGCGGGAAGTCATAACTTCCTTTTGGAGATGAAAGTTATGTAAGCTCTCCTAGGCTGCTCGATGTGAGGGGCCGACAGTGAGCCAGGGAGACCAAGCCAGGGCTGGACTTCACTTTGGTAGGTTGAAGCTGACACAGCGTACTTCACACACCAAAAATGAATTAAAAGGCCCCAAGCAGGTCAGTCCACATCTTTAAAGGGTTGCTAATGCCACAAGCTCCAATCCTGATTACGTACACACCTCCTAAACCTGATCTAATGGTCCGAACTCTTTGATCCAAATTTATTGTTGGACAAAAAGATGAGGTTGCTCCCTTCATACTAGGCAAGATAGATTTATCATAATAAATTACACCTTTTGTCTAATCATATTTCACTGCCCATGGGCCTTCACTGACTGCTGATTAGCAAGTAGACTCCTGTTCCAAAGCATTTTGTGTGAAGTACTTTGGCTTCACTTGTACCTCGGCTTTGGCTTGTTCCTTTATTGTTTAAAGACTACTAATGAGTGTTGTTGGCTCCTCTGAGTAGGTTATCTTTTTCCCCTGACTTTCTAGGTAGATTATGAAAATCATGCACTTTATAAACATGGGAAGACCGGCCGGAAGCAGTCTCCTGTGCGGATTTTCACCAACATCCCACCCCATAAAATAATCCTTCCCACCGATGAAGGGTATAGGTAAGGCTGCTGTGGGACGTGGAGGGATTTGAGTTGACGAGATGGAATAAACAGTGAGAATGCGTTCCCGTTGGGAAGGATGAGCTAGCGGCACTTGCCCAGCTGGGCTGGGACCCTCAATGGATGTGTGGGGCTTCACCCCTGAAAACACAGCATGATGCTATTCGAAAAGGAGGGGGAAAGGGTACATATCTCTGAAAGGAAAAGGCTTTTCCCGTGGTCTCATAGATACTTCAATTTGTTTTCCACTTGGTTCATAATCTTAGACCACTTGTTGAGACCAGTGCCTGATATGCGCTTGTCAATTTGGAATCTCAGGAAACGTGTTTAGCTGATGGCGGCTTCTCTCTTTCCTCTAGATTTTGCCCGCGGTGTCAGCGATACGTGGCTCCCGAGAACCGGCACTGCGAGCACTGTGATGCCTGCACGTCCAAGGTCCAGAGTTCTTAGCCAATACGTACCCACTCATTTTATTTTCATCTGTTAGCTTCGGCACCTTCGTGCAGTGTTATTTTGTTAGTGTTGCAGTTGACATGGAGACGTATGCTCTCGTGATCCTTTAATGCTCACTTTTAATGGTCACCGTGGAGGCCCGCAGGCTTTTTCAAATACTTAATTGCCATCAACAGCACCCACTTTCAATTCATTTTTTATAGTACTTTATGGCTGTTAAAACGATGAGTGCTTAGAATTGGGTGCTATGTGAGTGTTGCATCTTCATCTATGCATGCTGATACCATTTATACGTACTTGTAGGGATTCCAAAGCAGGCATTGAGCTGTAAATACCAGTTCTGTTCCAATGAGATAACACGGGACACTCCCGTGTTTCTGGAAAGTTCTACTAGCTCATGAACTAGATCCTTTAATCCTCCGAATAATCCTGCGAAGTGGGTGCAGTTATTGCTCCCTTCTTACAGAAAAGGTAGGGCTACAAGAGACCGAAAACCATGGCAACATAAAACACAGGTGCCGTAGCGTCCCAACACTTGGTGGTCCCGTGTGCAGAGTAGAACCGTAATCTTCCGGAAATCACTTTCTGGCTCTTCCGTTCGAGGTATCCCTGAGGGTTGGATCCTCCAACCTTCTGATTAGTAGCCAAGCAAGTAACCGCTGTGCTACCGAGAGACTGCAGACTAAGGACATAGCACTATTGGTGAGGAAGGTAGGATGGATGATCCTCAGGTGTTAACTAAATCTGGTTAGAAAGGGCGAGTGCATCTTTGCCTGTGCAGCACAAATCATCCCCCAAAGAAAAGACTACATTTATGTGAAAGCTAGCATTTTATTACTGGTTATACTTGGTTTTCATTATGTAGCACATCTGATGATGTTCTTCCAGTTTTAGAATTGATCTCTAGAGGTTGCTCCTACAATGATGCCTACATCATAGAAAGTTCAAAATGGAGAAAGTACAATTGTAGTATTTGAGGGCACTCACAGACCCTGAAAATGGGCCACATCCATGGATGGCCCGCATGGATGCTGCTTGCGGGGAAGGGGGCATGCTGCGGCTGGCCGGGAAGGGGACATGTGGGGACGTCCCTGGGGCTGGGGAGAGTGTTTCTTGGTCTGGGGCTGTATCAGTGCTGACTCTCTAAACAGCTCATCCCTGATGGACCTCATATTCAGGTTGGGACGAGCCACACCGAGCATGGTCTGGTTTTGCTTGGGCATCTTGTTAGTGATGGATGTGCACTGCATAACGTGTTTCAGGGCATCCTTCGCCGATGCTATCAGCAACAGATATTCATTGGTTCGGGTGATGGTTTTGTTTGCTGATTAAAACTCTTTATCGCATAGCAGATTACAGCACTAGCAATGGGAATGGGAACAGAGGGGATTCTTAAGCTATAACTGACTCATGACCAAGTCATCAGAACCCAGGAGCCCTGTTTTAGGATGGGGACTACTTGCACTTACTAAACTTTAGCACATACATGTTTTATGTACTTTTAAAGCTATATTGTAATTCACAGCTTAAAAATTATTCACACAATAACTGGTCTTAGATTAACATAAAGTTCTCAAATTTGAATTTCATTAAGGATTGTACAAGATGGAGATAGACTATTATGATGACTGATACTTAAGGAATTTTTATGAGGTCTTTCTTTGCGCCCAGTTTGCTTTTAATGGGCCCAGACCGAGGAGCTGCTTGCGCTCATTTCCCAGTCTTACGGTTACAGAAACTGAGGTGCGTGCAGACTCATGGGAGCTGCACGGAGAAAGGCCTACATTAAATCAAAGCATTTAACTGAAGCCCAGGAAAGGGAGGAATAAGGAATGAATAATTTACACCGATTTTTAATAAGACATTTTAATTTTTAATTGTGGGATCTGATTTTTGATGACAAACATAATTTAAAAATTGTTTTTGTAGGATGGCAGGAAGTGGAATCATTGCTTTCTCTGCAAAAAGTGTGTAAAGCCTTGTAAGTACTGAGACTTTTAAAACATTTTGGGTTTTCATCTAAACAGGACTGATGTTTCATTGTATTTATAAAAAGAGAAAATAATGTAGAGACTTTCGTTTACTTGCCCTTTAAGTTTAAATTACAAAAATGTGCATTTTGCCCTTCATGGGGAGAGGTGGCCCTGTATCTGGTTTCAGGGCAGTACTTGACTGATGTTAACACGGAGAGTAATGTATGAGAGCGAATGGGCAAAGTCCTGGAGTTAGAAAATCAAAAGGGAGAACACGCTCAGCATTTCTCAGGCTGAATAAACTGAAGAAAAATTCAAGCCTTGAGTTTGAAGAATCCTGTGGGCAAAACTGGATGCAGGAAGCATCACAAGAAAACGGAAGGACAACACAGAATCACAGCTACAAAGAGCTGATGGACACTCAGCCATTTCAGGAGAGACCAGACAATCAGGAACTGATGACATTGAAGGAAGGCATTCAGGCTGTACTGAAACCACGGGCAAAAAACAAGGCGTAGACTTGACAGAGTAATGACTGAAATGTTTCAAAACTAGAGGCACCAACTCATCTATGCCAGGAAATTTGAAAGAGAGCTACCTGGCCAACTGACCAGGAGATTAACATTTGCCCCATTCCAAATGATTCAATACAATGTGGAGATTAATGGGCAGTGTCATTAATATCACATCCAAGTAAGGTTTTGATGAAGATAATTGAAAATTGATTGCAGCAGTGCAACAACTTGGAACTGTCAAATTCAAACTAGATTCAGAATGAGAGATAAAATGCCAACACCAGATGGATCATGGCTAAAGGGAGAAAGTACCAGAAAGATGTGATTTCCTGACTGTGCAAAGGTATTCCCTTGTGTGGATCTTGATACATCATGGGTAACATTGCAAAGAAACTGGTATTCCAGAACACTTGGTAGTGCTTAAGTGGAACCTGTATACAGACAAAGAGGAGGTAGTTGGTGGAACAGAACAAGGAAGCCCGCAGGCTTATGATCAGGAAAGGTGTGCAGCCAGCATGTCTTTTCACCCAATCACTGGGATGCTGACAAATAGTCTGGGAAACTGGACCGCAGGAAGAAGAACATAGCCTCAGGATTGGAGGCAAACACGCTAACAACCTCCCGCACGCAGATGACATGCTGAAAGCGGAGAACTTAAGCACTTCCTGATGAGGTTCAGGGAGGGAAACCTTCAGAATGGGTTACACCTCCATAGACGAAGACAGAAGACCTGACAACGGCCAGTGGGCAGCATCAAGACAAGAGAGGAAAGGCGCATGCTGGGGAGGGCCTCGCCTGACTTTGGTCAACAATCAACGTCCAAGGAAGCGAGCGTCTGGAAATTCAGCAGTACGTATTTTTTGAGCACACCTGATGCAAAGATCTCTTTATTTATTTGTTTTACCCAAACCATTTTATTAGGCATTAATAGAGACCTCTTTAAAGGGCTCAAACGCAAAGATGTCACCTGGAAGACCAACGTGTCCCTGACTCACGCCATGGTATTTTCTTTGCGAATAATTTTCTTGGTATATGCTCCGCATTTCATAGAGTGTAATTGTTCCGTCCTAGTAAGAAGTGGGTGCAATCATCCCCACAGTCAATTTCAGAGCATTTTCCCTCATACTTGTCGTTAGCCCCTGCCAGGCTAAGTCCCTTATAGCTGAGTTACTGCTGCCGCCGAGCCGCCTCTCCTGGATCTCATAGTCTCAGAACACACCCAGGAAGCAAGCAAGCACACCCAACAACAAAACACAGAAAGACCTCAAGTGAAAAAGGAAAGCAGAAAAAACTAAGTACTGGAAGGACTTTAAAATGGGTCAGTAGGGAGATCAAATGATAAAGCGTTACATTTTAATTAGCTACACCTGCTAGCATTGACTTTGTAATGCTCTCTGTGTGATAGCAAGGCTATTCACAGCCCTCCACTGTGGTCAGAGGGGATTTTCAGTTGCCTCAGCTGTGAGTGGACAGTGAATGAGAAAGATTCAAGTAGAATCGATGCATCTGAGCGATGGTATTAGTGAAGAATATTGAAAATACCTACTTTGCTAGGACAAACAAACCCATCAGCCAGGATCCACCTTATAAGCAAAGGTGGTGACACTTGCCCTCACCTCTTTGGGACATGTTCTCAGGAGGGACCAGACCCTACCTGCAGAAAGACAGCCTGCTTGGTCACGTAGCAGGTCCATGGAAATGAGGAAGACCCTCGGCACACTGGGCTGGAACATCATCATTGAGAGCATGGTGCAGGAGTGGACCGTGTTTTGTGCAGAGGGGCTCTGTGAGTGAGACTTGACTTAACAGGAAACACGTCGCTCAGCCAGCCTCCGTGGTGTCAGGAGAGAAGGGATGAGTTTGTTGCCCCGAAACAGAAAGAAGCGAGCAGACTTGTGGAGGATTCTGACCTCTCTTCTTTACCTGGTTTCCTGAGCTGAGGCATAGCCCTGGTGGCACAGTGGTTATACTTTGGGTTCCCTACCACTGCCAAGTTAGCAGTTCAAAACCACCAGCCACCCCGAGTGAGAAAGATGATGCTTTCTACTCCTGTAAAGAGTTCCAGTCTCGGAAACCCACAGGGGCAGCTGCTCTCCGTCCTACAGGCTTGCTGTGAGTCAGAATCGACTCCATAGCAGTGAGTTTGGGTTTGGGTTAAGCAAGTGAAGCACAGCATTTGAAGTAAACACTGTTCGTGTGCTAAGTGATTACAGCAAGTGAACATCTCCTGAAACTCAGTCTCTCTCTTCCAGCCTGGGTGCACTGCAGCGTCTGCAACCACTGTGCCCTACCAGAGCACCCCTGTGAGGGCCCGACAGGCGGCTGCTTCGTTTGTGGGGAACTCGGTCACAAGCGCACCACTTGCCCTAACGTCTCCTCATCCAAGAGCTCTGCTAACAAGTGAGTTCTTTTTATTTTTTTAAATAGAAATGGTCTGCCTTGCATAACTCATACTGGGCAGCTGTAGACATTCGCAGTATGAGGATTCAGAGGTGCTCACGTGTAATGGGGTGGCATTCGCTATCGTTGGAAAGATGCCCACAGACTTTTAAAGTCACAGTTGCTACTTGTCATTGATTGAGAAGTCATGTATTATTTGCCTTGGTGACACTCTGCGTTAGGCAAGGTTGGCGGTTCAAATCTAGAGGGGAAAGATGAGCCTGTCCTCCGGTGAAAAAAATCACTTACAGTCTTGGAAATGTTTTATAGTATAGGCCCCCAAACTTTATTTGGCCTACCACCCCCTTTTCAGAAAAAGTCATGACTCACTGCCCCTGACAGTGGAAAGCTTTTGTCCTATACCCGGGGTAAAGTGTAGGTGAGGCTGTCGACTCCCACGAAAAATTAGTCTCGGAAACTCACGGGGGCAGTTCCACCGGATGCCATAGGGTGGCTGAGTTGGAATGGACCCCTTGGCAGTGGGTTTATCTGCTTTTGCAGCCCCTCCATCATTCCAGAGGTCTCCCATGGGCGGCATCTCCCACTTGGGGAAACCAGCGCCCTCTAGGGTGGTGGCTCTGAGTAAGAATCCATTGTATGCATCGAGGGGTGGGGATGGGGTTGGGGAGGGTGCGGTGAAGATGAGCCAAGTAGCTGCTGCCTTATACAGGATGAGGCATGGGAATAACCAAGGTACAAGGCCAAACATGATGAACGGTCTGTATTCTGTGTCCATTTGTAGCTTAGAAGAGGGGAGGTGACATTTTGTTGTGGGGTGGGGCTCCCTGCTTTTTGGAGGACTCCTTAAGCCGGGCTTCAAGGGGCAGGTCACATGGTGACTCATGGTACAGGAAAGGCAGGAAGGAGGGCTTTCAGACTGAATGTACGTCCTGTTCCTTGGCGAAGAAACTATAAGATCAAGTTATTTCTTTCTAGAGTCCTCCAGACTAAGAGGAAGTATTTAGGTGTACTTAGCATTCAGTATTGATTATAAATCAGAGAAATATTATACCAGTGACATATTTAGGAAAACTATTGTATGAGTATACTTATACACCCGCCCCTCCCAACTCAAAGGATGGTAGGGACCGAGTCCTCTTTTTTTGGTGGTGGTATGTTTCAATTCATTGCTGTTCTTACTCATTTTAAGAATTTTAACAGCTTTATTGACATATCATTCACACATCATACAATTTGGTGGTGTAAATGTCTTGAAGAGTTGTGTAAGCATCACCACCATCAATTCTTCGAACATGTTCTTCACTTTTGTATCCATTATTATAACTCCGTTTCCTCTCAACTTCCCCTCCCATAAGTTAAGAAATTAGTAAGCTAGTTTCTGTCTCTACAGATTAGCTTCTGCTGGCAATCGTCCTGTTTGGTAGAGTGGAGAGGCCGTGAACAAGAGGAAGGCTCTGAAGGAGATGGGCTGACACAGCGGCTGCGACAGTGGGCTCAGGCATAGGGACAACTGTGAGGATGCACAGGACTGGGTGGGCTGTTGCCTTCTGTTGCACATCGAGTCACTCTGAGTTGGAACTGGATCAATGGCACCTAACAACAGTCCTGGATTTTATACAAAGAAAATCTTGCAGCCCCATTCCCAATAACAAAGTAAAACAGAAACACCTCAATTGAAAAGAAAGAAAATAATAAAAACTAGGACAAATTAGAAGTGGCTCCAAAGGGAGAGCAAGATGTTAAATTTTAACCTAACTACATTTGCAGTAATCTACTTTCCAATGCCCTCTGTCTGATAGCAAGGTTGTTCACATTCTTGCTCAATGGTCAGAAGCTTAATCCACGAGGGATGCTACAAATGGATTTTGAGCTTTTGCCTCCATCCTTAGCCTTCCCCAAACTGGTGCACAGAATTTAAGCTGTGATACAGTTCAAGGTCCTTTGGTTCATTGTTAAAGAACCTGAGCCTCATGCTTAGTTTTGGATTACCAGCCATCCACAATTAATGGACACTAAGATAAAGGGAAAACCTTCTAAGCTGTTGTGTGAGTTGTGATGAAAAAAATGCCTGTATTATATGTATGTGACGCACCAGTTTGTTTTATGACTGTATTAGAATGCTTTCTCAATTTCTTTTTATTTTCTCATTGGAAAAAAAAATCATTTTTTCATTCCATTAAGATCTAACCACTTGAATTCTACCTCCTACTTAATCTGCCTCTTCCTTACTTCTTATCAAATTTACTGTATTTAAAAGAATTATTTCCATTAAGTAACCCACAGTGGAAATGGAACTTTGAGATAAACAACCAAAGAGGGTCTAGTGTCGTCTGACTATCTTAGAGAAAATTGACGGTGAGTTTCTCAGGCTAGCCGTGCATGGAGTCATTATGGCCAGTTTATGGCCAGGTAGTCAGGGCATGGCACACCAGGCAGGCCTCACAGCCTTTGTGTAGACCATACATTACGATGATAGTGGTCCTTCAGTGGTTAGTGTCCGCATCTGCAGGTCTCTGGCTTTGCCCTTCACTTACCTCGAAGGAGAGGTCTCAGGAGGAAGGCTTAACCACAGCTGGATCTCTGCAGAGGTCATGCAGAGTTAGGCTGTCAGCTTGGTGTGGGTGGACAGAACCTCAATTCCACCATTGCCTGTGGAGTGAGTAAGGAGAGATCTAGGGCTTGTGTGTGAATTTGTCACGTTGGCTCCACAGTGGCCAATGCTGTAAGTCTTTTCTCTAGGGCAGCAAGTCTCAGAGGGACACATCTCTTCTACGTTAGAAACTTAGGAAAGTGGTTTAGACCGACCTTAAGTTCCCCTGTGTCATAGTGTGCTAAGTCAATGTGAACTTAAAAGCTACATACTTCTGATGTGTCCGTTTCTGTGTCTTAAGTTCAGAAATTTTCTAAATTTCTCATTACTTACAGATTACTAATGTTCTGCAATCAAATTGCATTATTCATATGCATTTTGAAAGAATAATAGTATCTTAATCTTGACGCCTTATGGGATTTGAGACCAGTGTAGAAACATACAGAGCATAGAGTTTATTGAAGAAGCTTACAAAATATCTTCCTTTCTGTCATAGTTACTCGTGCTGCTCAGAAACACCACACGTGGATAGCTTGAATAGAAATATATTCTCTCACAGTTTGGGCAGCTGGAAGTCCAACTCAGGAGCGAGCTTTAGGGGAAGGCGTTTCTCCGTTCAGTATCTGTGGGCCCACTGTCCTTTACAGATGTCCATGTGTCTTGGCATCAGGCCTTCCCTGGGTCTAGGAGGTTCTCAGCACAGGAACCCAGGGTCCAAAGGAAGCACCCTGCTCCTGGCTCTCATGTCTTGGTGGTACTGAGATCTTTACTACTGTGCTTGCTTGTAACTCTCCTTTCATTCCTTATAGGATAAAAGATGGTGTAGGCCACATCCCAGGGAAACTCTGCTTGGGAGATGTGACCTAAATAAGGGTATTACTTTCTACCCTAATCCCCTTGCAACTAATTGGCTGCTCGTATCACCATGGGGTTGGTTATATCATTGCATAGCTGCTAAACCACCGGCAATCTTGACCCAGCCAAGTTGACACCTGTCTTGGGGGACACAATTTAATTCTTGAAACTTCTTACAGAAACCTTCCTGAGAAGAATGTCACCTGACAAACCCTTGGTTCAGGACTGTTCCACTGTTAGGGCGTTGTGCCCAGTGGAGACAGGAAGGTAACATGCTCATGATATGTGGACACTGAGCTTGCCTTGTGGTAGCGTAGGCATAGAGGAGGCCAGCCCATCACTGGGTCCACAAGGCTCCCCTGGTCTGGTAGTGAGATAGTGGGGCCTGGGAGAGCCAGCCCTGCACAGGCCGGCTTGCTTTTCCAGGTCTCAGAGTTTTCCACCTCGAGCAGGGTGTTGCCTCGCTACTGCCCTGTCACTGAGTGGAAAGCCTGCGGGATTTCCTTCCTTCTCTGAGAGATTTCTGCCTTTTGCCAGACCAGGCTTTCACAGCATTACTACCTGCTGTGGAAGTTCATCTCTGTCTTCCCTTGAAGATCGCATACAGTGTCTTTCCCAGAGCAAACCCCTTGGGGTGTGGTACTCCTGGTCATTCCTAAGTGGTATTCAACTGGCTTCTCTCAGAGAAGATTCCTAAACTGGCTGACAGTTGTCTTGGTAATGGTTTTCTTCCCCAAACTCCAGAAGCCTTGTAACAAAATTGACAAGGTAGAATTAGGACTTTTCCCCCTTAAAATAGTGAAAATTAATTTTAATAGTATTTTATGCATACGTGGCATAAAAGATATTTTTAAGCGTATACTTTTTTTTTACAGCTGTTTTATATTAATTTGTTTTTCCTTCATGCTAATTTTGCACTGGCCGTCAAGTGGAATGATGCGGGCTCCCTCTTGTGGCAAATGCTCCATCTACCGGTTATATAAATCTTTTTCATTTAGAGGGCAAATACTAGGTCGCTTTAATTTTAAGGCAAAAACAAAACACTTATTTGATTTTGACTCAATCAGTTCATCACAGCTTTATTAAGACTTTGTATTTGGAGAATTTTGTTTATTCATATTTCAAATGACTGTGGGTTTTTTTTTTTTAAACCCATCCACTTTATTTTAATGGCCTTTAACAAACAAAAATGTATCTCTCCCAGTTTAGGAGGTGAAAAGTCTAGATGCAGGGAAGCAGGGAACTATCTCTAGGGGAAGGCTGTCTTACGCGGAGCCTTGGCGGCATGCCCTCCATCACCGTTGGTCTTCTCTCTGCCATACTGAACGCTGTCTGGCCATGGCATTCACCTTTAGCTGTGTATCTGTGGACATGGCAAACAGAAATTGGCTTATATTTTTGGGGACAGGCATGCATAGCACCATTGGCTTTGCTATCAAGAGACTATGTCATTCGATTTCATTCGATGTGCTGGATCCTCCTGGATGAAGAAAGGATCTTGCATCTAACAACTGGCTGTGGGTAAAGAGTAGGTAAACAACATACTGACAGCTGTTTTTGTTTGGACTGTGGTGCCCAGTGTAAACAGGGACCATTGTAAACGGGTCCAGCAAGCCGATTGACACCGAGCGCATGGACACACTAGTTCTAGCTAATCCTTGTTGGGCGATTACTATACACCTCTCATTTCCCATACCGGAGTCATGCCTGGTATGGCATCCGAGTGACTGAGGGCCCAGCCTCTGGAGAAGTTGGGCGCTGCCCCTTCTGCTCTGGTGACTGTGGGCTCTGACAGCCCTGCTTTCCTTCCCTGTGTTGCAGGAAGGGGAGGAGGGAAGGGGTGGTGACAGCCTGCTCTGTCTTCTATCTCCTTGAAGTCTCTACTTTTTATTGTGAATTAAGTGCAGGGTTACTGAGCAGATTGACACACATTTGATCTCAACTCCTCCTTTGCAGAGCCCTCACTTCTCTCACTTCCTCTCCCACTTCCTCCTGTTTTTATAGGTCCAGCCCTTAGGCTGAGGGACACAAAGCCTCCATCTGCTTCTCAGGGGCCTGCCTGTGATTTGTGAAGCCTTTCCCAGGTGTGGGTCCTGGGAAGGCCCAGAATCTACTTTCCCCCCAGGCTTAGGTGGTTGCCAGAGGAGAAGCTAAGTCTTGATGTTGCTGACTCAGATTGGGGGGAGAAAATTCCAGGCCTGCCGGAGCTGCTTGTCCCAGCCACCCCTTGTTCATGACAGTATCAATGGCCTGGTTCTTCTAGCTCAGAGTAAGGGCATGGGTGAGCCGGCCATCTTTCCTAGCTCCAGGCTGCCTGTGATTTCCTCAGAGAACCCCTGAAGCCAAGTGTCTTATCTTCTGTGGCATGGGTTAGTATCTTTAGAGTGTGAGTCTTACCCTGTTCATGTTGAAGCAGCTCTCCAAGAAGACGGGGACCATGACACGTGGACATTCTGTGTGGCACTTGTCTGGAATCTGAGATCCTCCAAGGAAAGGGAAATGGGCTGCAAGGCTTATAAGATGGGTCTAGCGTTGCTTTTTAAGAGCTATGGTGGTGTAGAGGTTATGCGTTAGGCTGCTATCTGCAAGGTCATCAGTTTGAAACCACCAGCTACTCCTTGGGAAAAGGCAGGGCTTTCTACTCCTATAAAGTCTGTTATAATTTCAGAAGCTCACATGGGCTGTTCTGCCTTGACCTATAGGGTCTCTATGACTGGCATCGGCTCACTGGCAGTGGTGGGGGGTTGGGGAACAGCGCTGCTGTGCCCAATGTGTGCTTTTAGTTTTCTCCCTCTGCTTACAGCCAAATGCAATGGTCATTTCTTACAAAATGTAATTCAGGGATTTGGAGATGAAGTGCTGAGTGGAGCAGTATGGATGTAACCCCCCCTTTTACACCTCCTCGCGCCCCCCACCCACACACACACAAAGGAAAAAACCTAACTCATCGGTCTGACAATTTACCTCTGTGGTATGTTTGCCCTGACTGGATTGTTTTAAATCTGTAGTCACCATCTTTCAAAGACATTTCTTTTCACCAGCATTTTGCTTGCTCAGGCTTCTGACTCTCGCGGCAGGAGTTGGCGGGTGTCCACCACTTATCAGACAGTCAATTCCGTCTCTTCTTCCCTTTTCTTATTTGGTGAGCTGGTTAATTAAACTTCAACGTAATTACATCATTCACGGGGTCCCTGCTCCAAAATAATTTAGCGCCTTGTTTTTCAGAGTTGTCAGGAAGCAGAAGCAAAGGAGAAATAAGAAGATAAAATTGGCAGCGACCGAAGGACAGCCTGTGAATCAGGCCTCTGCTCCGCGAAGAAAGAAGAGGAGGCAGCAGGCCCATTAATATCTCTGCTCGTACAAGTCCAGTGACGGGAGAATAAGAACAAGTTACAGGCCAGCCTCTGAGGCCATTTTCTGGGAGTGCCACACACTGGGTGAAACCCATTCGCTGGCGGAGGTGGCACCTGGCTGAGCTGGATTTGAGCAAGTAGCCCTGGCTGAGTTCTCGACCCAGCATATGCCTCTGCCCCTGCTTCTGTATGTGCAGTCCCAGGGAGCCGGTCTGTCCACAGCTGGCTACGCAGCTCTCTCCGCATGCCCTCTCTCTCCTCTCATCGCACGGCCGGCCGCCTTGTGCAGAAGGGGTCAGAAGAAACCCAAAGAGAATACACCAGGCTTTGTTTACACTGAGCATCAAAGTCGGGCACGTTAGACTTGGAGATACTTGAGCTTACATATGGAAATGGTTGAAATGCCCCTAGAGAAGAAATGTGCAGTGTACAATTATCCTTCCCTTGCACCTGAAGATGAGGGAAAGAATTTTGACTAGTAACACTCACTGTGGCATTCTTTTGAATACTCATCCATACAGAACATTGGCAGTTGCCTTTTCCAGCTTGCAGAGTCACCCAGCGTCTGTTGAATGAATGAGATGTTTACAACTGTGACACTGAGAACTGCTGTGTCCTCTCGGTGGAGCCCTGATGGTGCTGTTGGGTAAGCCTGGAACTGTTTATCGTAAGGTTGCCAGTTCAAACCCACCAGCCGCTCCTTGGGAAAGAGGAGGCTTTCTGCTTCTGTAAAGACTGACAGCCTCGGAAACCCGCCATTGGCCACTGTGAGTTAATGTGCACAGCAAGTTTGTGTTAAAGCAGCAAGTTCATATAGAAGTGGTGTGGTAGTTACATAATCTAATGTCCTCCTCCCTGGGGGACGGACAACAGAAAAGTGGGTGGAGGGAGACGTTGGACAGTGTAAGATATGACAAAATAATAATTTATAAATTATCAAGGGTTCATGAGGGAGAGGGGAGCAGGGAGGAAGGGAGAAAAATGAGCTGATGCCAGGGGTTTACTTGGAAGGCAAATGTTTTGAGAACAATGAGGGTAAAGAATGTACAAATGTGCTTTATACAATTGAAGTATGTATGGATTGTGATAAGAGTTGTATGAGCCCCCAATAAAGTGATTTAAAAAAATCTCATGTCAACTTGAGGAGATTAAGAGTGAAGGGGTGGAGTGTAGCCTGTCAATCAGGTCACAGCCTGATGCCTCCTCGTGGGAACTTCCGCCCTGGAAGCAGGATGCACTCTCTCTGCCTTCCCTTTCCTGCTGTTAAGACACCCAGAGAGATGGAGGCGCCATGTGGAGACCTACACCAGCACTGACATGCTTTCATGGCCACTGAATCCACAAGACTTTCTACCCATCGGCCTGTCATCTTCCTGCATTAGACATCATTGCATGTGCTGTGTGAGTCTAGAGAGGAATTTATGGACTAATACTGGATATATGAGCTAATGTCGGAATTATGGACTTGATCTGGACTGGGCTGGGATGTTTTCTCAGTATACATTTGCTCTTTGATAAAAAGTTCTCTCTTACACACGAGTGTCCCTGGCTTTGTTACTCTAGTCAACCCAGTCTAACACAAGTGGTTAGTAGCAGAAGGCAGGCTGGTTTGGTGGCTAAAACCCTCACTCACCTCGTCACACTGGCTCCTGTGCTGTGCCCCTGCCCAGGCCCTACGCTCTCCCCCAGCCCCACCACCCGTGTTAGAATGGGGTGACGATAGCCTACCAGGTCTGCCTTCGTGATGATGTGAGCTGAGGCTCATGGGCCTGATGCCAGCTTCATGCTGTTACTGGTGAGCGATGCTCACATGAAGATGGTCACAGGAGTCCCCTTGCTGACCCTCCCATGGCCCACGGTCGCAACATTGGAGGGAGTCCTTTGGACATAGCCCTGATAGTTGAGGTTGAGGTGACATCCAAGTGTGAGCTGAGCTCTTAGCCTTTGGAAATGACAGGAAACCCTCCTTCTGTCCTTTTGTTGCATGCATTGCTATGAGGATAAGAGCTGTATGGAGCAGAAGCTGGCTGATGGAAGGGCCTGCTTGTTCAATGTGGCACCTGAAGCTGCCCTGGGGCATTGGGACATCAGAGGTAACCAGCTGCTTCACGCGTGACGTCAGTGATGTCACATAGCCATTTGGGGAAGCAGGCAGATGGGCTGGCGTAGTCCCTACCAAGACCCTGTTCTCCAGGCAATTCGGACATCTCTTGACCCTGTAGAGCAGAGCAGAGTGGAAACTTCTGAAGGATTTCCTAGGTTGTAAGTCTTTCCGCCAGCAAAAGACCTCAACTTTCTCTGATAGAGCAGCTGGTAGGTTCAAACCTCTGACCTTTTGGATAGCAGCCAGCCCAATGCTTAACTCACTGCATCAGTGCCATCTCCAGATAGTATCCACTGTCCAGGTTGATTCTGACTCATGCTCTTAGGTGCCATCAAGTCGGTTCCGACTCATAGTGACCTTATGCACAACAGAACAAAACACTTGCCCAGTCCTGCACCATCCTCACAATTGTTCCGTCTCATTGAGGGTCATCTTCTCTCTCACTGTGCCCCCACTTTAGCAAGCGTAATGTCCTCCAGGGACTAGTCTCTCCTGACAGTATGTCCAAAGCCTGTGAGAAGATGTCTTGCCTCTACAGAGCACTCTGGCCATACTTTTTCCAACACAGATTGGTTTGTCCTTTTAGCAGTTTCTGGAACTTTGAATATTCCCCAGCACCACAGTTCAAATGTATCTTTTCTTCTCCTGTCTCCCTTATTCAATGTCCACTTTTCACATGCATATCAGGCGATTGAAAGGTCAGGCCCAACTTAGTCGTCAAAGTAACATCCTTGCTTTTCAATACTCAAGTATCACTGGATTTGTGCAGCAGGTTTACCCAATGCAGTGTGCCTTTTGCTCTCAATTGCTGCTTCCATGAGCATTGGCTGGATCTAAGCAAGACCAAACCCTTGGTAACTTCAGTTTTTTTCTCTATCCTGATGTTACATATTGGTCCACTTGTGAGGATTTTGTTGTCTACACTGAGTTATAGTCCAGACTGAAGGCTACAATCCTTGATCTTCATCAGCAAGCACCTCAAGTCGTCCTCGCTTTCAGCAAGCAGGGTTGTGTCATCTGCATATCAAAGGTTGTTAATAAGCCTGCCTCCAATCCTGATGCTGCATTCTTCTTATAATCCAGCTTCTCTGGTGATTTGCTCAGCATACAGATTGAACAAGTGTGACAAGAGCATACAACCCTGCCTTACACGTTTCCTGATTTTAAACATGCAGTATTGTTCTGTTCACACAACTGCCTCTTGATCCATGCACAAGTTCTGTATGAGCACAATGAAGTGTTCTGGAAGGCCCTTTCTTCTCAAAGCTAGCCACAGTTTGTTAGGGTTCACACACAGCAACCCTATATAGGGTTTCTGGGGCTGGAAATCTTTACAGAAACAGACCGCCTCAACTTTCTCCCAAGGAGGAGCTGGTGGTTTTGAACTGCTGATTTTGTGGTTAGCAGCCCAATGTTTCCCGGACAGCACAACCAGGGCTCCTTCTCCAAGTAGGAGGGGCTTCTAAATACCAGGTGAGTCAAAAGCCTCAAAACTTTACTGTGTGCATGTGTGGGGTGTGTGTGTAATCAATGCTATGAAACAAAATATATGGATTGTTGAATGGAAAATTATTCTGCTCTAAACCTTCACCCAATTCAGAATAAAACATTTGGAAAAGAAATAAAGAAGAAACCCTTAACTGTGCAACATGGGAGGGAAGCTACAGCACTGAGCACTGCCCAGGTTAGGCGCACTTTCACAAAACAGAACTCCAACCCCACTGACTAAATGTTTTTTGAATGGGACCATTAGGGCAGGCGTGAAGTTACTTCAAGGTCAAGTGAGAAGGTCATTGCCATAGAGATGCTGTGATCATTCATGTTTGATTTCTGTTTGATTTCAGGTAAGTGTTCGTTTCTGTTTGATTTCAGGTAAGTGTTTGTTTCTGTTTGATTTCAGGTAAGTGTTTACACGGAACCAGATTGAGTAGCATTGTGGCAAAAGTGAGCAAGCTGATGTTTGGGCTCTGAGCCCACTGGCTGGGTTGTAATGTAATGTAATGTAAGAGGGTCACTCTTCAGCTGTTGAATAGCTGTGCAGATGAGACTTGGTTATCTTTTGAAACTGCCAGGTTGGGTGGGGGCCTGTTTCTTTTTCTGCAGCTGTGGGCGTGCCCTCTAGGGAAGGCAGCCAAACATGCCACGTGCTCAAGGGCACATGGAAACGGAGGAGCTATTAATATGTGATCCCAGCAAATCTTAGGTACACAGACCCCTTAAGAGTGTTATGGATTGAAGATGCCTCTTAGAGCATAAGGTGCTCCTGACCCCAGCCAGGGTATTTTCAACCACTCCATGCATGTGAAAGGTGGACAGTGACAACAGAAGAATCTATGAGTTTGAATGGCGGTGCTGGGGAAGCATAGGAACCATGGCACGGACTGCCGGAGGAAGTAACAAACCAGCTGTAGAAGTACAGCCAGAACGCTCCTGAGAAGGATGGGGAGATGTTGTCTCTTGTCCTTTGGGCGTGTTATTAGGAGGGGCCAGCCTGGAGAAGGACATCTTGCCTGTTACAGGGTCAGTGAAAATCAGGAAGGCCTTCAAAGAGATGGAGTAACACAGGCTGCAGCGATGGGCTCAAACAGCCATGGCTGTGAGGATGGCGAACTGGACAGGGTTTGGCGCTGTGTGCACAGGGTCGCTATGACTCAGAATCAGCATGATGGCACTGAACCCCCACCCCCAGACAACTGTGATGAATATGCTTATCACCAAATCTTCTACTTCTTCCAGATCAGTCTGTATTCATCGACATCCGCATTCCACGTTTATCAGAGCTGCTCCTTCTCATTGGCATCCTGTGAGTTGTCTCTGTATGGCTTTCCCAGGACAGCAACCGAAGTGAGAGACAGATAAAATCCCCAGGCAGCCAGAGACCCATTCTGTTAAGACAGGGAAGCTCCCAGATGCTTTTTATAATCCCACTGTCATCGTCCGGGGACCTTTGAGTCGACTGAACTTGACACACATCAGCCCCAGCTGGCAGAGTGGAATGTCCCCACAGAGTTGAAGGCTGCCATCCTTGTGGGATCAGAAAGAACTGGCAACCTTTCAGCAGCTGAGCACTTAACTATTATTCCACCCACCCACCGTCATCGAGTTGGTTCCAACTCACAGTGAGCCTGTGTAGACCTTTCCAGGCTGCATCTTTACGGGCTCAGACGTCATCTTTTTTCCCCAGAACAGCTAGTAGGTTTGAAAAGCTGACCTTGGCATTAGCCATTCAGCCTTTACTCCACAGCACCACCCACTCAAAAACAACAAAACCTTACTGCCATCCAGTCTATTCAACTCATAGTGACCCTAACAGGATAGAGTTGCCCCTGGGAGTTTCCAAGCCCCGCCTTTTTCCCACTGCAAGATGTGAACCACAGACCTTGCAGTTGGCAGTCCAATGCGTAACTACCAGGCCACAGGGGCTCCTCAGTGCTAGGCCTCTTGAATAATTGTAATCAATGGTTGCAAGTATGGACGTCAAATAAATCATTGAGTTGAAATCAACATACAAACGCAAAACCACCATGTCTCTTGAGTTTGTTGTGAACTACCATGGGTTAGAAATCGAGCCTTATCTGCCAGGATGGAGGAGGAATTACCTGGGACATTTTAGTGATAAGTCCTGAATCCCGGGGGACCCCACGTGTGTCCAAGTAGAAGGGAGACACAAGATTTTCAATGACTGACCTTTTGGAAGTACATCTCGCCAGGCCTTTCTTCCTTACACCTTTTGGCTAGTCATCACGTGTTCAAGCCACCTCCAATGGGGGCTCATCAATTATTCATCCGCTCATTGGTCTGGGATGCTGCCTGGGCAAGGGGAATTTTTACCTGTACAGTTTCAAACACAGTTGTGAGGTTGTACGTGGCGTCCCCATCATTCTGACTGACCAGAGAGCGCCTAACCAGACTTTCTACCTTGCCACCTGGACAGAGAACCACTCGCTTATAGATTTTCAAGGAAGGCTCCAGCTAGCCAAGCCCTAATTGACATCCCTTTTCCTCTCCCCTTTTTCTCGGAGGCTTCAGCCCTAATCTCTGTCACTTGGTCCAAACGTTCGAGAAATAAGGAAGACCTGCAGGACGCGCGCGCGCGGACTCGCGCATAAGACACTTCAGCCAAAGGCGACGGGTGCGTCTCTGCGCGCGCGGCACCTCCCGCCAAAGCCGCGCCGGTTGCTCGCGCTCCGGGCCGTCCACCCCGCCCCCGCCGGCCACGCCCACTGCTCGCTCCCGCGCCTGCCGCCCAGGCAACGCCCGCTACTCGCGCCCGTGCCTCCAGGCCACGCCCACAGATCGCGCCCGCGCCTCCTGCGTAGGCCACGCCCGCTTCTCGAGCCCGCGCTTCTCGAGCCCCCGCTCAGGCCCAGCCCGCCTCTCTCGCGAGGCAACCGCGGAGCCGGAAGTGCCGGGAGCGCGCGGCCGCCTTGGCGGGTGGCCCCGGGGCGCCCGCGCGCGGCCGGCTGAGGGCGGCGTGGGGTCGCCGCAGGGAAGCTCGCAGGTCCCGCTCCAGGCGCAGCTCCGTGTGGAGGGTCCGGCCCGAGGTGGCGCCTGCACCCGCTCGGGCCGACGTCTGGGGGCTCCCGGGGCCCACTGCCCACCTCCACTGGGGTGTCGTCGCAGGGCCGCCTCCATGTTGCGATTTCCGACCTGTTTCCCATCCTTCCGGGTGGTGGGAGAGAAGCAGCTGCCGCAGGAGATCATTTTCCTGGTCTGGTCGCCCAAGCGGGATCTCATTGCGCTGGCCAACACCGCGGGCGAGGTAAGTGAGCAGGCCCCCACCCGCGCGGGGCCCAGACCAGCCCGCTCGGACCTCAGTTTCCCCGTCCGTGGACGCGGCGGAGCCCTCCTGCCCAGGGCAGCGAGCGGTAAACTTCCAGTTCAACGTGGCATCAACCAAGGAGTCTCCCGAGGTCCGGACGACTCTTTGCTGACTTCCAGCGCAAAAGTTACTGGCATAACCCACCCAGAGGCGCCTTGGAAGAAAGGCCTGGCACTCCGCTTGCGAACACCCTGGGAACCCCCGTGGAGCCGATCTTTGGGCCCGGGCGCACACTGAGTCGCAGTCGACTGGATGGCACCCAGCAACAACACGAAAGGCCATGCCTCCTAAGACCCCTGTCATGAAGTCAGTTCTGACTCAGAGCAAGAGCCTTAGAACTGTAGATCTTGTTGGGAGCGGACTGCCTCATCTGTCTCCCTTGTTGGGTTTGAACAGTTCCCTTGCAGTTAGCAGCCCGCGTCAACCCGTTGTGCCACCAAAGATCTTTCCAGATATATTCATAGTGATTGACATTTGTATGCCCCTTTTGGGCATTTTCTAGCAGAAACAGTTTTCACACACCTTAGCACAGTCCTGCTGTTCTACGTCCTCAAGTTCCCTTCACTTGCTGCTTACCATGCCTCTGAGAGGGCTTCTAAAGCCCCACCGAATGTCATGAGCCAAAGGCCAGCCACTGAGCCTGCCTGAATACGCTCACAGGTGACTTGCAGAAGAACCAGAGTTTCCATTTTCGCTGGAAATGACCGTCTAGTTGTCAGTGGCTAAGGTGTAAGAGCTTACCTTTCATAGTCTATGTTTTAAACTAGGAGTTAACTGGCCACCACCTCTTCTCCCGATTGTTGCTGGGTATTGTCAAGGCAGTTCCCACTGAGCATCCCTGTGTCCAAAAGACCTCTGCAGCACCCGGTCTTAGGCCATCCTCACGTTAGACCCATGTGGCATCCACTGGGCCACTCCATCTCCTTGAGGGTCTCGCTTTGCTGGCCTTCTATTTTAGCAAGTGTGATGTCCTCCCGAGGCTGGTCTCTCCAGACAACATGTCCAAATTACCTGAGATGAAGGCTCCCTTCCCTTGCCACTAAGGAGCATTCTGGCTGTATTTCTTCCAAGACAGATCAGTTTATTCTTTTGGCAGTACTTCTGATATCCTTCCACAGCACCATAATTTGTATACATCCATTCTTCTTCTGTCATCCTTATCCGCTGCCCAACGGTCACATGCATGGGAGGCGATTGAAAACACTCTGGCTTGGGTCAGGTGTAGCTTAGCCCTCAAAGTGACACCCCGGCCCTTTTGTCCAATACAATGCACCTTTTGATTTCTCTCTCTCTTTTTTAGCACCTATTTTTAATTTTTGAATAAAGCATTTTATTGGGGGCTCTTACAGCTCTTATAACAATCCATACATAAATCATATCACGCATATTTGTATATATGTTGCCATCATTTTCAAAACATTTTCTTTCTACTTGAGCCCTTGGTATCAGCTCCTTGCATCTTAATCTCTTAACTGCTGCTTTTATGACCATGGATTGTGAATTCAAGCAAGAAAACTTCCATCTTTTCTCCATTTATCATGATATTATTTATTGGTCCAGTTGTGAGGATTTTGGTTTTATTTCAAACTCAGTACTGAGTTGTAATCCATACTGAAGGCTGCAATACTTGATCTCTATCAAGTGTTTCAAGCCATTTTCAGCAAGCAAGGTTGTATCATCTGTCTATCATGATGCTAATGCCAATCGTGATGCTACATTCTTATTCATATAAGCCAGCTTCTCCGGTGATTTGCTCAGCATACAGACTGAATAAGTACGGTGAGAAGCTACTGCTCCGTCGTACACTTTGCCTGATTTTAAACCATGTAGTAGTCTCTTGTGTCCACACAACTGCCTCTTGATCCATGTAGTAGTTCCGCATGACCACAATGAAGTGTTCTGGAATTCTCATTCTTCTAAAGGCTATCCATAGTTTCTGATGATCCACGCAGCCAAATGCCCTTGTGTAGTCAAGGAAATACAAGAGACTGCCTTTCTGGGATTCTCTGCTGTGAGCTGATGAGTCACTTCGGGAAGGACGAGTGACCCAGCACTGCACAGCTCTCAGGAGTGGCCCAGTGACCTAGGAGTCTGCTCAAACCTGAAACTAAACCCACTGCCACCCAGGCCATTCCGACTCACCGGCACGGCACCTTCGTGTGTTCTCCAAGATGAAATCTGCATGAGAGCAGACAGCCTCACCTTTCTTCTGAGGAGGGGCGGGCAGGGCTTGGTTTCTGAACTACAGATGCTTAGCCCACAGTGCCGCCAGAATTCTAGGACGGGGGGAATTCTGTAGACAACTGCACTTCAGAAGGATGTGGGTGGTACCGTCTGATTGCATGCGGTTCTGTGTTAGGGAATTTGTGAAGAGAAGACAACAGTCCAGAAATAGCAGTGAGCAGCTAGGAAAACACCTCCACCTCTTGGCCTGGTGGTATGGGACATGCGGGGTGCTGGGGGGCCTTGGGGTGCACAGAGGCCACCATAGAAGATGCTGCAGGGGAAGGATGAGCCGGTTGAGGTTGTTTTAGAATGGGTTGCTGAGAGAAATCCAGTGGCCCTCTTATATGTATAAGAAAGAGCTTTATATCAAGAAAATAGCAAGGAGGCAGCCCAGCCCAGTCCAAAGCAAGCCCATAAGTGTGATGTAAGCTAGAATCCTTTTGGTAGCGGCAGGCTGATGATGCAGAAAACTGGAATGGGATGCAGGAAGATCCGAGGCCTGTGGGTGCAGAGTCCCAGGGATCCAAAGTTGGTGGAAACATGGCAGGGTGCTGGTGGCTCTCAGGGTCAGGCAGCCCACATGGGACCACCCCTGGAGGCAGGCTAAGTCCCAGCAAGCAGGAAGGCAAAAGGGAAGAGAGAAAGAGAGAGATCCTGGTATCTCTTATACAGAAAGGCTTAAGTTACCAATTGGTAGGTTGAGCTCTGCCCATACCCTTACCCAGAAGTGCCTTGTTGACATAATCCCTAACCACAGGTGAAGGATGAGAGCTGTCTTCAGGATGTCCGCCCGTGAATCCCAGAGAGTGCAGAGGAGGGGCCGCTGAAACAATGATGGGCCAGAGGGGGGTGCCGTTGAGGGTGTGGGCAAGTCCTGGGGACCCCCAAGTTCCCATGCAGGGCAAGCTGAGGAGGCTGAGATGTGGGGAGGAGAGGTGGTGTATGCAGCAGCTTTGGGGTTCTGTGGTGCTTTCTAATGGGTTCAATGGGTGACGAGTCAGGAGGGTCTCACCTGGAGCTCAGGGAGCACTGTGGAATCATCTCGCCCTCTTGGGGTGTGGAAATGGAAAGTTAGGGGGCTGAATGACTTACGTCGGGGAGCCCTGGTGGGGTGGCAGAGTGTGTTACCAGATGTGCTGCTCGCCTCTTGGGGAGCCGTTTGACTCCATCAGCCGCTGCAAGGAGGTGCTTTCCTCCCGTGGAGCTGTCCAGCCCCTGAAACCTCGGGAGCAGTTCTGCTCTGCCCTGCCGCGGTGTTCTGAGTCCAAATGGTCTCCACGGCAGTTGGGTTGGTTTTTGAAGTCACTGGTACCGGTGGGTAATGTGCTGAGTTGGCAATGGAAACGTTGGAGTTTCAAATCTCCCTCCAACAAATCCACACGCCTTCATGAGTTGACTGACTCAGTGGCCCTGGTCCTGTTAAGTGACTGGTCTAAGATCCAGGCTGGCAAGCGACCCAGCTGAAGGCTGATCCCCAGTTGTCTGGGGGCGAGCCTAGTGTTCATCGTTCGCATGGCTAGGTGCCCCCCAGGCACTTCCTGCTCCTGCAACCCGGACCTCCTGTGACGGGAGACGCATCATAAAGATGTGACATCGGGCAGCCATCTGCCGAGTCCTGCCAGCGTTCTTTCTGCTCCATCTCCTGGGACAGTCTTTGCCTTCTTTTCTAAATGCAAGCCTGCTGTTCATTTTTTAGGTGGGACATGGTACAGAGCAGGGTTGGATTCAAATGTTGTTTCAAATACCTGATGGTGTTCACTCACCTTACTGGTAACAAGGCCCTTTTGCTTTTTGCCCCTAATTTTTGACCTTTGCCGTGTTATCTGTTCTCTCCTAGGTTTTGCTTCATCGACTGGCCAGTTTCCACCGGGTCTGGAGTTTCCCACCTAATGAAAACACAGGAAAGGAGGTGACCTGTCTGGCATGGAGACCAGATGGCAAACGTAATGATTGCCTTATAAAGAATGCCTTCTTGCTATTATTACCCAAGAGCCGTCTGTAGAGAACCCACACTTATTTTCAGAAAGAATTCACTGTGCATCTCATAGCCTAGAGTGTTAAAGACCACTTGGGGGGCTTTGTTTTAGCAGGTTTCTCCCTAGAACCTAGATTGATCTTACAGAGCGCTGGTGGCATAGTGGGTCATGTGTCGGGCTGCTAACCGCTAGGTCAGCAGTTCCAAACCGCCAGCTGCTACTTGGGAGAAAGACGAGACTTTCTTCTCCCATAAAGATTTCCTGTTTCAGAACCCACAGAGACAGATTCCACTCTGTCCCATAGGGTCCACACGAGTTGGAATTGACTCGATGGCAGTGAGTTAGATGAATCTTGTCTCTTGGCAAAGAGAACTTTGATATGAAGTCGATACGATACAGAAGACTCTTTGCTTTTCTTCCATCTGCTCTCTTGTCTTGAGCCATTTGCCCCACCCCATCTGTAATTCTCCAGTCAGTTCAGCATGCTGTGGCCTTCCAACCCCCGACCCCACCCTCCCGGCTTTTGCACTAAACCGTTAAGCTCACCTGATGGCCCGGGCTGTCGGCTGCAAGGCAGCAGTTCATACCTACCAGCTGCTCCACTGTCTGCTCCCATACAGACTTGTGGCCTCAGAAGCCCTAATGGAGCAGTTCTGCTCTGTCCTGTGGAGCGGCTCTGAGTCAGAGTTAAAGGACTCCGGAGCCGTGAGTTAAAGGGCTATCTGATCCGACCCCATTCCTTCCAGCTCTCTGATCCCTCGCCTCCTGCTCCCTCCTTGTTGCAGCTAGTTAGCACTCTGGTGATGGGCCCGCTTGCTCTCCACCTGGTGTGTGAGGTTCACAATGAAGCCCGTCTATGATCTGCTGTTCACGCGCAGTGATGTGTAAACCATGCAATTGAAAATCCCTCTGTAACCAGGCTGCCAGAAAAACAGCCCGATTGCTCAGGGTTTCTTGTGGGAGAATGTACGCATTGCTTAACACTCATCACTGCCTCATGCCGCCGTGCCCGTGCCAGTTCAGCAACCCTGTAGGACAGGGCAGAACTGCCCCTGTGGGCTTCTGAGCCAGTGACTCTGTCAGAGAAGAAAGTTCCTTCTTTCTCCCTCACAGCGAATAGTGGTTTCAAACTGCCAACCTTGCTATAATCTTAAAAATAGGTATATTGAAGGTAGCATGGGCTCGCAGTAATTGAAATTGCCTGCCAAAAGGACAGACTGATCTGTCTTGGAGGAAGTATAACTAGAAAGCTCCTCCGAGGCAAGGATACTGAGACCTGGACTCACGTGTTGTCAGGAGAGACCAGTCCCTGGAGAAGGCCATCCTGCCTGGTAGAGTGGAGGAGGAAGGCCCTCAGGTAGATGGATTGACACGGTGGCTGCAGCACTGGGCCCAGGATGGCACAGGACCGTGCAGTGTGTCACTCTGCTGTGTGTGGGTAGATGGGGACACACTGGGTGGAAACGGACTCAGTGGGACCCAGCAACAATAGTCCTGAAGAGTGAGGCGAGGCACTGCCCTCTTTGGTGGTTCAAATGCTACTGGATGGATTTTCAGGTCAGATATGGCCCTACGTTTCAGACGTATATAAATGAGGGAATAATGAATGAAATGCCCATCTTGTTCTCTGAAGCATCAGTACTCACACACTGCGACGGTGTGATCTTCTCTTGCTGTAGTTTTGGCCTTTGCTCTTGCTGACACCAAGAAGATCATTTTGTGTGATGTGGAGAAGCCAGAGAGCCTGCACTCTTTTTCCGTGGAGGCGCCGGTTTCTTGTATGCATTGGATGGAAGTCACTGCAGAGAGCAGGTAGGGTCAGAGCACTCCCGCCATCGCCAGAGGTTGCTCATGACAGGTGATTCCTTTGTCAGTGCTAATGTGCACACTGTGTGATGCGCACAGCTGTGTGCGGAATGGATCGGCACCTAAAATTGAGGTTTACATGTTACGGGTATCCAGGTGAAAACATTTAGACTTTTCCTTTTTTAGAATTTTTTTTATTTCCTCTTTTCCGGTGGAGGAAAAATTACTATTATTTTTTTCTTACTGGATCAATAATATCCTGGTAGCCCTTTTTAAAAAAAATCGTTGTGAGCATTTGATTTTCAATAACTAAGGCTTTCCACTCAGCTACCATTCATGAACGTTGCTGATGAGCTGGTAGACGGTCTGGTTTTCTTCTCACCGTGGGATTGGTGTGGGCTGTGGGGTTTGCATCTCAGCAAATTTTGTTGGAGGATCAAAAGTGCCTGGTGGTGGGGTGGTTTTGCCTTAGCTGCTAACCACAAGGTCAGCAGTTTGAACCACCAGTCGTGCTGAGGGGAGAAAAAGGAGAAGCAAGGCTTTCTACTCCTGTAAAGAGTTACATTCTTGGAAACCCACAGGGACAGTTCTACTCTGCCCTTTAGGGTGGCTGTGAGTGAGTTTGGGGTGGGGTTTGCGGTCAGGACATTTGGAGTATCCAAAGTGCTGGCTGGCTGGTTGGGTGCTTTCCGTGTTCAGAGTGCCTAGTGGGTGGTCTCTCCATTTCACGGAAGCGACTGTGCCTGCTGGTCTGTGGCCAGCAGCCACTGGAGGTGCCGTGGAGAAGGCCTGGAGGACCACGTGGCTTCAGCTCACACCTGAAAACATTTTCGTTGCTTTGGGGGAGGGGTTTGAAAAATGTGATCATCCTCCTCCTCACCCCCACCCACCCCTGCTTCCTTTCTAATTAAAATTCACTTAGCTAATAGCAAATGAATTGTGGAGCCTCACTATTCATTGGCAGCTTCCCAAGGGGGCTTCCAGAAAGAGATGGCAAGGGTCTAGCCAGGTGTAACATTAGCTGTGGATAACCTGCCATCTGGTGATCAAGGTGCAGCTAGCCACGTGACGAGGGTTGGAGAAGCAGGTGCCGCCACCCCACCCCCATCCAGTTACCTGCTAACTGTTCCCATCGCATGTCTGCTCACAGGCTGTAGGGACGATGGGGGTTCCAGGGGCTTCAGGAGGGGGGTGGGGAACCTCTGTTGAAGTGGGAAGCAATGCTTGTCAAATCTCCACATTTTCATTGCCCTACTCGTTTATTCCCAACTTTTTTGGAGGTAGGGAATTTAGAGAAGAAAGAAAAAGATAACCGGCTTTTCTCAGAATGTGTGTAAAGGTCTCATCCAATCCCTGCTGCTGTTTGTTTCATTCCGACTCAGCGAGCATCTCTACAGCACAGAGTAGAGTTGCCCCATCGGGATCCAGGCTGGGCTCTGATGGGAGCCGATCGCCAGGCCTTTCCTCCTGCAGAACCACCGCCTTTCATCTTGGGAGCAAATGCTTAAGCACGGTGGATTCGGCTTACACGTCGAGTCCATAATTAAATGATGGAATGGTGGCAGTGGTCTTTGGAATTACTCTTGATTCTCATATTTAGTGGGGCTTTGTGGATGAGATTTAAATCATAAGTCCTCAGTAGCTAAAGACTTAATCGTGTGCCACTAAAAGGACCCCTGGTAGCACAGTGTGTTGAGTATTGACTGCTAGCCAGGTCAGCAGTTCGAGCCCACTGCCCTTCCATGGGACAAAGATGACGCATTCTACTGCCATAAAGATGTATAGCAGTGGTTCTCAACCTTCCTAATGCTGCGACCCTTTAATACAGTTCATGTTGTGGTGACCCCCCAACCATAAAGTTATTTTCGCTGTTACTTCAGAACTGTAATTTTGCTACTGTTATGAATCTGGTGACCCCTGTGAAAGGGCCGTTCAGCCCCCAAAGGGGTTGGGACCCACAGGCTGAGAACCGCTGATGTATAGTCTCAGAACCCCTACGTCCTATAAGGTTGCAGGGAGTTGAAATGGACAGGTTGGCAGTCATTTGGAATACTGCCTTTCTATGACCCTGAGAAAATTGTCTGTCAATCCTTCTTCTCTGAGTGTAAAGTGTAGACTGATACCATTTGCAAAACGAAGCCCCTTTTAAGTAAAGAGGTTTCTCCTTTTCTCTTTCCTGCTTGGGGTTGTGGACTTGGCCCTGGTACAAA
The DNA here is from genome assembly GCF_000313985.2 of Echinops telfairi. NCBI lineage: Eukaryota > Metazoa > Chordata > Mammalia > Afrosoricida > Tenrecidae > Echinops > Echinops telfairi. The sequence goes on along the minus strand of NW_022111369.1, from coordinate 95,681,597 downwards.
ACTGGCATCTTTCTGGAAGTTAACGTTCTTTTCGTGGGAAGAGAAGTCAGGTCTGTTCCTCTTGCTCCCCTTGGCATCACAGAGTCTGCTCCATGGTTCTTTGCTATGGCTACCACCTGGCCAGGCATTTACCCAAACCACCCAAACCCCCTGCCTTCGAGTCCACGACCCCACAGGGCATAACAGTCCTGCGGGCTTCCAAGGTTGTAAATCTTTACAGGAAAAGTAATCTTTACAACACAGCTTCCTCTTTCTCCCATGGAGCAGCTGGTGGGCTTGAACTGATAACCTTGTGATGAGCAGCCCAACCCACTCTACCTCCAAAAAACCCTAACCAAACTCTACCATCGGGTCAAAGCCAACTCATAGTGACCCTAAAGGATAGGTCAGAGCTGTCCTGTGAGTTTCTGAGACAGTCATTCTTTATGGGAGTAGAGAGCCCCATCTCTCAGAGTGGCTGATGGTTTCGAAGTGCTGACCTTTGGGAGCACAGCCCAATGCGTAACCACTACAACATCAGGATGTTAAAAAAAATATTTCAGTGTCTTATTTTTAATACTGGCATTTCTAGAAATTATTTCAGACAACTCCAATCTCTAGCAAAAGACTTAAAAGACTTCTGAGGCAACGAAAGCCATTTCCCACAGCCCTCACTAATCTGGCCATTCTGAGTCAGGGTCCAAGACAGGCTTGCGTTTTCCTTTTCTGCCCTCAGAAGATAAGGCTGTGCTGTCTGCACCGCTTCTCTGTTTCCTTCCTTCCCAGTGTGCTGACGTCCTTCTATAATGCCGAGGACGAGTCCAACCTTCTCCTGCCCAGGCTGCCCACACTGCCGAAAAAGTGAGTGCCCTGTCGGATTTCTCCACAATGAAAGGTTGCAGATCCATCCCACCCCACCCCCAGCCCTACCCCACACCCCTTCTACTCTTAGCACGTCTGAGATAATTCATAAGGTTTTAGAAAGAAATTATTCTTCAGACTGTGTCTTAACCCTCATCTCTGATTTCTTTAGTTACAGCAACACCTCAAAAATATTTAGGTAAGACATAACTTTTTTTCCCCTTCCCCTTTTTAATAAGCTAATCTTTTGTGGTTTGCTACAGAGTTGAAGAATAACCTTATTGTTTCTTAAATTTTAGTGAAGAAAACTCGGATGAAATTATTAAGCTCCTGGGAGATGTCAGGTAGATCTTGCCTTGATGTTCAGTAGCATGGTTGATTCCTCGCAGTCGACATTAACCTTGGTGGCCGTTTCTCAAGTTCTTTGTCCGCCGTGCGATTTCCCTGCTGACGTGATCAGCGCCAGACAACAGACGGGCATGTCTGTCTGCATGTGCTCGTTTCCTCACTGTGTGGTCTTCCTTTGTTTCCTCTTTACTGTGCGGGCTTCCAGCTTCACTATCACATTGCAAAGCCAGGGAGGACAGACGCAGGGCAGCTACGCGCTTTAAGCTCATCATGTGTCTGGGGCCAGAACCAGGCTAAAACTGATGGTGCACTTGGAGTGAACTGGGAATGGGGTTGTTGGTGTCAGCAACTGTATAATAAGACCCTGCTGTTCAAATTACACATTCTTCACGTGCTGGAAACGGCTGTCTTAAAGAGCCTGCCCATGGGGACTGCCCAGGGAGTGTGGTCAGAACCCCAGCCCCTGGAGTTGTTCCCGCTGCTCCCCCTGCAGGACAGCGTTTGCATGTGCAGTAGAGGAGAGCAGCCCTTCCCATGGTCTCGAGGAGTCGTGTCCTCAGCTTGTTGCCTTGTTTCCCGGCAGGCTTAACATCCTTGTCCTTGGAGGGAGCTCTGGCTTTATTGAGCTTTATGCCTATGGAATGTTCAAAATTGCACGCGTCACCGGGGTAAGTTCTTCCTTGAAAACATGCTTTCTCATGTACCAGAGCCTAACAGCCAGTTGTCAGATAGAAAAAGGATAAACCCATTGAGCTGTTTGCATGATGAGTTGCTCAGTGGTGAGGGCACTGTTTTCTTAGGAGAGTCAAACGGTCGTGCTGTGTGTCTGTTGAGCGTAGGGCTGCTAGTGGGTTTCTGCTGTACGCAGGCTCACTATGAGTTGGAACCGACATGGGGCACCTAAGAACAGTGGTGTATTTCAGTTAAGCTTTTGTTTTGTTTTTGAACAAAAAGATTGTTGTCACGTACATGATTTTGACTTAGAGCCTACGTGCCCAAACTTTATCTGAACCACTGCCCCCTTTTCAGGAGAAAAAAAAATGATTGAAGGCTCGCTCCACTGGCAATGAAAACACATATATGCCAGCCCAGGGGCCGGCTCACTGGCTCGGAGCAAAATGCGGCTCTTCCCGTACGTGCTTGTGGCCCTGAAGGAGAATTTAAAATGAATGTAAAGCTATCATAGTTCCGTTTATAATATTTCTTTAAATTTCCCTTAGTTACAAAGATAAATTTGTGGCTTTCAGATAATTTTTTAATTGCTTGAGGGGCAGAATTGCCTCTTCTGTTTCAAAGGGTTGCTGACCCTGCCCTCGCCCATCCATGATCCAGGACAATGTGTGGGGTCAGCTTTTGCAGATACCGCCAGGAGGCGGTATCGCCCACTTTGGGGAGCTCTGTGGTGGCAAGTTCCTGGCTTGGGGTCCATAGAACTACCATTTGTGATAGGAACATGCTGATTGCCATCAAAAGTAGTACATGCCCACTGCCGTGTCAGTCAGCTGCTACGTGCTCATCTTCCTCATTGCCGTCCCGTCTTTTCTTGTAGCAAACCCTACGAACAAACCCCAAGCCCCTACACCGAGTGGCTCCCACTCAGTAGTAGAACTGGGCCGTGGGCTTCCCAAGCCTCGGAATCTTGACAGAAGCAGCCTGCTTCATCTGTCCCCCTCGAGCAGTGGGTGGAATCAAACCACCAGCCTTTCAGTTAGCAGCCCTGGGCTTATACTGTCCCCCCACCCTTGACCATGTCCTTCGAGAAAAACCAGACTCAATGCCATTGGGTGCCAACTCATAGCAACCCACAAGGACAGGTTAGAATCTCCCCTGTGGGGTTTTGAGGCTATTACTCTTTATGGAAGTAGAACGCTCTATCTTTCTCCTATGCTGTGTCTTTAGGAGGTAAAAATATTGTGGAATGGATTGGTGACATGGGAGAGAGAGAGAGACGTGTGTGTGTGTGTGTGTGTGTGTGTGTGTGGGTGTGGGTGTGTGTGCCCTTTGGTTGGTGTGTCCTCTCAGTGGAAGCCCACCTTCATTTGCTGCAGGTTCCCATGTAAAGCTGTGTCTGACACTGATAGGAGATCTGCTGTTTTACAGGTTGCTGGGACGTGCCTTGCTTTATGTTTGTCAAGTGACTTGAAGTCCTTATCGGTGGTCACAGAGGTTGTGACGGATGGTGCCGCAGAAGTCTCATACTTCCAGGTGAGTGCTGATACCTGCCAGCCATGGAGAGATTCTGGAGGTTTTGTATTCTTCGTCGCTGATTCTCAACAACTCACTGCCATTGAGTCAGTGCCTACCCACAGCTACCGTAGGAGACAGGTAGATCTGACCCGTGAATTTCTGAGACTATAACTCTTTACTCGAGTAGAAAGTTGCCTCTTTTTCCTGCCAAGCAGCTGGTGGTTTTGAACCACTAACCTCATAGCTGGCCCAGCACCTAACCCACTACACCATCACAGCTCCTATCACTGACTCTAGAGGTTGTTAAAATGGAACCAAACAAAAAACTACGACTGGTAAGTTTCCAATATAGAGTATATTATTTTTTTTAAAAACTACTCAATTCTGACTCATAAGGACACAGTAGAACTGCCCTTGTCAGTTTCCAAGGCTTTAAATCTTTATGGGAGCAGAAAGTGGCTAGTGGGTTCGAATCGCCAAGCTTGTGGTTAGCAAGCCAGAGCGTAATCCACTATGCCACCAGGGCTCCTGAATCTTTTTAGAGTGAAGAGCATTTGGTTGTTTGCATGGTCCAATCATGCTTTCATAAAGCCAATGCTTTGCTGGTCTGTGAATGACCTGGATGCTGTGCACATGTCTCCTGCAGACTCTGATCCCCGCAGTGATAATAAAAAATGCTCCCTTCTGTGGATTGTTTTGAGAACGGCAGGTGCCAGGTCTTCACAATAGTGATTTGGATTTACACAGCAACCTAGCAGGTAGAGATGAGTGTTATCCCCATTTCTGTCGGGGTAACACAGCTAACACAGAACATGCTCGTTGGCATAGGACTGAGAAGTGAGGCTGGGAGCCACTGGGTGTCCAAGACTGTAACACTTCATGGAAGCCTTTGTCCTGCAGAGTGGCTGGTGGTTTCGAACTGCTGATCTTGGGGCTAGTTGTCCAATGTGTAATCACTACACCACAAGGGTTCCTGGTGTGAATGGCACTAGCGTTTGCTCTGCGTTCAGGGGTTGGTTTGTGAGCTGGGAGGGACTGATTGACCTGTAAAAGAAACAGGTATATGTGAGTGTGACTCCATCTCCTCTTTTGCTTTGACAGCTGGAAACAGCCCTGCTGTACTCGTTCCTACCTGAGGTCACACGGATGGCCAGGAAGTTTACCCACATCTCCGCGCTCCTGCAGGTTTTTGACCATCGTTCCATGTGACGGCGTGCTGTCAGTTTCTAAAGTTCTGTCAAAAACCCACTTTATTTTATAAACCTAGCAATCTGGGGGGAGTACTGGTGGCCCTGTGACTTAGCATCATGCTGCTGAGCACAAGGTCGTTGGTTCAAACCCACCCACCAGTCTGCTCATGGGAGAGAGAGAGGCTGCTTACTCCTGTCAAGGTTTCAAAGTCTTGGAAAGACTGTATAGCTGTGAAAGGTCGATGTCAACTCAATGACAGTGGGGCTTGTTTAACTGTGAGTTCACTGCCCTCAAGTCAATTCCGAATCACAGTGGCCCTGTAGGACAGGGTAGAACTGCCACTGTGGGTTTCCGAGACCACAGCTCTTTATGGGAGTAGCTGAGTGGCTGATGGTTTTGAACTGCTGACCTTGTGATTAGCAGCTCAATGCGTGGTCCACTATGCCACCAGGGCTTTTGTACTGTCGATCAGTGGTAGAGCTGTTTAATCTGATAACCTCCATCAAAGCGAGAAAAATAATTGAACTGAGACTCCATTCCCACCTAACCCACTTTCCCACAATAAAGAGACAAGAAGGAAAACACAATTGTTTAATCATTTAAAGCATTCCCATAAATAACCCCCCATCTGACATGTTTGGTTGTAAGCACAGTGTAGGCATCCTGTTGGTTGGTTTTTGTGCCCGATAAATGCTGCTCTGCTCGCGATTATGCAGGTTGCTGCCTCGGGCAAGGTTCATCCTGGTGGCTGTGTTGATGGGGCGTCTTCCCCTCAGCTCGGCTGGTCCCAGGCATGCCTTGTGGCAGCCGACTGGTGGAAATGCCCTGTACTGATTGCTCCCTACTCCACACCTGTTCCCTCAGCCAGTCCTGGCTGACAGGGCCTTCCTGTGCAAGCAGATGCAGGCCGAAAGGCCTGGGAGGCCTGGCTCAGTTTTGCTTCTACTGCATTGTGTTCACCAAAGCCAGCTCCAGCCCAGTCTAGCCCAGGTTCAGGACCTGGCGAAGTGAGCCCACCTCGTGCTTTTAGAGAAGCTAAAAGGGATTTTGGCCTTTTCTTTTTGACTCTTCCACTGGCCTTGCCTTCCTGCTCCTGCCTGCGTCTGAGCCCCGACTGGTGCTGCACTGGGTGGAGGCTCCTGAGGAGCGCTGTTGCACCTATTACAGAGCTGGTGCTTCCTGGGGTGGGTTCAGACCCAGCCCAGCTCTGAGGGGTGTCTAACGTTCCATCAGTCTTTTCAGACCAGGAAGTCTGTCTGGGCTTATCTATGGTTTCCACTTTTGTTCTTTCTCAAAGCTCTTTTTAAGGCTCCTGTTTTCTTTTTGTTTTTAAATCCCCCCTTGAACCCTTGCTAAATTTATAAATTATTATTTTGTCAGATCTTACACGATCCGACGTCTCCCTTCACCCACTTCTCCGCTCTCTGTCCCCCAGAGAGGAGGTTATATGTAGACCTTGTCATCTGTTCCCCTTTCTCACTCACCTTCCCTCCAGCCTCCCGGTATTGCCACTCTTACCACTAGTCCTGAGGGGTTCATCTGTCCTGGATTCCCTGTGTTTCCAGTTCCTGTCTGTACCAGTGTACATCCTCTGGTCCAGCCAGATTTGTAAGGTAGAATTGGGATCATGATCGTGGGGGGAGGAAACATTTAGGAACTACAGGAAAGTTGTATGTTTTATCGTTGCTACGCAGCACTCTGACTGGCTCGTCTCCTCCCTGCGGCCCTTCTGCAAGGGGATGTCCAATTTCCCACAGATGTGCTCTGGGTCCCCACTCTGCACGCCCCCTCATTCACAATGCTATGATTTTTTTTTTTTTTTGGTCTTTGATGCCTGATACCTGATCCCTTTGATGCCTTGTGTTCTCACAGGCTGGTGTGCTTCTTCCATGTGGGCTTTGTTGTTTCTCAGTTAGATGGCCCCTTGTTTATCTTCCAGCCTATAAGACCCCAGACTCTATATCTTTTGACAGCCAGGCACCATCAGCTTTCTTCACCACATTTGCTTGTGCACCCGCTCTGTCTTCAGCAGGATCCTGTTTTCAAATCGAGTTGCTGACCCAGCATTTTGACAGCTCTTGTTCATAAACCATATTTTAGCCTGGAAAAGCCAGAGCTTATTTATTTTACCAGTTAGAAACGTAATTTATGAATGCTTTATTGCAGAATTCTAAGACTTGCTGACTGAAGTGATTACCAAATGTTAACTATGGTCTTCTCAATCTCTGAGCTTCTCTTTATCTTCGGCTTACCTGAGCTCAGAGTGATGGAAAGCAAGTTTTAGATTTCTCTGAGATCATTGACCATAAGAAGCCCGTGCTACTTCATTAGCCTCTTGGTGTAAATATTTTCACTAACTGAATGCTGTTGTCTTCTTGCGTGCAGTATATAAACTTGTCACTGACATGCATGTGTGAAGCCTGGGAAGAAATACTCATGCAGATGGATTCTCGACTCACCACGTTTGTGCAGGTGAGGTGATTGGTGTACCCGTGGAGGGAGAGTGTGTAATGCCCTTCTTTCCCTTACAGGTCCAGGAGACACAGGCCTACTCCCCACCACCAATAAATACAATCAAAACCTACATGACCAAGGAATTCAAAACCACAGTTCTCTTCAGAGAGATCTACACAAAGCGCTCCCTTCCTTTTGATACATGTCCGTGGGGGCAGGATCATGGAGGGAGCGGTGGGGGGTTGGGAGAGAAGGACACACCTGGGAAGAGCTCACTGGCTGCCCTGGAGTCATTGATTCAGGTGGTCAGTTGACACATGGCTTTGGGGGGAAGATGAGGAGCCTTGGGCTCAGGTCATTCCTGTAACTTGGAATAAGTCTGTCTATAGTTTATTCAAGTGGCTGTCACTGTTTTATTGATGTTGTTTAGGAAAAGAACACCACCACGTCAGTGCAAGATGAGTTCATGCACCTGCTGCTATGGGGGAAAGCCAGGTGAGAAACTCCTGCTCCAACAGCGCTTTTGCTTGTCTCCGTGTGAAAATACTTGAGTTTATTCCCTGAGTAACTTGTGTTCTTCGACTCTGAAGAGCCACAAACGGCTGATGTCCACCACCAAAAGTATGATGAAAAATCCAATAACTTGGACCAATGTAATTAGCATTACATGCGTAGTTCCTGTGAATGGTTCAGTATGTCTCTGGAGGAGCCCTGATGGCCTTGGGTGGCTAACAGCAAGGTTAGCAGTTCGAAGTCACCTTGGGAGAAAGAGGAAGTTTTCTACTCTTGTAAAGAGTTCCAGTCTTGGAAGCCCACAGGGACCATTGTACGGTGTGCCGGAGGGTCACTGTGAGTGGGAATCCACTCTCTGGTTGGGTTTGCTATGACTTAGATTCCCGGTGACAGTGAGTTTGCTCTGTGAATTTATGTTACACCAAGGCTAATTTAGGGGTTCGTGTGTACTGCATCTTTCCATGACTGATCCGAGTTGCCATTGTAGCACACAGTCCATTCTCATGCGAGGGGACTTGAAGAAGTATATGGAAAATTCTATCATCTTTTAATCCCATTCTTCCACAAACTTTTTAAAGCCCTCTGGCATATACTAAACCAGTTTCTGGTCTTTACAATCTATTGTTTTCTAAAAGATTTTATCTGGCTATCTCTTTTTTGTTTACCTTGTTTGTATTTAGAAAGTGAAACATTTAAGTCATGCCTTCAGTGGTTTTGACAAGAGAACTGGCTGAACATATTTTCTCTTCCTTCTCAGTGCTGAACTTCAGACGCTCTTAATGAACCAGCTGACTGTAAAGGTACGAAGAGGCAATGGTTTGAACGGCTTTCCTCCTGTTGTCCGACTAGCTTGTAGCTCCCCACCTGTGCATGCTGAAACTCTCGTCTTCTCTTCGTTAGGGCTTAAAGAAGCTCGGCCAGTCCATAGAGTCCTCATATTCCAGTATACAGAAGCTGGTCATCAGTCACCTGCAGAGGTACGAGGGGCTCGGGAACCTTCCCGCATTGCATAAACTCCTCTCTGTGTCGTTTCGGGGGTCTCCCGCCCTCAGCCTTTGCCTCATCCCCTAGCATTCTCTTTTTGAACCTTAGCCAGCTAGCATCGTCGCAGTGGCCGCCAGGGGCGTCTTGGCCTGCCCCTGGCATAAGGAATTCTCACTTATGCAGAATTTGCCCGTCGTCACACCAGGCTGCACCCGGTCTGGGCTCCTTGTTAGACCCAGAGAGTTAAGAGGTATAGCTTGAGCAGAACACGGAGCCTGTTTTCAGGCAGTAGCGTTGATTCCATCACATACCATTCCGTAATTCACAGAGTACATTTTATGTGCATCCTTCACTTCCCACCTTGGCAAGGTGTTGGTTATGATTCTCATTTTACATGAGGAGAAGCGGGTGTTCCGAATGGCTGGCTGAGTGACCCACAGCCTCAGAAGCTCAGTTCTGGTGCTGTGTGTGCCCACCAGCGCCTCAGTGAGGCCAGCGGAGAGATTGCTGGGGCTTTGACTGAGTCCCGCTGTGTTGAGTCCCTGGCATCCCATACCGCCTTCCTCGACCACTGCAGAAGCCTCCTGGCTGGTCATTGCTGCCACACTGTGTCCCTTGGATGCCTTCTCCACAGTGGGTCAGCTCAGGCTAGTCTCTTCAAGTCTTAAAGAGCAGTGGTTCTCAACCTTCCTAGTGCCGCGACCCTTTAATACAGTTCATGTTGTGGTGACTCCCCCAACCATACAGTTATTTTCTTTTTTAATTTTTTTAATTTTTAATCGTTTTATTAGGGGCTCATATAACTCATCACAATCCTTACACACATCAATTGTGTAAAGCACATTTGTACATTCATTGCCCTCATCATTCTCAAAACATTTGCTCTCCACTTAAGCCCCTGGCATCAGCTCCTCATTTTTTCCCCTCCCTCCCCATTCTCCCCGCCTCATGAACCCTTGATAATTTATAAATTGTTGTTTTGTCATATCTTACCCTGTCCGACATCTCCCTTGACCCACTTTTCTGTTGTCTGTCCCCCAGGGAGGAGTTCACATGTAGATCCTTGTAAAAGGTTCTCCCTTTCCAACCCACCCTCCCTCTACCCTCCCAGTATCACCACTTACACCACTGGTCCTGAAGGGATCATCCGCCCTGATATCCTTGTGTTTCCAGTTCCTATCTGTACCGGTGTACATCTTCTGGTCTAGACAGATTTGTAAGGTAGAGTTGGGATCATGGTAGTGGGGCGGGGTAGGAAGCATGTAGGAACTAGAGGAAAATTGTGTTTTTCAACATTGCTACATCACACCCTGACTGGCTCGTCTCCTTGAAGCCCTTCTATAAGGGAGATCCAGTGGGTCTCCACTCCCCTCATTCACTGTGGTAAGATGTATTTTCATGGCTACTTCATAACTGTAATTTTGCTATTGTTATGAATCGGGCGATCCATGTGAAAGGGTCATTCGACACCACCACCACCCCCACCACCCCGCCCCCAAAGGGGTCGCGACCCACAGGTTGAGAACCACTGTTCTAGAGCCTTCCATCACTGAGGACCAAGATCAACCCCCTTTCCCCAGCCTCTAGCCTGATGGTATTGCGTTGCTCAAACAGGTAGCCTTTTATTTTCTCCATTTGGACGTTTTGTCTCCCATATCATTCCTGGGACACTCCCACCCTGCTCTTCCCTGACTTGCTTCAGCTCTTGGTTTCCTGACCTCCATTCTAGAGCCGCTTCTGTTACACCTGTGCCCGGGCCGTTCCCCTGGGGCCCTGTGTACCTAGAACAGTCCAAGGCGTGGTGGCCTGGTTCCGACTGGCTCCCCTGCAAGCCCCTCATTCTGGGGAGGACCCTCCTGTCAGGCTCATTGCCATGGCCCCCGTGTCCAGCAGTGTTTGCCTTCGCATAGCCACTTAGCACATGCTGCTGATTGGTGACGACACACACAGCTGTTGGGTGAACAAGGTGACCATCTGACTGACTGCCAGTGCCAGTACTGAGTGGGTCTTTATTTTTTATACGTATTAAAAATTAGATCATCCTATAAAATTTAGTCCTGTCACGTATTCATCTCAGTAATCAGACGACCAACCAATCTGGTCCCGTTTTTAGAACTAGCTTTGTGAAATGACCATTTCTCTCTGAGAGAAATCCACTTTCAGATGGTGGCAACCACCTGCCCACCTGAGGGTAGTAACCCTGCTGCTTTTCCTCCTGCCCCACCCTTGTGCCAGTGGCTCGGAGTCTCTGCTGTACCACCTGAGTGAGCTGAAAGGAATGGCCTCCTGGAAGCAGAAGTACGCGCCCCTCGGGCTCGATGCGGCAGGAATCGAAGGTAGCTCTCGGCTTCCTCAGTGGGATTTGGTGGGCCCTGCCGGCCGGTGTAACAAATGCACGTGTTCCCGTTCCCTTTAGATGCTATCACTGCCGTGGGCTCTTTCATCCTCAAGGCAAATGAGCTTCTGCAGTAAGTATCGGGACCAGAAGTTATTCACCTGGGTCTCTCGCCGCCTCCTGAAATAAGAACCTAGCCGGTGGTTAAGGTTTTCTGAAATTAAGTGTTGTATTCGTTTATTTTTCAATTAAATTTCCCATGATTTAAACAGGCCAATAGCACAGGGATCTTTTGACATAAAATGTAGTCTCCTGCCCCACAGCCCTGGACAGGATGAGTGGACCAGGGGAACACCATGTTATGTCAAAAGATCCCCGGGCGGTTGGCCTGGGAACTGTGGGCACTCAGTAACCCATTGTAACTCGGTGTCTCTGAGAGATGGTCCTGTACTACGGTTTCCTGAAAATCTGTCCATTTTCAGACCTGATTCTTCCCTTCACTTGTTTGGTTTTGCCCTAGGCTCTGTTTGCTTCTTTTCCTGTCACTTTCTTAGGCATATCTTAAGCACATGACATCATATCCCTGGAATTCACCTCCTAGCCAGACCTCTTCTTCTTTAGCCTGCCTTCTCTTGCTTCTGAGGAGCGTTGGGGGCCCTGTTTAGGCATCACAGAGAAGCTCTGGGGATTTTCTCCCCTAAGAATTTCTGCCTGCTCTCAGGACAGTTGGACTCAGACCTTTAGGGTCCCTGTGAGCTGGAACAGACTTGTCGGGGTGCCTCACCTCTCTCACCTCACCTGCACGAACGTGCACTAGGGTTCCTGGCTGACACCTGCAGGGCTCTGCTTTCCTGGCCAGCTCCCGAGTTTTCAGGGTGCCTGTCTTTCTTGCTTCCTTTAGTCATTTTGCTGGAAAACATCCTCCATTAACTTCTTCAGAAAGCAGATAACCCAAAGAACCCAGCCCACTGCTCTGGAGTTGATTGGTTCTAGCTTATAGCAACCTTATAGGACAGTCTGAAAGTTGGTCACCTTGTGTGTTTATGTATGTGTATATATGTGTGTGTGTGTGCATATATATCTATGAAAGACACTTGTGTCAAGAAAGCAGCCCAGCCCAGTCCAATTCAGGAACCATCTATGGAGTATAGGTGGAAGATGTGGAACAATAAGAAAATATATCTTGCTCCCATCTGCTTTCTAAGGAGCCCTGCTTTCTAAGGAGCCCTGCTTTCTAAGGAGCCCTGCTTTCTAAGGAGCCCTGGTGTAGGGAGTAGAGTGTTGGGCTGTAGTGGTGTACGGAGTAGAGTGTTGGGCTGTGGGATTGTTAGGTTTTGTGTCAACTGGGTGAAGCTGTGGGGAGGGATAGGTGGAGTCCAAGCACTCAGTCAGGCCACAGCCTGGTGATGGCTCCTTGAGCTACAGCCTCCTAGATAAGGGGCATGGCCGCTCTTCTCCTTGCTGCTTGCTTGGACCCTGCGTCTGGGTTCTGGGGCCAGTGGCGCATGAGGCCTGTTGACCCTGGGAGCTGCCAGCACCCCGACCTGATCCATGACTGCACCCACCAGCCTGTGATCTCCCAACTTCCCTTTTCACCTTCCTGCCTCATCAGCTGGCTGCTGCATGAGTCTGGAGGTGGCTCCTAGCCCCTGGGCCTGAACCTCTGAATGCGTTGGTCCATTGCATTCTGGCTTTCTTGTTGCTGATAGGTGGCCAGGGCTCCTCAGTTCCTATCCCTTTGTTCTATTCCTCATCCCTAGCAGGTCCCCTGGGTGGGTTCTTTGTTTCTGAGACCTGGAGCGGACACTGACTGGTCTCATGGTTTTGGAGAAAGCCTGTTGACCACGGTGTGTTTGGTTTTCATCTTCTTTCTCCAGCCACACACAGCGTCCTACTGTCCTCTGTTGAAGCTGACATTTGGGATGTGGTGGGGACGGCATCCTCAGGACCAGACAGCTGGCTGCCCGTCTGTCCCTCTGCGTACTGCCGGTGTGTGGCTTCGGCGGCTGAGCCTCACCGGGCCTGTCTTCCTTCCTCCTGTTGTCTTTGTTAGTGAGAGTGTCCAACACACCCCCCACCTCCATCTACTGCCGTTTGAATGGTGCTTGGAAGAGAGGAGCCCTGGTGGCTCCGTGGTTAAGAGCTCAGCTGAGAGTGGAAATGTCAGCAGTTTGAGTCCACAGACACTCTTGGGGAGACAGGTGGTATTCTGCTTCCAGAAAGACTTGTAGTCTTCAAACCTTGTGGGGCAATTCTACTCTGTCTATAGGGTCATCGAGTCAGAATCCATTTGTTGGCAACAGGTGTATTTTATCTTATTTTTTTGAGTTTTAGAAGGTAGACACTGTAGATATTTGGGTTCAAAGGTGAAAAAAGAAGAGAAATGAGATTACTTTTTCTGTACGTTGGTATTTTTTATTTTCTGAGAGTAAATTAAAAGTATTCATTTTCTTCGATCCCAGTTGAATATGATTGAGGGTAGCATCTTCACCTCACTCCTCTGAGGTAAGTAGAGTATTATAGGTTATACATGGGGAAACTGAGGCATTGAGCCCATTGATGTTGGACTCGAATGGAATGGTATCCTGGGGTGGGGGGTGGGGACTGGCTAGGAAGGGCACAAAGGGGTGATGGGAATTTTCCCTAACTTGATTGAGGCGAGGTGGTGGTTACAAGGGTCTAGAAATGTATCAAACTTTTTCACATAAGTGCATCTTATTTTACATAAATTGTACCTAAATAAGGTTTGTTTTTAGAATGTGAATGTTAATATAGTCAAACAAAAATTTAAATAATGTTTATAGGATGTCTAATTAGTATTCTGTGGTGCTGAGGCTTTTCCCCCTTCATTTTTGCTGCAAGAGGGTTGTGCACATATTGCTCGATAGCACAAGCTGTCACATCCTCGTATTTCAAGTGCTCCTCTCTGTCAGAAAGATGAATGGTTCTGACCTCCCTCTCCAGGAGGCTGGAACTTCGTGCTTGGGAAGGGCTTTGAGGCTTAGGAGTGAAAAGTACAGGGGTATTTGCTTAGAACCTGAGAGATGTGAACGGAAAGAATTTTTTTTTTTTAAAGACACTCATCTCTGTATTCAGGAACCAAAAGCTAGAACCAGGCCCACTGCACTGACCCTGTAGGATGGAGTAGAACTGCCCCAGTGGGTGTCCGGGCTGCCCCACTTTCCAGGCATCTTTCTTCTGAGATGCGCCTGGTGGGGGACCTCGCGGTTATCAGCCCAGTGTAGGACCCACTGCACCGCCAGGGCTTCTGTTTGCACGCCGGTTCACCAAAACGAAGCTGCCTTCCATCTCAGCCCTTCGTTTAGGAGCACTTGCTAAAGAGGCAGGACACTTCCATTGGGAGATCCCATTAGGTACTGTTAGCATCAAAAATCAATTTCCAAAAGCAATATCCACTGGTATCAGAGAATGACTTAGAACCAATTTATAATAGTGATTTTCTGTGGGGCCGAGGCTGCTTTTTCTAAACAACCAGCGAGCAGTTTTTCAAAAGTGAGAATAATGCTGAAAATGGTTCTCCCCACCCCACCCCTAATTTCTTCTTTTTGCAAAGTTAGAAAAGGATTTCACACTTTCCCAAGTGCTAGAGCAAAGACTATTACACAGTCTGTGGCCAAGCTGTTTTAACCTGCCGGAAGCCAAGCGCTTGGCTTTATTCCATAAAAGAATCGGGATTTGCTCTGTGTGTTTGTTATTTTTAGGTGTCCGTTTGATTTGTAAAACTTGCCATCCCAAAGGCATAAATGTCACCCCGGTGAGATGAAATCAAGCGGTGGGGCTTGGGCTGTCCGGGACATCTCAAGCAGGCTGCCCGGACCTCACGTGACCACGCCTCCTGACGGCTCTGTTCCTGTCGTTGCAGAGTGATAGATAGCAGTATGAAAAACTTCAAAGCCTTTTTCCGGTGGCTCTATGTCGGTAAGTTCACTGACTCCAACGTTCTTGTAGCTTTAACACTGGGTAAGCCAAAGCTTGAGAGTGCCATCTAATAAGGCCCGCAGGCCTGTACAAGCAGAGAGAACGGTAGTGCTCGTGTCCCTGTAAACATACATCTGTGTCAGCTTCTGCCGTGGTGTTTGAAATATGCCATGTTTGCTGGCCGCATAAGATTGCCTTTGTGTAAAACTTCCTGTGATATGTAGGTGCTGATGTTCGAAACATGGTGATGTCCCGCACACTGTACCATCAGCAACCAGAATGGGGAGCCAGAGTGTTTATCAGGCCAGCCTGTTTACGATGAGCATTGTTGTATTAGACTAAGGAGTCTTGCAATGCTGGAACTGAACAGGACCAGAGAAACAAGCGATTTTCTCTTCCAGTAGCCTGCGTGCTGTTGTCATTGGAGGTACTTTAGGCAGCTGCTGCCCAGAGCGTGCCGGGTTGGAAAGTCTGAGCCCTGGTGGTGCTGGGGGTCAGGTGCAGGGCTGCTGGCCTCAAGGTCCACGGTGCAGGTCCACCCACCCGTCACCTGGGGAAGAAAGCCAAGGGGTTTGCTCACTGCAGGCTTCCAGCCTCAGAAACCCTACAGGGGGTCGCTCTGAGTCGGAGTCCAACCCGATGGCATTGGGCTTGGTTGCCATCCCTGGTCTCCCTCATTCGCTAGCTGTTGTCTAGCTAGTGAGCAATACTGTTCTGTCAAGTGGAAGAGGCCTTTTCTGCTGCACTGCCGTGTCCCGGGCACCGACACTGTGCTCAGGAAAGCTTGTTTGGATGGACCAAGGAATGAGTTGAATCAGATGACGGCAAGTGTGTTCAGATCATTTAGAAGTTTGCATTGATACTGTAGAATATGGTGTATTTGCACAGTAAGCTTTGTCTTTGTCCAGTGTCTTTGTCCAGTAAGCTTATTAGTGATGAGACACTGCAAAATAGTGTGCAGTTTAGCCCCGATGTCCCTAACCCCACTGCCATCCAGGGGGTTCCCCCCTCGTGCCCCTTACACGATTGCTGAGGCTGGGGTCTCATCCGTCTCCACTGGGCAGCCTGGGCTTGAATCGCTCGCTGACCCAGGGGTAATATAAAATGCGCAAGACTGATGAGGACAGGCTCATGACAAGGACACAAAGTCAACTGTAGGTGGTATGCTTTTTTTTTTTTTTTTAAGCATATAAATATGCATGTCTCTGTGCTCATGCATATATGCGACTATTACTATCGATGTTTTTGTGGTGGGGGCAGGAGGGGGAAGGTGATGAGTCTCTGGTCTTTGCTATTCTGAAGTTGTTGGTGGCAAGAGCTCCGTGCAGATTTGGAGGGAGGCAGCAGGTTGGGTCAGGAAGAGGGAAACCTGCCCGGAGGGTCTAGGCAGAGGCAGCAGTGAGTTTGCCTGGTGTGGCAGTGGGTGGAGTTAAAGGAAGTGAGGACATTAGAATGCTGAGGCCTGCAGTTTTGAACCGGAAAAATAAATCAAATTTAAGTTCTCTGCCTTTAGTTTGTAGAAGAATGCCTCTTTTCCCCTTTGGTGCAGAAAGAACACTGTAAAACTCAAGCCTACGGGAAGCCGTTTCAAATTGATTTCAGGTTAGGTGGGTCATTTTCCTTTCAAGATAATTGTAGCTTTTCTCTTCTCAGCGATGTTGAGAATGACCGACGACCACGTGCTGCCCGAGCTGAATAAGGTAGTGTTTCTTAAAAGGCCTTAAAGTGGTTTTTGCCACCTCACAGAAAACCTTTGTTATGGTATCTATAGGTGCCATCCCAGGTTTGTATGAGGCTACAGTCCTGGTGGTATAGTGATTAACTCGCGCTGCTAACCCAAGGTCAGCAGTTTGAAATCACCAGCCGCTCCTCTGGAGAAAGATGGCCTTTCCACTTCCGTAAAGAGTTAGCGTCTCGGAGGCCCACACCACAGGGCAGTTCCACCGTGTCCTGTAGGGTCGCTGTGAGTTGGCCTCCGCTCGGTGGCAGGGAGTTGGGTTTGGGTTTAGCTGGAGGCCTGGGAAGCAGCAGTCTCTATTAGACTATGAGGTTTTTGAGAAGTGGCAGTGGGAGTAGCCTTCCAGGAAGATGGTTGGACTGGACAGAATTCACACTTGTTTTTGGCAGCTCCCTCATCTGACATCTGCCCAAACTGTCTGTTTCAGGAGGAGTAGATCATTCTGAGCCTGAGAAAACAGATCAGAAACACGAGGTGGGCTGGGTGACCCCAGGAGCCTTCATGCATGACAGCTCTCATGCCGAGCAGAGGCCGTGAGGGCCTCCAGAGCCCTAGGAGACTGACCGGCCAAATGGACCAGTCCCTGCGGGAGTGATTTCTGGACATCACCGTTAGCTTTACCGGGGGCGATCAAGCGTGTCCACTGTGGGAGGAGCAGAGCTTGCCATGCAGTGTTTTGAGGCCCAAGGCTGGCATGGTGTGCAGACAGGGTTACTGCAGGAGGCAGACATCAAAGCTCGTAGCACCGTGGCCTGTGCTCTGGCTTTACTGTCACCCGTTCCCAGAGAAGGACCAGGAGCATGGAATTGTAGCGCAAGAAGCGATCTTGGGCCAGGGGAGGTCGGGGCTCTTGGATTTGCTGACTGGGGGGTGGGGTGGGGTGGTGGGATGGTTAGTTACAGGCTTCTCAGCTCGAGGATCCGGGTTCTCAGACACACAGTGTCCCGCATTTCTGCCCTTGTTTCTTGGAAGGAGCTTTGCCTATTTCACCCCGTGGCTTCTAAGAAACAAGAACCAAACACACTGCCACTGAGTCATGTCTGACTCCTAGTGACCCCATGGGACCAGGTCAACCTGGCCCCGTGGGTGTCTGAGACTGCTAACTCTTCACGCAAGTCAAAGCCTTGTCTTGGAGCAGCTGGTGGTTTTGAACTGAGGACCTTGAGGCTAGCAGTTCAATGACATGACCACTATGCCACCAGGGCTCCTTGTGGATAGTGAAGGGGGTGGGAAAATAACACTATTTCTTTAGCTGGGCAGCTTGCTCTTACCTTGACTTCTTTTGATAGATGACTCAGAAAGATACCACCTTTGTCGCTGATTTTCTCACAGAACATTTCAACGAGGTAGGAAATGGGTGTTTTCATAAAGCGGGGTTGTTTCCTGTGATCAACCTGGCTGCCAGGGAGAAGCAGTCGTGTTCGATCCTACTTTGTAGGTGGTCTCTGCAGTGGCGTTTTGTAGACTCTGAGCCAAGGAACTGCAGTACTGTCACCCCCAAGGCTTTCACCCACACTTGGGATTGCGTGTGTTTTATCACGGTTCATCTAAGGGGAGGGGGACTGTCACCAATGTTTTTCTGAAAACAGGTTTTCCCTTTAAGTTGATGATGGGTCTTCTTCTGTGCTGTGACCCAAGACTGAAACTGTTCATTCTTTCTAGGCCCCAGACCTTTATAACCGAAAAGGCAAATACTTCAATGTGGAAAAGGTTGGCCAGGTATGTGCTCGGGTAGGAACTCGTGCTTAGTGCTCAATTGATGGAGTGTAGTAACAGAATTGTAAACTTCAGCAGCAGAAGTCTGTATTATTCCAAGTTGGGGCAGGGGATGGGAGGGGGGGCGGGTTACAGTGCCAGGTTGTATAATAGCCCTGCCCAAAGAGAAGAAGCAACAAGACTCTGCTTCTTGGACTACATCTGTCCACGATAGGTGTCATTAGGTATTAATTAGGAATTAAGAGACCAAATATTTCTTCATTCCTTCAGAAATATAACAGTAAAGCCAACTATTGCTATCTGCTAATATAAGTACTGTTAGTGAAAAATAAAGCCTTTTCCAAACTCGAAAATCTCATGAAGAATGGCACTCTTTTATTTTTCATCCTTTTACAAATGTCTGTAGTGTCCCACTAGTAGAGGACAGCTGGGTCGCCTATCTATGGGTTTGGTTTTTTTTTGCATACCGTGTGGGAAACAGAGCAGGCGGGTTTTCATAGCTTGTGCAGAGAATTGTGGCTTTTCTCTGGGTCACCAAGTACTGACAAGTGGCAGTGTTCCTAGACGGTTCAGGGTCATGTGGAATGTAACTTGCATCTGTGAACTTCATTCGGGGTCCCCTCAGAGAACCCTCGAGCTGCCTGCCCATGGCATGGCTGTTCCCCACCACGTTTGGCTTTGGGACCTCAGACATTGCTCGTTGGGAGACGTGGGTTCCCCAGTTTCTTCTTCTGGATGCTGACACTTCTCATCCTATGGGATTCACAGGCCACGTTTGCTTCATAGCACCCCAGTCTCACCCCACAAGTCTCTGAGCTCTCTGTCTCACTGTGGCAGGGATAGGTCTTCCAAAAGCCTGACCTAGGCAGGAAAGTGTGAATTCTGTCATCAGCGAGAGCCTGCTGTTTGGCTTGAGGTGACAGGGGGCTCCCTTGGTTTATGTTCAAGACACCGGACCCAGATGTGGAAGACCGAATACCCACTGGCTTGCCCGTGAGACGAGACGTCATTTAGAACTGCAGCCCACCAGAGCCCTTTGGGAAGGGTCAGCCATGGAGGCATTCTGCGTGCTCCCTTTCTGTCGTGCAGGACACAGAGACCCCAAGTGCTCAGGGCTGGGATGGGCTCACTGTCAGGCTCAGCACGGTGAGCGCCCCTCTGGGTGTGTGCTGGAAACGAAGCCCAGGGCTGCGTGGGCACTGGGCCCACAGCCTCCATGCTGGCAACAGCGCCAGCAGACTCTCCTGCTGGTGTTCTTGGCCGCCCGCACAGTTGGCACAGTGAAAAGGGAGCGGCGCTTCGGCCTGATGTAAAAGAGCGGCTCTGGCCAGCTGGAGGAAGGCAGTGTGACCCCACCTGGTGGGGCCTGGGAGATCAACAACCCGACCCCATGGGCTGTTCTCTGTGCACATGGACATGCGGGGAGCAACTGTAAAGGAGGGCGGGCGGTAGACTTCTCAGCTCCCATGTAGGAGCCCCAGGCTCTGTTCCCAGCCAGGCACCTTATGCAGGCTGCACACACCTGTCCGTGAGGCTGGGCTGTGGCTCTGAATGTACCTTTCAGCCGAGCCTCTAGACCAGTGGTTCTCAACCTTCCTAATGCTGAGACCCTTTAATACAGTTCCTCATATTGTGGTGACCCCCCAACCATAAAATTATTTTTGTTGCTACTTCATCACTAATTTTGCTACTGTTATGAATCGTAATGTAAATATCTGATATGCAGGATATATTTTCATTGTGACAAGTTGAACATAATTAAAAATAATTAAAGCATAGTGATTAATCACAAAACAATATGTAATTATATATTGTGAAATATTTGTGTTTTCCGATGGTCTTAGGCGACCCCTGTGAAAGGGTCATTCGACCCCCAAAGGGGTCGTGACCCACAGGTTGAGACCGCTGCTCTAGATAGAAGTGGAGGCAGACGAGGAGGTAAGGCCTGGTGATCTACCCCAGAAAAGGGGCCAGTGAAACCGTGTGGATCACGGCGGTCTGATCCCAGGTACACGTGGAGTGACAGTCTCTCCAGCAGAAAACAACAGCAAGGGGTTAGAGCGTGGGCCCCTGCAAGCACCCTGAGGACCTCCCAGGGCTCCGTGGACCACTTTGACGACCACTGCCCCAGAGTGTACGCACAGCGGGTACTTGGGAAACTGACTGAGGCACTTAAGGTTAAAAGACAGTTCGTCATAAAACTGGCGCACGGAATCTCAAGTCCATTTGTGTGCTCTGCACCCTGTCTGTTAGTGGGGCAGCAACCAAGGGGTAGGCCCTTGGCGAGATGGGATGCCCGTGGCTGCAACAGTGGGCTCCCCACAACGAGTGTGAGGATGGTGCGGGTCCAGGCAGCGCCTCCTGCTGTTGTGCGTCGTGCCGCTGGCACTCGAAGGCCCCAACGACAACGGCGACCTCTGGATGTTTCCGGTTTGCTCTGTCATTGCTTGGTGCTGAGCTGGGGGGTCCTTGGTCCACTGAGAATAGTAATGCACTGTGCGAGGAAGGAGCCTGTTATAGGAAAGTATGAAGGAGGAGCTTTCGTGGCTTGCGGGCTTCTCATTCTCGCGTCTTTTTCTCTAGTACTTGAAGGATGAAGATGACGACCTTGTGTCGCCCCCGAACACAGAAGGAAACCAGTGGTATGACTTCCTTCAGAGCAGCAGCCACCTGAAAGGTACTTGTGCGCCGCGTGCAGTCCGCTGCGTGGTTACCGGGTGTGAGGCGCCATCCAGAGGGCTCTAACTCGGAGGAACCACACAAGGAAGCTGCCCTGTCCGGCGCCGTCCTCACCATTGCTGCTCTGTTTGAGCCCATGGCTGCAGCCATGTGTCGATGCATCTTGTTGAGGGCCTTCCCCCTTTGCCCTGGCCATCTGCTTCACCGAGCACGATGTCCTGCTCCAGGGACTGGTCTCCTGACAGTGTGTCCAAAGAACACCTGAGGGAAGTCCCGCCATCATTGCTTCTAAAATGCTTTCTGGCTGTACTTCTTCTAAGACATTCTTCTTCTGGCAGTCCATGGTGCTTTGCATATTCTTCACCAGCACCATGATTAAAATGTATCGATTCTTCTTCAGTCTTCATTAGTCCATGTCCAGCTTCCTTGATGGTCCTGGGAATTCTCTCTTCCTGCTTCTGAGAGAGCTCTCAATAGGGAGCTGTGGTTTTGCTCTTCCAGCAGACCATGCCCCTGAGGAAAGAAAGGGTGGAGACTCAGCAATCCCACCTCCACCCTGCCCGTTGGCATAGCAGAGCACTGCCTCCAGGATGGGATTCAAGCCCAGGGGGCGAGGCTAGACTTGATAGCACCTCACCAGAGGGATTCTGGCTAACGGGGCCCTGTGAACTGACAACATCTCACCCAGAGTGTTAGGTCAGAGAGTCCCCCAGAGGGTGGTCTTTGGAGCCAGGCTGGCCGTGTGTACACTGGGCTCTTGCCCAGCCCCGCTCCTGTTGACTCGGTTCATCTGTCTGAGGGACTCTGTAAGGAGCAGAAGTAGCATCGACACGACGAGAGGGGCCTGATAGAGGGAATCAGCAAGTGCTGAGTGGCCACCTTCTCCTGGGGAAGCAGAGCAAAGAGGCTCTTTACAGAGGTTGTTTGTCTCCTGCTTTGGGGGAGGACTTTAGTAGCATATTCTCGGCACGGCAGAAAGACGAGACTTTGTACTCCCGTAGAAAGTGACAGCCTCGGGCACCCCCAGGGGCAGTTCCACTTTGCCCCGTAGGGCCGGAGGTCAGCGGTGGCATTCTTTGCCAAACAAGAGCAGGCTGCTGGCACCATTTTGAAATGGCAAGACGAGAGAAGGGCTAACTAGGGTTCCTTATGTGCCCTGTGGCTCCTAAGCCAGCGCTTGCCTCTGAGGGCCCCGGGGGTGGACGGCGGGAAGGGGGGCAGTAGGTAGCAGGTTGGTCAGGCTCAGCATGTAATATGTGTGCTTGGTGCCCACAGCGACGGTGTCAGGTGCGAGGCCACGGTCCTGCCCTGGAAGGGGTGGGGGTGGGTGGTGGTGCTGTGCTGTGTGTTCACCTGCCCCGCCCCCCAGGTCCCCCTGTTTTCTCTTACACGTGCTATGCTACAGTTATTGCTTTCCTTTGTCTGTTTGAAAACAGAAAGCCCTTTGCTGTTTCCTTATTACCCTCGAAAATCACTGCATTTTGTGAAAAGGCGGATGGAGACCATTATTGATCACGGTTTGCAGAAGCCAGCGGTAAGTGTGGGAGAAAGGGCGGCTGTGAGCAGCCAACCAGCTCCAGCGTGTGGCCCCCGGGGGGGCCCTGCTTGTGTTTAGGGTGGGTCCCCCGAAAATGAAGACTCATTTCTTACTCAGAAGTTCCAATGTTGACTTGTGGACATTTTGCTGGGGAAGGACCGTTTCCTGTGTAACCAGAACCAGACTCGCCACCATGGGATCCCAGAGACAAGACAGCCTGGTCTTTCCCATTCCTGTGCAGGGGGCATTTAAAACGCCTCATCTCGCGTGCTCTTAGTAAAGGTCAAGGAATCCAGGTGGCACCGTGGGCTATGTTTTAGGCTCTGAACGGCAGGGTCGGCGGCTAGAAACCACCCACCACTCGTAGGGAGAAAGCGGAGGCTTTCCGTCTCAGGACCCGTAGGGGCAGTTCTGCCCTGTCCTGTAGGCCACTATGAGTCGGCATCAACGCGAGGTCAGTGAGTTCAGTTTTGAGCAAAGGTTGCTGTAATCACTTCTTCCTCCAATATTGGAACACATGAAAGAAAAGTGCATGTTTATTATATATATATTTAAAGATAAGATGTTCAGACACGGCGGATGGGCTGTTCTCTGCATTTAACTCAGGGCGTGGGCGTTTAAGCCCAGGATTGTCAGCTGACCTGGGCCCGAGTTAGACCTTCATCTGCCAGGGGCTGGTGGGCCCCTGGGGCTGGGCGGGTGGAATGGGAGCATCTGGTTGGAGAGAGGGAGGGCCTGCTCTGGGAAGAGTTTGAGTTACACAGGAACCTGGCCTGTGCTCTGATCTGCTCCCGAGCCGGTCAGAGTCTTTCTTCAGGAACAGTGAGTTAAGGGGTGTGTCTTTAAAAGAAACTAACAACAACAACAAAACAGGCAGTCATTCAGTCCGACCTGCTCTTTGGTCGATGCCTAAAACAGAAGGAAGTGTCCGTACTTCTGAAATCCCTGAACAGTCCCTGAAAACGTTGCTATCCGAGGTACTTCCTCTGTTCCCGGAACAAACTCACTGCAGAGTCCTCGTTACCAAGCTGCCATGCTCCTGTTTACCCCGGGGAGAGTGGCCTGCTGGCCTTGGGGTCTCGACGTGGTTCCTCCCTGCCCTGACCGCGAAGCTCTCTTGTGGCTAGCGGGAATGCCCGTTTCTTTGCTGTTAAGGTGGGGTCATGAAAATGTCTTCTGTGACAGCAGCATGAACTTGGACCTGTACCTGATAGCATCAGGGGTGGGGGAGACGTGGGGCACAAGGCTGCATTGCTAAGGTGGCACGGAGCTTCCGCGAGGAGGGCGAGGGCCCCTTGCAGACACGGTAATACCTGCACGGGTGGGAGGGTCCACGTGAAGAAGGTTGAATGACGAAGGTGGTCTGCGTACGTCTTCACCACAGTTTAAAAACAGCAGCACTTCATAGTAACAGGAAATGTCCTGGAAGATCTGCTCACAGGGACGCTGTGAAGTAGAGTTGCAGTGACTGGCAGGCGGTCTCTGCGTGCGTGCGTGTCTCGCTGCGTGCGTGATGCATCTTTGCCCCTTCCCTTCGCAGGATGTCATTGGAAAGTCCATGAATCAAGCCATCTGTATCCCACTCTATAAAGATACCAGAAGGTAATTCATTCCCTTGTGTGTGGTTTCGTCCAGCGGCCACTTGCCCGTGGTTCTGACCTGTCTTCCGGCTTCTGTTTCAGCGAGGACTCTGCCCGCAGGCTGCTCAAGTTCCCCTTTCTGTAAGTCCGGCTTGCTGCTGTCACACGGAGAACACACTTTGACCTGAGTCTGCCTGACTGGTGCTTGGTTCTGACATCCGGTTTTTTTCTCCCTCAGGTGGAATAATAAAACTTCTAATCTCCATTATCTTATTTTTACCATTTTAGAAGATTCCCTTTATAAAATGTGTATCTTAAGAAGACATACTGATATCTCCCAGTAAGTATTTTTCTAATGCCTGAATTGAAGAGATGAACTCATTATTTTGAATAATAAAGCACACGGGCTCTCTCGCCAAGCTCGCAGGCTTTGGGTAATCAGATGAACTCTGCCTCCGAGGCCCCTTGGGAATGCAGGCTTGTCAGTCTTTGTCTTCATATACTCAAGCATTAACAGGAGCCCTGGTGGCACAGTGGTTACGTGTTGGGCTGCCAACTACAAGGTCAGCAGTGTGAAACCACCAGCTGCTCCGTGGGAGAAAAATGAGGCTTTCTGCTCCTGTAAAGAGTTAGATTCTAGGAAACCCACGGGGGCTGTTCTACTCTGTCCTGTCGTGTAACTCTGAGTCAGATTGACTTGATGGCACTGAATATGGTTTGTTTTTTTGGTAGGGATTTCTATCATCATTTCTAGATCAAACATTTTTTTTATTAATAAGAGAACCAGCATGTATAGCTTTTTCTTTCTTTTTTAAGGTTAGGGGGAAATGCCAGCCTGTAGGACTGGGTAGAACTGCCACTGGGTTTCTGAGACTCTTAACTCTTTAGGGGACTAGAAAGTCTCATCTTTCTCTCACAGAGTGGCTGGTGGTTTAGAACTGTGGGCCTTGTGGTTAGCAGCCTAATGTGTAGCCACTCTGTTGCCAGGGATCATGTAGCAGGGTGCACTTAATATCTTACATGGCTTTAAATCTGAGAGTTGAAAGGGGATTTATTGAGGTCCAGATAATAGCCAAAGAGAAGCGATTTGGTGGTTCCATTTGACCTTAAATTTGCAAGGTTCGGCACTCTGAGGTGACTCTCAGCCCTTAGACCATTGTGGTATTTTGCTGTGAGGCGTCTCTAGCTACTAGAGTACGAGTGAGACAGTGTTTGTCCCTGAGGTTGGTGTGTCGATAAATGAACTAGAGCTGCTGGCTGGCCATGTGCTTTTAAGGCATGGAGCTGATTGGCCATCCAGGTGGTTCTACACAGTCCCTGCCCCCTTCTTTCTCCAAGGTCTGCCAGTAACGGGCTGATTGCTGTTAAATTTGGGAGCTTCACCTATGCCACAACTGAGAAGGTGAGACGCAGGTAAGTCTTGAAGCTTGCTTGGTTGCAGTGCATGGGTGATTGTGAGGCCTTTGTGTGCTTAGTGAGTGTAGTCAGACCGCCCAGAGATGATGGTGGCGAAAGACCTGTGTCATGTCCAGCAAAGTGGGCAGGAGTTGGACTTTAAACGTAGAACGGGATTTTTCTCAGAATGGGTTAGAACCTAAGTGGCCTGTAGCTGTGTGGCATGGCTTCCTGTAATGAATGCTTTGGAGTTCTCCTGTCTGCTAGACAAAGAATATGCCTCTCCAGCGCTGATGGACTATGGTGCTGGTGTTCTTGTAAGGCCAAACCAAATGTGAGGTGGGATCAGGCTCCCTTGTCGAGGATTTGCTTAGCGTATGAAAGGGCAAAACAAGACCTAAGCCAGCCCTCGGCTGTGCAGGGAAGACACTGGTCGTGAGCTGTGTTCTACTCACGCGTTTCCCTGCCGAGAGCAAGTTTTCTATGGAAAAGTCCTTCGCAGGTGGTGGCTGTTTTCCTGTGTCACATCTTCATTTCATTTTTCTTGCCGACATCGCAATCAGTCTCGTAGACTCCAGTTCCCCAAGGCGTACAGACTTCGTCATTCATGGAATTTCCATAGGCTGAAGGGGCCTGGCCGTTGGTGTTTGGAATTTTCTGGAACTCGGAACCAACATCCCAGCCTCCTTTTTCTACACAACCACCTGTTTTCAAGGCCCAGTTGCGTTTGTGACTAATCAGTACAATAGCACGCACGTGTGATTCAAGTGCGCGCTCAGAGGTGCATCTGAAATGTTAGGTGCAGACCGTTGCTTCGTCTTCCTGCTTGCTGCCAGCCTAAGGTTATGCGTGTAACGGTTTCTCGGCGGTAACCATGTGTGGAACATGTTTTGCCTCTAGCACCTACAGTTGTTTAGATGCACAGTTCTATGATGATGAAACCGTGACGGTGGTGCTCAAGGACACTGCGGGACGTGAAGGAAGAGATCGCCTCTTGGTCCAGTTGCCTCTGTCTTCTGTCTATCACGGCGAAGAGTCTGCAGACTACCAGTTTAGTGGGACTTACTCCACGAGGTACGGACTTAGAGGAACTGTCCTTCTGAGAGCACTTGAACGTGTACAGTATCTGGTACATTCCTGACCTATAGCTACCCTAGAAAACGGCTGCCTACTTACTAGATGTCTCTGTGGTCTTGTGCTCTTGAATGAAAAATGCCCAAGTGCGCGGCTTTAACAAGCAAATGTGTATCGGCTCCCAGTTGAGGAGCCTAAAAGGCTGAATTCAGGCTGCCAGCTCTAGGGGAAGGCTTGGGCCTCCTGTCTCTCTCTGGGCTGCTGCTCCTGGCCATCTCCCTATGGCCTGGCCTCTCCCCCATTGTCCGTCTGTCGCTTGCTTCTTCCCTCTCTTTCGTATCTCAGAAGAGATCAGCTCAAGACAGACCCATCTTGCCCTGCCCCCTGAACACAACAAAGAGAGTCCATTCCCAGGGGAGGGCGGAGGACTTACGGCACGTATTTGTTTCCACACTCAATTCAAGGGAGAGCCCTAGGCTCAGCCTGGAAGTGGGCAGAACCAGCCTCCTTTTGATTGAACAGCTCATGGCGGCTTCCTCGGCTCTTCTGGTCTTTACTTTTCTCGGATCTGAAGCGTTTGCTGGGCCGGTGCGGAGTCTTTGTGGTGGGAATGGAAGGCCTTTGGGTGCCCTGTTCCAGGGTCTGTAGAGTTGAGCCGGCGTGTTTTCAGTAGAACACAGGGTTCTAATTCAGGAGAATGCAGGTTCTAATTGGGTGACCGGTGGACTGGTCCTGGAACAGAGTATGGGGTCGGGCTGGTAGACAGACCAGAGACCCACCTGGTCCCTGGCTGACTGTGTTTCTCCCGTTCAGACTGGATGAGCAGTGCGGGGCCATCCCCACTCGGACCCTGCACTTCGAGAAGCACTGGAGGGTGCTGGAGAGCATGAAGGCGCAGTATGTGGCTGGGAACGGCTTTCGGAAAGTGTCCTGTGTGGTGAGTGCTGACACACTGCTTGTTCACTGAAAGGAGCCGGGATGTGACCTTGCCCTGTGGAGCGGCCA
This sequence comes from Echinops telfairi, assembly GCF_000313985.2. NCBI lineage: Eukaryota > Metazoa > Chordata > Mammalia > Afrosoricida > Tenrecidae > Echinops > Echinops telfairi. The sequence continues at coordinate 95,654,082 of NW_022111369.1, read as the reverse complement.
TTAAATGCACGTTCTCTCGGGGCCCGGGACAGATGTGTTCAAGCTTGTTGTGTGATGACGTTTCCTTCTTACTGCTTGTGAGCACCCGGTGCCCTTAGCTGGTCAGGTCGCTCGCGAAGGCCAGCTGGGAACACTTCTGGATTTGACTCGTTGTGGGGGGTAGCCAGCCTCCCACAACTAATCACGGGTTTGGTAGGCACAATTGTAAGGTTAAGATGTATAAAGATTATAGTAAAGTCAGAGAGATGGGAGAGAGAGTAAAATAAAGAAGTCAGACACATTTCACGGTAGCATGCTCACCTCAGCTCCTCTTGGTACACGTGGAGGTGGGAGACGATGAGGTTTTATTTCTAACCAAAGCTTATATATCTGGGGGCATGCAAGCCCTCTGATTACAGATAACAGTCTACGTCACAGGAAGGGGTTGTAACATGGGAAATACAAGCAATAGGAGGGGGATGACTTAGGGGTATAAAGGGAAGGAATAGGGGTACATATGTGGCAAGATGGGCAGACCCTAGACTCACTATAGTAGCCTAACCTTAGTCATCCTTGAGTGGTCCTGGGCTTGTTTGGGGGCACTCCTTCACGGGAACAATATCAGAAGGGAGTGGGCCCTACTTAGAGTGAGTCAGACTATACCGTCTGGTTGCTCTGGATACCCTTAAGGAGAATAACCTCTGACCTACTTTGATTGACCTCCTAGTGTATAGTCATTTACCATGTGTAGCAAGCAGCATCTTGTGTTTGGCATATATTTGGGGGAGACAACTTGGGAGAAATCTTTCTGTTTCTCACAACTCGCCAATGACACGGTCATTGATTTGGGGAGTGGCGGGGATCCTTCTTTCTGCAAAGGGTCATCTGGATATTTATAGCCTCATTCACAGGCCGTCTGATCAGACATTGAGTTAACTCACCCCTGATGTGACATAGTGGTTACATGGTGAGCTGCCAATCACAAGTCAGCAGTTCAAAACTGTCAGTTGCTCCGAGGGAGAAAGGTGAGGCTGTCTGCTCCATTAAGGGTTACGGTTTCAGCAACCCACAAGAGCAGTTCTACCTGTCCTGTAGGGTCGCTGTAAGTCAGCATCGACTTCCTGAAAGCGAGCTGGAGCTTGGGAATGTGATGCCTTGTACCGCTTCTCCTTGGTGAGCGTGTGGTTGTAGCTGGTGGTGATGACTTCTCCAGCCTTACTTACGTGACTCCAGCCAAGGTTCCCCTACCCCTGCTTCATACAAGAGGAAGGCTAGAGGGACTGATTTCTTGATACGTGGGAATGTGGTTACCTTTTCTGTAAAGCCATTCTCTGATTTGGGCTTCTAGTTTTTAATTTCATACCTAAAATCTCCCTGTGGGCCTTTCTCCTTTAGCTGAGCTCCAATCTCCGCCACGTGCGAGTGTTTGAAATGGACATCGATGACGAGTGGGAGCTGGACGAGTCCTCGGACGAGGACGAGGAGGCGGGCGGCAAGCCGGGGAAGATCACGGAGGAGGCACTGGCCGAGGCCGAGGCGGGGGCCCAGCCCACTGGGGAGGCCACTGCACCCCCTGAGGTGGCTGTTAAAGTGGAGAAGCTTGACCCCGAGCTGGACTCCTGACCCACGCACCCTGGCTCTGTGTTTTCTCTGCTGTCAGAGCAAGGTGGACAGAGGCAATTGTAACCACTTGGAATCTTTTCTGTGGAACAAAGAAATAAATGGGATTTATGTACTTTCATTTTGTCCTCTCACCTCATGATGGCTTTGTCACAGTCATAAAACCCAGGCCTGTCGCTGTCAGAGCAGGTCCAGCTCCGGCCAGAGTAGACCTGAGTTCCAGGGCTGCAGTCCGACATCCGCGAGCCACACCGCCCTTTCCTGTGGGTTTGAACGCCGTCTTTCAGGTCGCAGCCATGTGCTTCACCACGGCGCCACCAGGGCTCCTGAGGCCACTGCTGGACTTTGTTTCTCTGAAGCTGTGTTGTGCAGCACGAAGAAGAGCAAGGTGAATGTGAAGGAAAAGCGCAGTCTTTCCCGTCAGACGGCCACTCTCGGGGGTGATTTGCATCTGGGAAGCAGTCAGCCATTGTTAGGACTTACGTTATTGCAACCACAGCTGGCTTAGTTTACATCTCTGGAAGGCTTTCATGGTGCGGTTTTCTATAGACATTTTGCTGATGTACTTGAGTGTTGAGAATGTATCATGGCTTAGGTCAGCTGAGCCAACTCAGTGGCGCCTAACAACTTTGGTGTCAAAGAAGCCAAAAGATAGAGGCTGTCTTTAAGCTTCAAAAGCAAAAATACTGCTCGGCACCCACCATGATTGTCTTTGCTGGGTTTGTTAATTGGGTGTTACCTGCTGTGGAGTCGGCTCCGACCTGTAAGGACCGATTGATGCGCGGCAGAGCAGCCCACCTGCCACCTGGTGCTGCCCCATCCTCACAGTTGGTTTGCGTGAGCCTTTGTTGCATCCAGTGTGTGAGTCCGTCTTAAAGCTCTTCCTGCTTCGCTGCCCTCCTCCAGGACTGGTCTCCCTTGACACCATGTCTAAGTACGTGAGACACAGTCTCACCATCCTCATCCCTAAGAGCATTCTGACTCTTCTTCCTCCAAGAGAGATTAGGTTGTTCTTCTGGCAGACCATGGTACCTGCAGGATTTTTTGCCAGCACCATGATTCAAATGCATGAATTCTTCCTTACCAGTGTCCGATGTGCACATGCAGACGGAGCAATTGGAAATACCATGGTTTGGGGCAGGCACACCTTCAAAAGTCAAACTCACTGTCATCGAGTCTGAGTCCTGGGTGGTGGAGTGGGTTACGTGTTGAGCTGCTAACTGCAAGGTCAGCAGT
>NW_022111369.1:95649136-95651147 GCF_000313985.2 Echinops telfairi | reverse complement strand
AGGGAGAAAGATGAAGCTTTCTACTTCTGGAAAGAACTACAGCTTCAGACTCCTGCAGGGCAGTCTCCATCCTATAGGGATGCTAAGAGGCAAACACCTCAGACCTGACTGCATTGTATTTGAGCTCGAACGCCAGCAATAACTGGGTGTCTTTCCTGTTTAGAACAGACTAGGGGCGGATAGTAGCCAGCTGTGTGGCTGCCTCCCTGAGAACATTAGAAGTGGACATCATTTAGCATTAGTGCCAACGAGCTACTGTGACAAGAATTCGTAACGCTTGTACCGAATCTAGAATGTTAGTTTCTACTTCATGTCCTTTGTTCTGAGCATATTGTGCTGTGGATGAGAGTCTACAGAGCACATTAGTTTGGTGATGGGCACTGGCATGCCCTCAGGGAAACTGTCCCCTGCTGGTCCTCCTTTCCCACCTGCTCCTGCCACCTGAACATCGCTCCCCCAGGTAAATGCTGCACCTCCACCTTCAGGAGTGTCACTGCTCCTCCCTTCAGGCTGGAAGGTGGTCCCTGGGGGTAACTTCGGCTCCAGGCTCGAAGGGTGCCCCAAGAGCCAGGCTCAGGTTCCTCCAGTCTCCATCACCTCAAGAAGTCCGGTCCTCTTTATGACCTTGAATTGTGCCCTGAATTTTCCTCCCCCTGGTTCATGTGTTATAATACCTCTTTTCGGGTGTCGAAAAGCAAGGATGTGGCTTTGAGGACAAAGGTGTGTTTGACCCAAGGGATGGTATTTTCACTCACACACGTGTGAGAGTGGGACATTGAATAGGGAAGACTGAAGAAGAATCGCTGCGTTTCAATTGTGGTGCTGGAGAAGTATGTACTGTAAGTGCTATGGACTGGCAGAAGGACAATTAAATCTGCCCTGGAGGAAGTGTGCCCCTAAGAGGCAAGGATGGCAAGACTTCACCTCACATGTTGGACAAAAGGAGACCCGTCCCTGGAGCAGGACATCATGCTTAGAGTGTTAGGCCAGATTGAGTAGAGAAATGCAGGGACACTCATCTATGTAGAAGAAGGCTTTCTATCAAGAAGTAGTGATAGGAAGAAAATGCCCCGGCCCCGTCCAACTCGAGTCCATAGTTCCCATACTGGTCCATAAGTCCCTGTGCAGTCGCATGCAGTGATGCTGAGTGCAGGAAGTCACAGGCCGGCGGGTGCAGGCGTGTGTGGGTCCCAGGTTGGGAACGTGGCAGGGCTCCCGCAGTCCTCAGAGTCCCAGCAAGCAGGAAGGCGAAGGGGACACAGCAGTTCCCCGTGCCTCTCCTGGACCATCACGGAGGCATCAGGCTGCGGCTTGGCAGGTTTGACTCCATCCTTGGCTAGGAGTGTCTGGTTGACCTAAAATCATCTAACTTGACTTGAGAGAGGGGCAGCACAAAAGAAGACCCCCGAGGTAGAGTAGCAGTGGCTGCAACAAAGGGCTCGCGTGCAGGAACATTGAGGATGTGCAGGACCGGATAGTGTTTGGTTCTGTAGTACATGGGGTTGCTAGGAGTTGGAAACGGTTTGAAGCTACCTGGCAACAACTTGATCTCTAGGTTCTGATCCTCAGCGCGATGGCTGCTCAGCTTACAGACAGAATTCATAATGTCAGGGTTTATTACGGAAGTTAAGATGTAATGCCACTAAGAAATGCTCGGGATACTTGTTTATCCGGACATGGTACAAAGTTCTTTCATGTCATCTAATAAATGCCCGAAACCTCAACTTGAAGGCATTCGGCCCAACCTCTGTGGGTCAGCACACCCAGCTCCCCGAGTTAAGTGCCCAGAGGCACCTCACTCCAATAAGCCTCCACCCAAAGCCACTCAGCGCCACTTCCGTGTATCAGCTGGCCCAACTTCCCCAATTAAGTTTCCAGGTAGGTGGCCCGCTCCACAAGCCGGCCTCCTGCACAAGGGCACTCAGCTGGACCTGCTCTGTGGGTTGGGAAGTTCATCGCTGTTCCACGCTCTGGTCCCTGGTTCTGCTGCTGCTCCTCTGATGGCACAGCC
>NW_022111369.1:95638057-95648279 GCF_000313985.2 Echinops telfairi | reverse complement strand
TGCTACCACGGACCCTCCGCTGCCCTCCAGGGTGTTCATGAGCAGGCTTATGATCCTTAAGCTACTCTCGTCTCTGCACCTCTTTCCCATGATCAATGGTGTTGGTGTTTTTTTTAGAAATTTAAATTGGCTTTGTTTTTTGCTAGACTTCATATACCCATGGCAAAAGCCTTTGTCTCTGGTTTTGTAGTTTTTTATTGATAATAACATTTTTATACTCGGCAAAGTGTTCTATCTACTGTATTCAGATCTTGTGAATATAAATACGAACACTTAGCATCAAGGCTTGAGTTTATGGTGCCCTAGCTAGAGCGGTTTCTCTGAGAAAAACTCGAACTGATGAGCCCACTGCCAGTGAATTGATTCTAGCTTCCAGCAGTCCTATAGGGCAGGTGGAACTGCCTGGTGGGTTTTTATCACAGGCTCTATGGCAGTGGTTCTCAACCTTCCTAATGCTGCAACCCTTTAATACAGTTCCTCATGTTGTGATGACTCCCCAACCATAACATTATTTTCGTTGCTACTTCATAACTGTAATTTTGCCACTGTTATGAATCGGGTGATTCCTGTGAAAGGGTTGTTTGACCCCCAAGGGGGTCGAGACCCACAGGTTGAGAACCGCTGCTCTATGGGAATGTTCTCTATTGGCTCTAGGGAGAACCCTTGTCTCTTAGTTCCTTGGTGAACGTCACATGGCACCTATCTCTCCTGACTTGTGCCTTCTGACCCTGTTTTGTACTCCAGGACTCAGAAGTCATTAGGTTTAGGACCCAACCTACGAGAAAATCCTGTTCCTGCAGGTATAGAGTTAGGATTCCAACGTGTATCTTGGGGATCATGGGAATGATTGTGAGGATGGCGCAGGACTGGACAGTGTTCGCTCTTGTGTACAGGGTCGCTATAGGTTGGAACCAGCCCAATGGCATCAAATAACAATTTGACCCCTAACAATGACACAGTACGAATCACTAGAACAGAAACTGAAGGGGTCGTGTTTGTGGCTTAAGTGGAACAGAAGAGAATGTGCCACTCTGAGTGGAGAAATGGATGAAATGTGTCCCCCTCAATTAGAAGGGTCATGACTAATTGTCCCTTATCTTCCCTCCAGCTGTCCCAGCGTCCGACTCAAATGCGTTTTTGAACCCTCCCTCCCTTTCTCCAAGCCCCAGCCTCTAATCTCTGCCCTCCACAGAGGTCTGGGATAGGCCCATGTTTTGCTCATCGAGCACTGATGAGGTCCTGGGCTAAATGCGCAGGTGGTTCATGACTGACCACCGGTTCGAGTCAGCGCCTCCATTGGAAGTCACTTCTGATGAAAACAATATCCTGTAAAAAAATGTTTTAATTACTTTTCATCATTGTTGCCTTTTATGATCAGTATCTTTATAAATCCCATCTTTATTTGTCTTTGGGGATTGGAAACATTACATCTGAGAATAATGACAACAGCAAATAAGACACGGCTATAGTCCCTTTTACTAACAGATTCCAAGACCAAACCCAGACCCACTTCGGTCAAGTCTATTCCTGCTGAGAGTGACCCTCTCAGGCCAGGGCAGAAGTGCTCCCTGGGGCTCCACGGCTGTCCACGGAAAGGAAGCGGCTGGCACACCCTCCCGTGGAGCAGCTGCGGGGTTTGACCTTTCAGTAACCAGCCGAGTGCCTAATAGCTGCGTCACAATGCTCTTTTACTAACAAGGAGTTTTACCAAAAAAGCCACAAGAGAAATTGAACTACAAATAGTGACTCGCCGCTCCAGAAGGAAGAACGTGGTGTTTGCAAACGTGTGGGATAGTGAGCGAGGAGTGAGAGGGAGGAAAAGCAGGTCCCGACTTCATCCCAGACCTGCTGGATTAGAAATTGAGGCAGGGGCCCAGCAAGCTATGCTCCATGGTGAGCCCTTCCTCACAGGCAGGAGACCTGGCTTCAAGTCCCAGGCAAGGCACCTCTGGCACAGCCATCTGAGGTGTGCCTATTGCTCAGAGACCCTGGGGCAGAGGAGTTTCCAGACTCAGATAAGGAAGAAAGGCCTGGTGAGACACGTATGAAAATCAGCCAGTCAGAGCCCTCTGTCCACATCCTAACAGTCTGATGGCACGAAGCATGTTTGTCCCCATCAGTCAGGCCAACAACAACCAGGCGGTGCTGGTGCCTGCTTCATCAGGGAACCACTCCCTGCTCAGGATGACAGCGTCCTAAGTGGTGAGCCGAGCCAGAGCCGGACCAGATCCCCCTGGGAGGAGGAGGCCGCTGCAGTTGGCACTGTGTGGGCGGGAGGGGCATGGGCATGGGGAGGCCCCCAGATTAGCAAGAGGCGACACACATGCCAGGAGGGCTGTCCTGTCTCATACCAATACAACAATGACGATGCATGGATTGTCAGTCTTGAGCGAGACAGGTACTGTTTCACATGGACTTTCCTGTTTCGCTCTGGGAGTCACCCTCAGAGACTCGGCTCTTCTCGGCTGCTGTCGAGTCGGCTCCGCTTTGCACGCTCTTACAGAGGACCATCAGAAAAGGCTGCCCGGCCCTGCACCACCTTCCTGATTGGTGGTTGTCAATTTGATACCAGGTTACGGCCCCCCGTGTGTTGCAGACTAAGAACTGCTCCGTGGGGTTTTCAGGGTTGTGACCAGGGGGAAGCAGGGCACTCGGTGCCTCGGGCTGAGTGCCGACTGTCAGTCTTTCTGGCCAGTATGGACTGCTCACCTGTCTGTGCAACCCCCAGGGGCGCCTCCGTGGTCACTGGAAGGTACTATGATTATCCCCACATAACACAGGAGAGACCGAGGCTTTAAGAGACGTTACAAATGATTACAACAGAGTGCCAGTGGGCTGGCCACCATTCCAGCACAGGCAGCGGTGGGGAGCGGGGAGCTGAGCTTCTCTGTGGAAGAGGGGGCCCCACACTGCCGAGAGGTTGGAGAGCTGGCCCTCAGCCCACTGTTTAGGATTCACAATATGCTCTGTCAGTACACTCCACTCAGCATGGTCTCTCTTTGTAAAGTTCATGAGACAGGAACAGTGTCAGCTGCCTTTGAAGTCAACCTCATGGCAACTGGCAGAGTCCTCTGAGAGAGGGCGCTGGCTTCCCACGGAGCGCACTGCAGGGTAACTAAACCTGGGGCATCTAAAGGGACTCTAGAGGGCAGGGTAGAAATGCCCACGGGAGTAGAAACCCTCATTTCACTCTTGCTGAATGGCTGGTAGGTTCGAACTACTGGCCTTGCAGGTAACAGCCCAACACATATCCCGCTACACACCCATGGGAGGTTGCGTCTGTAAGTGGACGGTCAGAATTTTGGTCTAACAGGGACACGCCAAGCAGGGCTGCGACGGAAGCTTCGGCTCTGGGTGCCTTGCTTGGTCGACTTCTGACTGGGAGTGCCTGTCTCCCCTGTCCCCCGAGGGCTGCCAGCCAATCTCCTTTGCCAAGGAGGAAGCTGGCACCCCGAGTTCTTCCTGCAGGCCCAGGCGCTGCCAAGATTCGAGTGTGGGTACTTCGTTTCCGGTTGGCCTTCTACCTCCGGGCTCTGCAGAACCCACTGCCGTTTTTAGAATTTAGAACCCTATGCCCCAGTTCTGTTCCTGGAAATCCAAAAAAAGTCATGAACACCAAAAAAAAAAAAAGTTTTATTTTTTGTTCATTAAACATTTGGCATCTAAATGAGGCCTGAGCTGTCCCAATTGTGGTGGCAAAACCTCACTTCCACGGACACTGCCCTGGTTTTTTGTTCATGCTCACGCAGTATGGACCACAGAGATGTCGGGGTGGGGAAGGGGCATGTGCTCAGTGGCTAACTGAACCCACGCCGACCAGGAAGGCACCGAGGAAGGAAGACCTGGCAACCGCTCTGGTGAAGATCACAGCCCAGAAAGCCCCTGGACCAGGTCCCTCTGCAGCAAGTGGGGTTGCGGCTACAACGGGCTTTGTATTGGGGGGTTAGTGCCCAGAGGCCTGTGTTTTGCTGCAGAGATATGGGTATGTTTCCATGGGGACTGCTGCCCAGAGCCCCCGTGGAGATGAGGCGTTATAGCCTAGGCTTACGCATTGGGCTGCAATCTGCATGGTCAGCAGTTTGAATCCCTCAGCAGCTCTGAGATGGGGGCTCTCTACTCCGTCAACAGTGAGAGTCTCTGAAACCCACATGAGTCCGCATGGACTCGAGGACAGTGAGCTTGGCTTTGAGGGAGCTGATATGCTGAGCAGCTTCTACAGTCAGAAGGTTCTAGACTCCCACCCCCAACTGGCCCAGGGTTGTGAAGAAGGCCCCCCAAGTGTGTGCTACAGGATCCCCGGTGGTTTCGTGGTTATGGCCGGGGATCCTAACTGAGGTCCGGACTTTGAAATGACCAGCCGCTTCGTGGGACGAAGGCAGGACTTGCTACCCTGTTTCCACGAAAGTAAGACATCCCCCGAAAATAAGACCTACTTATAGTTTTGCCTCTCGCTGAAATATAAGGCATCCCCCGAAAATAAGACCTCCTTGAAAATAAGGCCCCCGAAGCTACCCTAACTCTGGACTCTGGACCGTAGCAGTGGCTGGAGCAGACAGGAAGTGCGAGGTCTCTTTTAATAAAACAGTAAACAATAAATGTGGTCTGTATTCTTCTTCATGGAAAAATAAGACGTCCCCTGAAAAGACCTAGTGCATTTTTGGGAGCAAAAATTAAGATAAGACACTGTCTTATTTTCAGACAAGCAGGGTGCCCCCGTAAAGAGGGACGGTCTCAGAAGCCCACAGCGCAGCTCTACCCTGTCGCACAGGGTCGCCAGGAGTCGGCATGGACCCGGTGGCAGTGAGCTTGGGTTTCAGCTTGTTTGGGTGTGTGTCTACGACGGGAAACAGTGAGGCCAATGGGATGTGTAACTCAGGGTCGGAGGTCCCAGCTTCCACGTGCACAGGCCAGCTGTGTGGTCTTGACAAGCTCAAGAACCTTCTGGAATCTTCTGTTGCCATCAGCCTCACAGCACGGTTGTAGGCCTGGCCCCGGCTGTGTCACCGCCGGAACTTCCCATCGCCTCCCTTGGGGTTCCCTCTTCTGAGAATGTCTCCTCCCTGCCTCCGCAGCTGTCCCGAAGGCCCTTCAGTGGACACAGATGGCTGCCCTGCTCAGAAGCTGTCTCCAGATCCTTCCAAAGAGGTGTGGGCCCACTCCCCATTCTCACCTGGACCTCTTGCTCAGCACGTCTGCCCCTGCAGGGTGTGATGCAGTCGTCTGTGACATGAGTCGGCTGTCTCCTGTGTAGGTTCTTTATTGGGTGCCCTGCGGTGCACCCCCAGGGACTCGAACAGCCCCCGCTGCTGCTTGCTGGGTGTCGGGGAGCACCAGCAGTACAACCCAAACCCACTGGCCTCAAGCCGGTTTCCCTGTGGAGACCTGTGTGCTACAGAGCAGAACTGCTGCCCCGGCTGCCCATGGTGCTCGCCGCGCGGCTGCAGCGGGGCGGGCCTGTGCTGCACAGCGCTGCTGGGGAGATCCGAACCCACTGCATTCGGGTTAGCAGTCCATCCCAAACCACAGATGCCCCTCGCATAGGCGCAGGAGCCATGGTGCTGCGTAAATGCCCCTCATAGAGCTGCCAGCAGGGGCTTCCCCACCAGGACAGGCTCCCTGGCCCACCTGCCTACACTCCACTCCATTGGTGTCTGGCTTTGTTTCCTCGGGGAATCCCATTCTGAGTTTTCAGTTTAGTTTTAGCAAGAGGTGGAGGAGGCAGGGGAGAACTATGTGCATGTGTGTGAACTTGATAGAGGCTCAAGAAAGCCAAGGCTGTCTGGTTTGGTCAGGGAAGGCCCGCCACGAGACAGATGCACACGGTGACTGCAACAATGGGTACACACAGGCCACGATTGTGGGGACCGGGCAAGAGGGTGGGGCCGTGCTTGGTCCTTTGTGCTGGGGGTTGCTATGTAGCAGAGGCCGCTCAAGGGCACCTAACACCGACAACAAGGCCAAGCCCCATGAGCGATTTCCTCCTGTGCCTTTGTGGGGAAGTAACTAGGAGGGTAAGATTCTGGAAATCCTGATGTTGGGTTGGCTTTTACTGGGGAAACCCCCAGGGGGTGCAGATAAGGCCAGCGGATGGAGTGTGTTGGCTCTTCCCGGTAAGGTCAAGGGGACACTTTCCAGGCATGCGTCCTTAGACCTCCTGGTACCGGTGCCAGGAAGCCAGTCACCTGGTGAGGAGAAAGTGTTGCCCTGGGTCCTTCTGCAGCTGTGGAGGAAGTGGAGGGACGGTAAGTGTGCTCGGGGTTCTGTGTGTCATCTGACTCTTCAAACACTCGGCAGCCAGAGTGTGACTGAACAAGCAGGGCCATCCAAGTCTCCAGAGAGTGGGCCTCAACCAGCTCTCCAGTGCCGGAGTTTAGAGTAGGCTCAGAGAGGTTAGGGACAAGAGTTGGAGGTTAGTTCCTTAAAGGGTGATCCACACTACTGAGCCTCAAGTTCCCAGGAGGCACTGCGTGTGGAGACCTTAACAGTGGTGCCTGACTCCAGCTGGCAGAGAAGTATCTCACTCAGGACTCAACTCTCTGCCACCGAGCCAATGCCAACTCTTAGCGACCCAGTAGGACAGGGCCGAACTGCCCCTATGGGTTCCTGAGACTGTAACTCTTTATGGGAGTAGAAATCCCTGTCTTTCTCCCGTGGAGTGACTGCTGGTTTCAAACTGCTGACCAGTGACTAATCACTATGCTGGCAGGGCTCCTTTACACTGCCACCCACACTGTGTAAAGCTAACACCAAACCAAACACTGCCATCGATTCCGGGCACCCCCATAGACACAGCAGAACTGCCCCTGTGAGTTTCAGAGTTGGCAACGCTTAATGGGAATAGAAAACCTCTGCTTCCTTCCGAGTGGTTGGTGGTCTCAAACTGCTGACCTTGCAGTTAGCAGGCATGATGGGTAACGGTCACAAACCTCCACGAAGCACATGTGCTTCCCAAGTGAAGCACGCGATCAAGGAATGGTGGTGCTGAAGGAAGAGATTCAAGCTGCACGGAAGGCAGTAGCCAGAAACAAGGCTCCAGGGATTGATGGGCTGCTGACGGACATGTTTCAACAACCTGATGAGTCACTGGAAGCTCTCATTCGTCAATGCCCAGGTATTTGGAAGACAGCTATCTGGTCAACTGGTTGGAAGAGATCCATATTTGTTCCCATTCCAAAGGAAGATGACCCGACAGTATGTGCACATTAGAGAACAGTATCATTGGGATCACATGCAAACACAATGGTTCTGAGGCTCTTTTAACAGCAACTGCAGTAATACATCGATAAGAAGCGCCCAGAGGGTCAGGCCAGATTCAGAAGAGGACGTGGAACTAAGGTTATCGTTGCTGATGTCAGATAGATCTTAGCTGAAAGCAGAGACTACCAGAGTGATGCTCAGTTGGGTTTTATGGACTATGTCAAGGCATTCAACTGTGTGGGCAACAAACTGTGGCTCGCCCAGAGAAGAATGGGAAGTCCAGAACACTTTTTTGTGCCCACCAGGAACTTGGGAGGCAGTTGTGAGAAGAGACCAAGGGAAGAGTGCGTGGTCTAAATCAGGAAAAGTGAGTGTTGGCGTGGCACCTTCTCACCATCCTTACAAATCTGGCTGCCGAGCAAACCATCAGAGCAGCGGGATGAGAAGAAGAGCATGCATCAGGATTGGAGGAAGGCTTAGCAACACCCTGTGACATGCAGATGACACAGCCCTGCGTGCTGAAAATAAGGAGGACTAGAAGCGTTTGCTGATGAAGAGCACCGATTGCAGCCCTTGGAATAGATTACAGATCAATGTAAAAAAGACCGAAGTCCTCACACCTGGACCAGTAGGTAGCATCCTGATAAATGGAGAAAAGGTTGACGCTGTCAAGGTTTGTGTCTTGCTTGGATCCACAATGAGTGCTCGTGGAAGCAACAGTCCAGGGATCACATGATGCATCGCATTGGGTAAATGTGCTTCACAAAACCCCCTTAGAGTGTTGCAGAGCAAGGAGGGTACTTTGAGGATTAAGGTGCCCCTGATCAAAGCCATACTGTTTTCTGTCACCTCATACGTATGTGGAAGGTAGACATCGAGTAACGAAGAGCAAAGAAAAATCAGTGCATTTGGATAATCGTGTTGGCAAAGAATATCGAATGTGCCAGGGACCGCCCAACCTGTCTTGGTAGCAGTACAGCCACCTCTGAGTCTCCGCCCTAAAGTGCTTGATCAGTGTCAATCCTTTCCATTCTCATGGCAACTCTCTCAACAACTGTCACCGTCACCTCCATTTTACAGATGAACTTACCTGTTTGCACATGCAGATCCCCGAGACCCCGGATATCCTGAGCCACTTGACCTGAGGCCCAAGAGTGGGCATTTTTCACAGTTGCCTGAAGAGATTCTCATGCCGGAGGGTAGCTCTGTTGGGGGCTGGAGTTACTTGTTTGAGTGAGTCTCTTCTGGGCTTCTGGAGGGGCTATTTAGGGCACCCCTCATGCTGAACCCTCCACTGTTGCCACAGAACTTAGAGCTGTGGTGGAGGTAGTGGTGGTGTTGGGTGGCCAGAGGGAGGCTGGGGGTGTTACTAGAAGCATTATGATCTCTTCAAAACCCCATGGCTGGGAAGCTGACTCCAGCTCCTGGTGTCTGGGTAGAAGTGGGCTCCATTGAGGTGCCAATGGCTGTTTTGTTGTTTTTTCAGAAATAGATCACTAGGTCTCTCTTTGGAGGAGCCTCTGTTGTTGTTGTTGCTAGGTGCCATCGAGTCGGTTCCAACCCATAGCGACCCCATAACCACAGGAGGAAACCTTGCCGGGCCCTGCGGTGCCATCACGGTCATCGTGCTTGGGCCCGTGTGGCAGCGCCGTGTCAGTCTCTCTCATTGCGGCGGCCTCTTTCTTCTGGATCCTCGGCTTCACGAACACAACCGCAGGTGCCCAAACCGTGTGGAGATGGTTCTACTCGAGCCCTTGGGGTCCCCGTGAATCAGAATTGACTCATGGACTCATGAACAGGTTTGTCTTTGGTCTAAGGGTCCCCCCCACCCCACCCCCCACACAAATGACTTTAATCTTTTTTTAAGGAGGTCGTCGCAATGTTTCTTTAGGGGCAGACCTGGTTTGTTTGTTAGAACCCTGAGGGGTTGGAGGGCAGTCCTTTTTAAAATTTTATTTTAAAAATGGTTTTATTCACATATAGTTCATCTATCACACAGTTGAGTAGGGGAGGGCAGTTCTGACCAGCAACGCCTTTCTCCTGTTTCCTAGATCGGGCACCTAGGCTTATAGCACATTGATTCACACTCACCGGCTGCTCCATGCAGGAAAGATGACGCGTTCTTTCTACTCCTGTAAGACAGACAGTCTTGCAAACCTACGGGGGCAGGTCTGCTCTGCTCTATAGGGTTGCTATGAGTCCGAATCAACTTGGTGCTTCCCTCAGGAACCATGGCCAACACCCTTCATGCCTTTGGGTTGTGGTGTTGGTAGAGAATATCGTGGCGCCTTGGGCTGGGTGTTGGACTGCGAACTGGAAGGCCAGTGGTTCCAACCCACCAGCCACCCTGCGGGAGAAAGAGGAGTCTGTCTGCTTCCACGCAGATTCGGTCTCTGAAGCCCTAAGGAGTTGTTCTCCTCTGTCCGGTCCCTGGGGTTGAGTCAGACTGGGCTTAAGGGCAGTGGGTGGGTTTGGGATTTGTTCGGTTTGCCGATAGACCCAGGAATTGGGAAGGAATCATTCATTATTCTCCCAGGCTGCTGCTGTGTTTCTTGGCTTGGGAGAGGCAGGCATCCTGTTCTCGGCTCGCCCCACTGTGCCGACACACGGGGGAGCGTGGGTGCCCTCCAGAGTGAAGACGGGGGGATGCAAATGAGATTTGGACACCTCAAAAATCCCCAGCTGTGGAGAGAAGAGAGAGAGAGGCCTATGGGTGGGGCGTTTCAACCGAGAGGTGAATGGAGAAATAAATCTCATTTCCATGCTTGAAAGAGCCGCGGAAATAACCGGGAGGGAGGCTGGCGGCTCTCCCCTTGTTGACCTGTGTGAATTTCCTGGAGCTGGAGATGCCACCTGCCTTCAGGGGAGGGCAGGAGAGAGAGGAGCCCCCTGGTTCCTGTGTCTGGATGAGCTATCATCAGCGCCCCCCACCCCGACTCCTGCCCCTCCAGAGTGATGGTGGTGGCGGTGGCGGTGTGTGTGTGTGTGTGTGTGTGTGGTGTGTGTGTGTGGTGTGTGGTGTGCG
>NW_022111369.1:95637615-95637851 GCF_000313985.2 Echinops telfairi | reverse complement strand
GTGTGTGTGTGTGTGTGTGTGTGTGTGTGTGTGGTGTGGGAAGGCGAGAGAGAACACGAGAGCACCACATCCTGACTGGCAGACGCAGTTCTGTTCGGAAACCATGAAGGAGCCTCCTGCGGTCGCCCTGCCCCCGGGGATGAGGAGATCGGCGTGTCATGGCTGCTTTGGGGATGACCTCCGGTCCCTAGTTTGGGGAGGGGAACAGGAAAGGGATAACTTGGTGCATCCAGTCA
>NW_022111369.1:95631546-95637318 GCF_000313985.2 Echinops telfairi | reverse complement strand
GTCAGTGGTTCAAACCCACCAGCCAGTTCTCAGGAGAAAGATGAGACTTTCTGCTCCTGTAAAGGTTTACTCTCTCAGAAAACCTAACGATCTATGGGATGGGATGGGATGGGATGGTATGGTATGGGATGCTCTGGTATGGGATGGTATGGGGTGGTATGCTATGGGATGGGATGCTATGGTATGGTATGGGATGGGATGGGATGCTATGGGATGGGGTGGGATGGTATGGTATGGTATGGCATGGTATACTATGGGATGGGATGGGATGGGATGGTATGCTGTGGGATGGGATGGGATGCTATCCTCTGCGATACTATAGGATCACTAGGAGTCAGAATCAACTCCATAGCAATGGGTTGGTTGGGCTTGTATCAGTCTTCCTGCTAAAGCCTGGCCCCTCTCCAAATATCCCCTCTTCCCTTGCAGATGCCAGAGTGACCCAAATGACATTTTCCAAATCCAAAGGTTGAGTACGTTTGAAGTGCGTCCTCTCCTTCCTGAACATTCTCCCACTGTAGATGCCATCACCCCATTGCTCAGAATTCTTCAGGACACACACCAAGCACTAAGGTCCTTGGGATCTGGACCCAAGTCCTCCTAAGTCCCCCCACAACTGTCCTTCCCCTGGATCCTCCTTCCCAGCCTCCCAGTCTCGGCGTGCCTACTCTCTGCCCTCTCCATTGTTTGGTGCAGACTCTCTGCTCTGTCTGGGACCTTCTCTCCTTCTCCTCCTCCAACCTCCTTTCCATCTTTCAGCTTCATGCCACCCACCTTCATCGCAGGGGGTTGTTGGTAGAGTCCTCGCCTTCCGGGCTGGAGACCTGAGGTGGGTTCCTAGCCTCTCATGCATACTCACCACAGGCCCGTCAGCGAGCATGGGGCAGGACTAGGAAGCATGTGGTTCCCTTGTGCCTGAGATCACCGTGAGTCATGGGCTAACTTGATAACAGTTAACAACGGCCCAAACCCGACAATGCTCTCTGCATTCTGCTTTATAGCATACTCCTGCATCCCCATTATTAAGCGTTGGTTTGCTACCCGAAAGGTCAGTGGTTTGAATCCACCAGATACCCTGTGGGAGAAAGAGGAGGCAGTGTGCTCCTATAAAGATTTATCACCTTGGAAACCTGATAGAGTAGTTCCACTCTGCCCCATAGGGTCACTCTGAGTTGGCCTGTACTTGGAGGCAGTGGGTTTTGTGGGAATTTGCCTCGACTCTGAGCTCATTTGCTGTCAGATGCATCTTCTTCCCGGGGATGTTCATACTGTGGATTTCCTGGCTGTCGTTTCTCCCTTCCCACCAGAGGACCATTTCTCATCATTGTTCCCCAGAGTCAAGGCTGTGCTTCTGTGCGCCATTGGCAACAAAATCAATATTTGTGTAAGGCGACCTGAGTCAACGGTCCACTGTGGAGACACTCCGGTCACCAGGACTCCACCGTTGGACGCATGACCTCCCGGGGTTTTCCTCTGCGGCACCTGGCAGGGGGTAGCTCGAATCTCAGGAGCTTCTCTGGAGAGCAGATGGCCTCCTCACCTTTCTCTCTGGGAAAAGAAAAGTGTTGGTTTGAAATCAAAAGCGTGCTCAGGAGTGCTTTCTCCAGCGTGATTCCCAACCCAACCAAGCCCAGCAGGCAAGGCCTCTTTAGAAGTCATTTCACCGGTGCTCCATCTGCAACGAGAGGAGAGAAACCACGTAATCCCTCGGAGGAGGGCTCTGGCCATTCCTTTTGAAGTTAATAAGCATCGCTGCGATCTTCTGGTCATAATAACGTGGGGCCGCGGAAGGCTAGAGACTCAACATGGGCCTTTATTTTCTCTCTTCCTACTAAGGAATCGTTTTCCAGTGAGGAAATGTGGCAAAAAGAGCCAAGTAAGAAACCAAAACCTAGACCACGTGCCCCAGGTTGTCCTACTCAGAGGGTTTAACCCTCTGTCCACTGACTTACAATTGGGTATATTTTTGTCTTTTCTTTTTTGCAAAACGCAGCATACAGTTGATCACCAGATTTTGGTTTGCATGCAGGGATTCTGTTGTGTGACTGCTCGTGACAAAAGCAAGCAAGGTCTTGTAAAGGCCCAAAGAAGATGCAACTGGAAGACGCGTTTCCCTCGGGCTCCCCTCGTGGCCACCAGGGGCAATGTTCCCACAGAGCTCCTTGGCATCCATCTTGTTGCTTCTCCCCTCTCTTCTTCTATTTCTTAAATAATAAA
Organism: Echinops telfairi; assembly: GCF_000313985.2. Classification (NCBI taxonomy): domain Eukaryota; kingdom Metazoa; phylum Chordata; class Mammalia; order Afrosoricida; family Tenrecidae; genus Echinops; species Echinops telfairi. Next base: position 95,635,101 of record NW_022111369.1, on the reverse strand, counting down.
AGCAACCCCAAATCCCAAGCTGTCGTTTCTTATTTGGTATCAAATTAGAAAAATAAATAGGCAGAGAGATAATACCAGATATATTACAATCAAGGAGCTGCCAGAGGTTCAGGCTGCATTCAGAAGGGGACATGGAACAAAGGATATTGTTCCTGATGTCAGATAGATCCTGGTTGAAAGAGGAGACGAGGAAGATATTTACTTTTGCTTTATTGACTATGCCAAGGCATTCAAGTGTTTATGATAACCTACTATAGATACCTTGAGAAGAATGGGAATTCTAGTATACTTCATTCTGCTCATGCAGAATCTGTACATGGATCAAGAGGCAGTGTGCAAACAGAACAAGGGAAGATTGCTTTGTTGAAAATCAGGTAGCTCCCTTTTTAAAAAAATCACTTGATTGGGGGTTCTTAAGCTCTTATCACAATCCATACATATATCCATTTTGTCAAACACACCTGTACATATGTTGTCATCATCTTTTTCTAAACATTTTCTTTCTACATGAGCCCCTGGCATCAGCTCCTCATTTCCCCACCTCCCTCCCCCTCCCCCCTTGATAATTTACAAATTATTCCCTTTTTTTGGTTCGTGTCTTACACCAACTGCTGTCTCATTTTACCCACTTTTCTGCTGTTCATCCCTCTGGGATGGGGGGCCATGTGTCAGTCATTGTGATTGGTTCCCCCTTACTTCCCCACCACCATCAGTATTGCCGCTTCCCTTATCCCTCCTGAGGGGTGTATCTGTTCTGGATTCCTTGTGCTGTGAGCTCTTATCTGTACCAGTATACATGTTCTGGTCTAGCCAGATTTGTAAGACAGAATTGGGGTCATGGTAGTGGGTGGGGAGAGCATTAAAGAACCAGAGGAAGGTTGTGTGTTTCATCGATGCTATACTGCACCCTGACTGGCTCTTCTCTTCCTTGTGGCTGTTCTGACAGGGGGTGTCCAATCGACTGCTGATGGGCTGTGGGTCTCCACTCTGCCCTCCCCCTCATTCCCATTGATATGCTTTTTGTTTGTTTTGTTTTGGGTCTTTGATGTCTGATGCCTGATCCCACAGACACCTCATGATCGCACAGGCTGGTGTGCTTCCTCCATGTGGGCTTGTTGCTTCTCAGCTATATGGCCGCTTGTTTAACTTCAAGCCTTTAAGACCCCAGATGCTATATCTTTTGATGGCCGGGCACCATCAGCTTTCTTCACCACATTTGCTTATGCACCCAATTTGTCTTCAGCGATCATGTCAGGGAAGGAGAACATCACAGAGTGCTAGTAGAACAAAATGTTCTTGCGTTGAGGAAATACTTGAGTAGAGGCCCAATGTCCATCTAGGTGGCTCCTTTCAAACTCCTTGAAACCCCCTTGTATTATAGGTCACTATGAATGGGCACTGATTCAATGGAGTGAGTTAAATTGTAATATAAAAAACAAACAAACTGGCAGGCGGGCGGGCAGGGGAGGGAGGGAGAAGAAAAAACAAAAACAAAAACAAACTCACTGCCGTGGAGACATTGTTGACGTATAACAACCCCTGTGGGTTCCTGAGAAGATAACTGTTTACTGGATTAGAAAGCCCAGCCTTTTTCCCACGGAGCTGATGGTGGTTTTGAACTGCCAATCCTGGGGATCGCAGTTCAATGCTTAGCCACAACACCACCAGGGTGAGTTATAGTATAGGCCAGGCTTATCGACTGGACTCTTGTTTTTGAAACTGTAATGGAGAAAGCGGGTTGAAAATCCCTCCTCCATGAATATTTGTCAAGCTTTAACTACATCTCAATGCACTGATGGTGAAGTGCTCTTGATTGCGTTGCAATGGTCAAGTGCTTTTCTGTGAACCCAAAGGTCTCTGGTTTGAGCCCCCCAGTATACTCCTGGGGAGAAAGATGAGGCAGCCAGCATCTGTAAAGCGTTATAACGTCTTGGAAACCCTATGGGAGAGTTCTACTCTGTCCTAGGGGTCTCCGTGGGTTGTATTAGACTCAACAATGCAAGAGGCTTCAAAAGTTTGTGGAAAAAATTCCATAATCTTTCAATCCCATTTTCCCCATGACCTTTTGGAAGGAGGTCAATACCCACCCTCAGGAAGGTCATAGTCTATCGAGTAGGCAGACAAGGAGGCAGGTGGTTACCAAACAGGAGGCAAATACATGGCTGCGACAACCACTGGGTGGGGCTTTGTGGGACATCCAGACCAGGAGGGCCAGTCCAGAACTTACTTGAGGGAGGGAGCTGTGAATGGGGTGCTAGTATGGGCAGATGGGGATGGGATGGGTAGATGGGGATAGTGGGAGATCTAAGGACCTTCAGGGAAAAAGAACCAGCATGTGCACACACAGTGACCCACGGCTTCTTCCTGCCCGAACCCAACCAGGCCCGTTGAGGTCTGGGATACGTATTTGTTGGGTGGATGAGTGATCACTACAAACAGTTTTGAAGATGCTCCCAGGCAGCTCTTCGCTGCTTCTTGCATTCTTCTGCACTTGATCTTATCTGAGTGGGCTGTGTGTGCACCCAGCTGACCCAGAGAGACTTGCGGTTGCCGGATCTCAGTTGAATCTGGGACAGGAAGGGCTGGGCGATCCCTCTTCAGCTGAACATTCATAGTAGTTGACATCTGATGTTGACAGCCAGATTCCTGCAAAACCAGTCCCAGGGTTTCGTGGAGGCCAGGGTGGGACCCTGTGGTGGGTGGGTCTGACCTGTTGACTGGTGTCAGCTCAGAAGGGGACCGCCGTGCGCCGTGAAGGTCACAAATAATCCCTGTCAGTGTTGGGCTTCCCTTGCACCGACTTGGAATCAACTTGTCTATTTCCTTGGGGAAACTTGCCTAGTTCCTTGTCTCTCCCTCACCATACCCATCTCAATGTCGTCACCACAGCAGCTGCTAACACCTCTGCAGCTGGCGCGGACATTGGTCTTGGTGAGATGAGGGGACCGCATAGCCACTCAGCTGGTGAAGGATTGCTGGAGCTGGGCTTCAGGCTTGGGCTCTTTCTATCCGGAGTCTATACTCAAAGCAAGCACACCGCTTCGCTCCCTTTCAAATGCCGGCAGAGCATTGCAGATTTTATGCCACTGACATATTTCCTTTTTTGCTTGCTTCTTGACTTTCTTTTCCTCGTGACTTCCCTTTGCCCTAACTCTTCCATCACTATTGAAAGAATGTCCGGGCCCCTATAAAGTACCTCCTACTCCCCCTCCCCTCTCACTCCTAGACACTACTTTCATCCCTTTGAAAATGCAAATGCTTTCGAGGGCTGGGGCCTGTTCGCCTGCTGTGTCATCTCCTCAGGAGCTGACCCCATTCCTGGCGCACAGGACACTCTTTGTGTTCAACCTTGGTGGAAGCACCAGCTCCAGTTTGGCCTGTATACTTCATGTCTGCATCCACCCCGGGACCTTTGTTGAATGAATCAACGCATGGGAGGAATGAATGCGGGCCTTTGAGGATCGTTGCTGGTTTAAAAAAAATTTTTTTTTTAATTTTATTTATGTTTTGGGGGGGTTTCCTTCCTTTTTGAAAAAAAATCATTTTATTAGGGGC
>NW_022111369.1:95626498-95631307 GCF_000313985.2 Echinops telfairi | reverse complement strand
TCATATCTTGCCCTGTCCGACGTCTCTCTCCCCCCACTTTTCTGCTGTCCGTCCCCAGGGAGGAGGTCACATATAGTCCCTTGTCATCGCTGGTTTTAAGGTGCTGCCAAGTCAGTTCCAACTCCTAGTGACTGGACGTGCCGCAGAAGGAAGCCCTCCTGGCCCCGGAGCCCTCCTCCTTGTGCCGATCACGTTTGCATCCATGGCTGGAGCCACGAGGTCCATCTCTCCCATGCAGGGCCGTCTTCCTTTTTTCTTTTCACGGCGCCGCTACTTTACCAAGCAGGATCATCTTTTCCAGGGACTGCTCTCTTCTGAGAATATATTTCCAAAGTATTTGAGACGAGCCTCACCCTCTTTGCTCCGTTGAACACTCCTCTAAGACATAGTTGTTTGCTCTGAGAGCCCATGGCCCTTTCTATATTTTTCGCCAGCACCCAGTTCAAATTCAGGCTTCTCCAATTTTCTTTAGTTATCGTCCGACTTTGACATACCCAAGAGGTGATTGAAAATATCCTGGTTGGAGTCAGGCACACCTCAGGGTGATGTCCTGGTTCTTCAACACTTGAAACAGGTCTTGGGTAGCAGATGTGCCCCCAACAATGTTGTCCTTTGATCGCTTGGCGGCTGCTTCTATGGGCATTGGTTGTGGAGCCAAGTAAAACGAAATCCTCGATCATTTCAGTCATTTCTCCATTTTTTAGTGATGTCCATTGTCCTAGTGGTGAGGATTTTTGTGTTTCTTCACGTTGAGTTGGGATCCATACTGATGGCTAGGTCTTCTGGCCCTTTGAGGAGACAAAGGTAGAAGAGGGTAGTCTTGCCTGTGAGAACTTGGCTGTTGGCTGGGGTTGATGGGCCTGAGTGATGTGTGCAGTGAGAGAAAGACAATGGCCTGGCAGAGGTGCTTGATGACTGGCCACCAGGCTCCCCACTGTCAGATGTTTACAGGACTGGGAATAAGTCAGGCAAACTCTGTATTTTCAAGGAACTCATATTTGATTGGAATCATGGGAGGTCACTGATAGGTTGGGTCATGGTTTGTGGAGGGCTGGGCGACACCCCTTCCTGTCCACAATAGTTGATGCATGCCTCACCTCCTCTGGCTCCCCTATTGTGATAAGGCAGGGGCTGGACATGCGTTCCAGGCTCCCACAGGTCTTTACCTACTCTGACACCTACTGTCCCTTCTACGGCACTCAGCTCCTATGCTGGGTTCAATGATTTGTGGGAACACTCAGTTTCCCGGTGGCCCTCAGAAATCCGCCTTTTGCTCTACCCCACAGTCTCACAGGCTGTGGTCTCTCTTGGCCTCGTACTTTCTGTGCCACACTCTCTGGTCTCCGCCTCAGCACTTCAGACAGAGATCGGGAACGTGCTCTCCTGAAGGGCCTGGGCATGCCACCTCTGCCTAATACAGCTTTCATACACAGAGGAGTGGTTTGGACGGAAGTGTAGGGACACAGAGGACATTGAATTAATGCCACACCCTCTAGTAGAGTCTCAAGATACATCCCACCTTAAACTTGTCACAGAGAACGCCCTCCAAAATGAGATTATAACCACAGGCCTAGAGTCATTTAATAACCAATGAGTTGTGTGCTTTTTTCCCCTTGTCAATATATTTTTAAATCATTTTATTGGGGGCTCATACAACTCTTATCACCATCCATCCATACATCAATTGTATAAAGCACATTTGTACGCTCCTTACCCTCATCAGTCTCAAAACATTTGCTCTCCAGAATTGTGTGCTTTGATTTGATAATAAACCCTATGGTAGCATAGCTTTAGATGAATCAGAGTTCCTACCTGAGAGAGTGGGGGTTAAAACATTTATAATAATGTAGGTCGGGGAGTAAGGGTCTCTATGGGTTGGGGACCCTCACTCACTGCAAGATAGAAGCTATGTCCCAGGCACTGACCTGGCCACTGGGGCTCTTTCCCGCATTGATCTTGATTTCCAGAGGAGAAGGCAGATCGCAGACAGACCAGCCAGTCTTCCCGCTCTGTAGTCAGACCACGAGAACTACTTCGAATTAAATTTCACTGGAAAGGAGGAGAGAGCGAGGAGGGGTCAGGGAGGGCATCATGGAGAGGGTGAGGTTGAGTCATGGCCTAAATCCAAGGAGGAGCAGCCGTGTGGATGCCCATTTCACACAGTTCAATCGAGGGAGTGGATCCGGTGATGAATGGTAGAACTCATTTGTGCTCGACTAACAGAAGAGTTGGCAGTTCAAACCCACTAGCAGTACCATGAAAGAAGGGCCTACCGGTCTACTTTAGTAAAGCTTTCAGCCACGAAAACCCAGTGAAACTCAGTTCTACTGAATCTTCTTGATGACAATAAGTATATAAGATGCGTTTATTCCACAACTTGTAGTGCCTTGGGACTCTACGCTGTTTGCATCGTTGGTAGCCTCTGAGAATGCGAGCATGCACAGGTACTCGAGATACGAGCTCCTTGTCCCAGACAAGGAGAAGCAGTGGTAGAATGAAATGAGGAGTCCTGAGGGTGTTGGAAGGAAGATCATTTCTGGGCGGAAGGACGAGTCATTAGAAGCTTGACACATTCAATGAGCAGCAAGGACACTGTGGTGACGTGAAACTGCTCGGTATGGCTCTTCCATCATTTGCAAATCATCACATGCAAATAAGGTGTAGAAGACTCTAGGTGGGGATGGGTGAGTTTCACCTTTCTTCTGAAGGGAGGTCCTTCCGTGATCATCATGAATGAGGAGCCACGCGTGGCGTGTGTGCACGATCCCTGCCTGAAGTGGAGGAAGCAGTAGAGCCTGTGAGCACAGCACAGCCGAGGAGCCACCTGGAGACCACGAGTCGTAGCAGAGGAGCACACCGAGGTCACGAGGCAGGGCAGAGGAGCGGCGTCAGGATCACGAGGCAGGGGCACCATTTCCCTACCCACAGAACAGGGCAGACGCGAAGACACCGCTTGGCTGAGAGACTTGGCTGGGGGCTGAGGAGCAACGCTTCTGTGGACAAAAACACTAGGTGCTTAATGTTTTCTGATGCCGACAGATGGTGGCATTGTTAACTTCCCTAACTGCTATTATAAGGTGCCATCAAGTGGCGCCGACTCATAGTGACCCTATGTACAACCCAAAGAAACACTGCCCGCGCCTGCACCATCCTCACAATTGTTGCTAAGTTTGAGCCCATTGTCGTAACCTCCATGTCAGCCCATCTTGTCAAGAGCCTTCCTTTAAAAAAAAATTATTTTTGCCACCCCTCTGCTTTACCAAACAGCACGTTCTTTTCCAGGGCCTGGATTCTCCTGATAACGTGCCCAAAGAACAGGAGATGGAGTTCGGCCATCTTTGATTTCAAGGAGCATTTTGGCTGTACTTCTTCCAAGATCTAGGTTTGTTCTTTTGACAGCCCATGGTACTTTCACAATCTTAGCTAGTACCAAAATTTAAAATGCTTCAAATAATTTTAAAAAACCTCTAATAAGCCCCCATTGTAGTGAGTATCCTCTGAGTTTTGTGTAGCCCTTGAAAATGGCTCTTCAGGTCCAGCAGAGAGGTAGCATGCTGTGGGAGGAACTGCTAGCATCCGAATTGGGTAAAGAAAACAGGAAGGTGGAGGCATGGTCGATCTCTGCCTCGTGTCAGTCGGCCTGGAGCTGCTGTGGCGTTGGATTCTTCTCTTTTGGGTAGCCACGGGCGGTCAGGTGTGGCCTCTGGACCATCTCCGCAGACACCCTGTGCCAGGAGAGCTGGAAAGAGGAGAAGCACAGTAAATAGTGAGGTTGGGCCATGGGAAGGGCTCTATTTGTTCTAAGTCGTATGGAAGCCCCTGGAGAATTGGGTATTCTACAAGACTCACTCTGGCCGGCATAATCAAAGAGTTTCAGGATAAGACTGGCCACAGGGAGTCCAGTTAGGAGAGAGACAACCTCAGCAGAAGGGTCTGCCAGTGTTGTTCTGAAACACCAGCCACAGAAAAACTCTATGGAGCATAGTTCTACACCACCACACGTGCAGTTGATGTAAGTTTGAGTTGATCAGATGGCAACCTGCTCTGGAGTAATCCAATACAGGCTGTTGACGGCAGGGGGTCCAGGTGGTCACAATGGAGGAAGTGAGAGGTGGGAAATCAGATCGGACCAATGCCTAGAGCAGTCTGGAGGAAGAAGAGAGATCATAAGGCTCTGATAGGTCTAGGTGTGGTGGGGTGAGGGTGTTGAGAGTGAATGGAGTTGGCGATCACTGTTCAGTGGGTTGTATACATACACACCCCACTCAGAGACTTCAAGTCAATTTTCTGAGTACTGACTTTTCTTTAACCCTGTTACCCTGCTTGGAGGCCACACTCTTCCTGATTGGACCTTCAGGCCCTAGAGTGTGGTTTACTGCTGAGTTGTGGGCTATCTAAAGCACCAACCCACAATATGTCAGTTTGTCATTCTGTGGTGGCTTTTGTGTTGCTATGATGCTGGAAGCTGTGCCACTGGTATTTCAAATACCAGCAGGTTCACCCATGGTCTCAGTGGCATTTCCCAATGGAGACTGACTTAGAACAAAGGCCCATCCAAAAATTAGCCAACAACATCCCTATGATCACAATAGACTATTGTCTGATAGACTGTGGGAAGATGAGCCCCCCTGGGTTGGAAGACATTCAAAATAAACAGTGGTTACAACTCTGGATCTTCTGTATCATCAACAGACTCAGACATACCAACAACCCCAAAGAAGGCTCAGAACAATGAGTTCTTATGTGGTACATGGAGTTGCCTGAGTCAAGCCAACTCGATGACGTCTAGCAACAATAACTACTGAAGCA
>NW_022111369.1:95624859-95625872 GCF_000313985.2 Echinops telfairi | reverse complement strand
GTCAAGGGGGCTTCACTCCAGCATAACTCCCGCCTGCTCTTGGCATTGATTATGTTGTCGTATCCCATCACGGCGTTGATTACATTATGTTCGAACTCATCATGGAGGATTACTGCCAAACAATTTCTAACCCTGGTCCAGCCAAGTCGACACAAAACCTAACTGCCGCATCAGACAACACCAGCCCCAGAAGTGGGTTAGCATTTTTCTGGCGGGGAAAGTCGTGTAGAAGTCCTGTGACCTTGTTCTAAGGCAGTTTCACTAGATTGAAAGGTGAACCCCACAGTCACGTTGGCTCTGGGATTGTGGGAAGCCTGCTATGCTCTGTGGTTTGCCAGTGTTTGGCCATTTCAAGATTGTTATTATCCCCAATTTCCTTTTATTGTTGGTTTTGGCCTTGGATGAGCAAACATTCTATTATGATGAGGCAACGTGTGAAACACTTAATACAAGGATGAGTAATACACCCACGGTACCTGATACTATTTTTAATTCCACCTGTCTTCACCTTCTCTTCTTTAGAAGGAAACCTGGAGATGCTCACAGCCTCAGAGGTTCTGAGTTCGACTCGCACCATTGAGTCGTTAACATGGCTTGAAACATTCCACTTCTACATGCAGTATCCTTCTTCCTTCCCACACATAACTATAGGAGATGAGTATTTTCGTTCCCATATTGTATGTGAAAAATTGGGTCTCAGAAAGATGAGTCAATTTCACAAGGCCAAGCAAGAAGGGGCAGAGGGGGGGATCTGTACACGTAGAATGAAGGGCAAGACAGCACCTGTGCTCCGTGAGTCTCCGCCTTTAGTGGGGTGCATGGGACAGACAACCAAGGAGGAGCAGCAGATAGAGAGATGGAGGGGCCGGTTGAGTTGAAGAGGCCTTGAAGTGTCAGTCAGGGAGATGAGCAGTGGGGAGGAGGCTGGGGAATAACTCGTGCGGGTGTTGGTGATCACTCAGGGTGAGGAAATGATGAAAGTCCCTGAAAATAAGAGAGGTTGAACCACCTCC
>NW_022111369.1:95620805-95622735 GCF_000313985.2 Echinops telfairi | reverse complement strand
GAGGAGCTGATGCCAGGAGCTTAAGTGGAGAGCAAATGTTTTGAGAATGATGAAGGCAATGAATGTACAAAGGTGCTTTGCACATTGATGTATGTATGTATTGTGATAAGAGTTGTATGAGTCCCTAATAGAATTATTAAAAAACACACACAAAAAAACAGACAAGCAGTTGCTTCTGACTGATGTTGGAAAAATCTAGTCATGATAAGTGACACCGACTACAAGACTTCCTTTCCACATCACAGGTGGAAGTGTGAACTGAACTTTCTCCTGTGTAAACAGGTGCATCTGAGGATTAAAATATGGGCATTCGGTGGGCACCAGCACAAAGATGGAATCTCTGGCAGGCTTCCGTTCTTGCTCATTGCTTTAATACCTACATGTACACTGAAGGCCTTATCATACCTACTGAATATTTATACAGGATGGCTATCCATTAATGAAACTGCTTATTTCAATAGATACTCCAGAGATTGACTTCCAAATACATGAGGCATTCAGGAATGTTCTTCTGACATCTGTGTTAGGTTGGGTTCTCTGGAGAGTCAAAACCAGTGAGGCGTGTCCATATGCATCTGTATATTAAAAGAGATTTATATCCAGAAAGGGCTTACATGGTTGTAGAAGTAGTAAGTCCAGTGCAGTTCAACCCTGTAGGTCAGACCTACACTGGAGGCTTCTCATGACTTGTGTAGCTGCGGAAGCTGGGGAACAGGAAGCAGGATGGTGAGGCAGGAAGGTCACAGGCTGGTGGATGCAGCGCTGAATGTATCCAAGGTTCGCCGAGTGAATCCACAGTTGGCCGTCAGCTGGGGGCTCGTGGGATAGGCAGGCAACCCAACAGGTGACCTACTAACCAGATGCAGGACCCACACCTGGCAGAAGGTAAAGGGGCAAGAGGGAGCTCAGCTTTGCTCAGGGTCTTGCTCTTATGCCAAAGGCCACGCCCTGAAGGAGGTGTCATCTGGCTGACCCATAGTTTGAGCTGCAATCCTACCTTTACCCAGGAGAGTCTAGTTGATGAAAACGCTAACCATCCCAGCACCCTTATTCTAGGGCACCCAGACCATTTTGGAGCACCTTCTTGGGGAATTGTCTTTCTGGCTCTTGGAACATTCTTCCACGTCGTCGTTGGTGAACTGGGGAGCGGGCTTTTCCTTTAAAGGGGCATACAAGTTTTTGAGGAGATATAACTGTCATCCACATTTCATGGGGATGAATGAAACAGGCAATACATATTTTTTTGTTGTTGAAAAACATGGTATCATTTAACTCCTTTAAGGTGTCACTTAAAGAACAAGGCATTTTTTTCTTGGAAGGAGACTGGGTGGACCAGTAGGTGAGCACTGGGCTACTAACTGAAAAGACAACAGCTTGAACTGGACCCCTGTCCCCCCCCCAAACACACACACACACACACACACACACACACACACACACCATTCTGCAAGAGAAAGAGATGGTCGTCCACTCTTGTGAAGACTACAGCCTGGCACGTCTTCTGGGACAGTTTTACTCTGTCCTGTCGGGTTTCTCTGGGTTGGAATCCACTCCATGGAAATGGGTTTTGGTTTGGGCTTTTTCTGCTCAGGATCATAACCTGGCTTGACAGACAACCCAAATGGAAGACTCCCATAGCCCCCTCTCAAGGTGAGCACCAGGTTTTGTCGGAAACGTTGAAGGCTTCTATGTAGGTGACCAGTTTGCCTGAACATTTCCCTGTGTCAGCGACTACAGCCCTCCGCTCCACGGGCGCCATCAGTCTTAGACAAACTGGGATGGCTGGTCCTCCTGTTCAGAGGCAGATGTATTCCTACAGCTGCCAAGTCTCTGAGCCACCCAGCTAAGCAGCGGCCCAAGGTTTTCTCATCCTTGCTGGCTCGGCACAGGTCTAGGCTCCCGGCATTGCTGCGTGAAGGGCCACAGGGAC
>NW_022111369.1:95604546-95605688 GCF_000313985.2 Echinops telfairi | reverse complement strand
TGGGTTATTGCCCATAGTTTTTCTCTCTCTGGCTTTGGCCTCGCTAGTTTCTATTGTCTTCTAGTTCATTAATTTATTGTCTCCGTGTCTAATCTGCTCTTAAGCCAGATGCAGAATTTCAAAATTTCAGTGATCGCATTCTTTATTCCTCCTGTTTTGATTTGATCTGTTTCTGTGGATGCTGAGTAGCTGGGGAAATTATTGTACTGTATTTCAGCGCACACACATTAAACTTAGTTGTTTAAAAGGCTGATGCCTGCGTCATCTGTAGGTCTCTCTCTCTTGCCTTTTCTGTCCTCACACTCTATGGTTGGTTGGTCTTGCTCCTTGGCCTGCCTTGTCATTTTTGAATGCCGGGTGGCCATTATTATATACGAATGAGCCTGAGCCAACTCAAGGCAAGGGCCATTTTGGCCACTTCGATCTCCCCCCATTTCTAGGGCAGAACCCTGCAAGGGCCCCAGCTGAGCCTCTCGAATACTAAGCAGGGCTTCTCTCTTTCAGCAATTCTAGAAATCTAATCCATGCACTAGTGTTAGGTTGACGAAAACCTTGCTTTGACTTTCAGACGCTTTCTGTTTACCTTTTTAGCCTTCTGACATTGCAGCTTCAGAAGGGAGCTGAGTCTTGAGGGGAAACTGTGGTACTTATAGAATTGTTTGTCAATTTGAGAGGATGAAAGGGGCAGAGTCTAGCCCAGGGGTCCTCAAACGTTTTAAGTCGAGAGTCGGAGATTTGCGGCGCACATTCCACACATGCGCACTGTGGCCTGGGAGTGGCTGCTAAGCAGGACAGGCCACGGTGGCAAAAACATCCCGCGGGCTGGATAAATGTCCTGGAGGGTGTCATGTGGCTGCGGGCTGTAGTTTGAGGACCCCTGGTCTAGCCTGTCAAACAGGTCATAGCCAATGAGGCCGCTGTGGGGGCATGGCCTTCTCCTGAGGATTCTGGGAACCCCAGTATTTCTTCTTTGGGGTGTGAGGCACTCTCTCTCTGCTCAGTCCCTGCGAGACATTCTCTCTGTGCTCAGTCCCTGGGAGACATTCTTGTTGACAAGCCACATGGAGACAAGCTGATGGCAGCCAGAGCCTCGGAGCTGTAGAAGCCACGTGGAGATCCCTGCCAGCACTGAGATGCTTACA
>NW_022111369.1:95585884-95602577 GCF_000313985.2 Echinops telfairi | reverse complement strand
GACAAGGTTGTGGGGAGATTGGAAGTGTCCAAGGAAGGGCTTCAGAAAGTTCATGGAAAAATTCTGTGACCTTGTAATTCCATTTTTCCACAAAGGTTTTGAAGCCCCCTCATACCCTGCTGGTGGGAATGTACAGCTTTGGAAACAATATGGTGCTTCCTTAAAAAGCTACAAATAGAAATGCCTTCAACTCAACTCAATTCAATTCAACTCACAGAAATCCCTTATGATTCAGCAACCCCACTCCTATGTATTAGCGCAGTGGTTCTCAACCTTCCTAATGCCGTCACCCTTTAACACAGTTCCTCGTGTTGTGGTGACCCCCAAAACGTAAAATTATTTTTGTTGATACTTCATCACTGTAATTTTGCGACTGTTATGAATCGGGTGACCCTTGTAAAAGGGTTGTTCAACCCCAAAGGGGTCGTGACCCACAGGTTGAGAACCGCTGTGCTACATACCTGCAGGGGGGTCGTAGGATAAAGAATCACAGTGAGTCCTGGAGACGCAGTCAATTACTCACTGCAGCTCCTCTAGCTGTAGTCTTTTCAGTGCTGGCTTTTACATTCTAGCCTCTGTGACTGCAGCTTTGGTCTGCACAGATCAAAAACACACCTCCATCAAAAGCCTTCCCTTTTGCTTCCTCCACTTCATGTCTGACTTTGGTCGAGGCAAGAAGCCCTACTTTGATTTCTGGACACATGGGGTTCTGACTCTGGCCCCTGCACCTGCCTGCCGTCTGGTTCTTAGGACTTGAGTTCAGTTTGATCACTTGACCTGGTCTCACCAGCTTCTGTAGCCTGTGGAGGAGGCGGTTTCTCCAGATACATAGCTGAACTTCTGATTTGGGGGTTAACAGCACCCACAACCACATGAGACAGTTCCTTAAAGCTTCGTGAGTTCTGTGAGATGTTGCAGTGAATTCCAGAACCCGGGGACCTGAGGGAATAGATTAAGAGGAGGACACTTTGGAATAGTTTGATATTTGGGAGATCTTGAATCTCCACCTCCTTCAAACTATTGTTGATGTTAGGTGCCATCAAGTTTGTCCTAACCCATAGCAACCCTATGCACAACAGAATAAATCACTGCCCAGTCCTGCGCCGTCCTCACAATGGTGCCTATGCTTGAACCCATTGGTGCAGCCCCTGTGTCGATCCATCTCCTTGAAGGCCTTCCTCTTTTTAGATGCCCTTCTATTTCACCTCATTTACTTTGAACGTGTCAGGAGAGACTAGTCCCTGGAGAAGGACACCGGCTTGGTAAAGTAGGGGGCACCGAGTCTGGCACCCACCAACAACTACCTCCAAGCCTTTGGAGCTCCTGGGCTCCATCTCCCTCGGGCTTCTCCTCTCTTCTTGAGCTTCTCCTTGTGAGCCTCACAGGTAAAAACCTGACTCTTGAGAGAAAGCATGAGCTGGCCCTCCCGGCCTCCCCCAGTGCTTTGTTCATTTGTGCATAGGGTCGAGATGCGTAGTAGTAGTCTCAATAGCACTGAACAGCAATCAGTAACCACGGGGCCATAGAAGAAGTCTCTCTCTGCCTTCGCGTCAATGCCAACTCGTCGTGGCCCTATAGGACAAAAGAGAACAGCCCCTGTGAGTTCCTGGGACTATAGTTCTTTACAGGAGAGGCTGGTGGTTTCAAACGGACCTTGCAGTTAACAGGCCAATGTGTAACCATGACATCACCCAGGTTCCAATAACAGATACATTGTGAAAATTACAAATGGGTAGAAATCCAAATATCAAGATGAAAGAAATGAAAATAGACAATTGAATGCCCTTCCCTGAAATCCCGTGACTTTTCTGATAGGCTCTGATAACTCCGGGGCTTGTTGGTTCAGGCAGTGACAGAAACACAACATGACCCTAAGTGTTCGGCTTCTTAAAGTCCTCCAAACCTGGAGGATCGTGGTGGATTGCCCAACACCTGGGTTCTGGCACACTCTCTCATTTCTCCACAAGCCTCCTTGCTTCTGTGTAAACAGTAATCACGCCAGGTTGAATGTGGGGCCGGTGGGTCTCTGGCTCCTGCCTGTCCTGCACCTTGGCTCCTGTCTGTCCTGCACCTGGGCTTGGCTCCTTGTTCTCACGGAGCTTACAGCAGGGGCGACAGTGGCCCCAGGGGACAGGTGGCTGCCAGACTGGGCCTTGCAACCAGCTATCATTTTAATCAAATGTGATTGCAGCAGATGCAAGTCCCCTAAAGACAAGTTTGTGACATGTGCACACCGTGGGGTTTCTCTGCTGTCGGCGGCTGCTGGTTAGACATGGGGCTGACCCAGAGAGACTGGTGGGGTCCCCTCAGCTGCTCCCCAAGTCAGGGAACCTACAGCCCTGGCGATGCTGAGAGCAGCTCCATTGGGAGTGACCGCTGACTTTGAGTCTGAGCAGTGAAGGCTAGTGAGCTCAGCCTTCCCACCAGGGCTATCAGTGAAACTAGCAAACCCGCAGGACCTAGACCTGGTTCTGAGACGAGCTGTGGGTTGACAAGAATTGCCCCCATGTGCCAGTTGCATTTGATCAGATCACTGCAGGGTAGAAAAGGCCATAGAACCCAAACCGAACTCACTGTCGTGATCAACTCTGACGCAGAGCGGCCCTACAGCACGGAGAAGACCTGGCCTGGTGGCTTTCTGGGAGTACAGCTCTTTACTGTTGTTGGTGCCGCCGAGTGGGTTCCGGCCCATAGCCACCCTATGCCCGACAGAATGCAGCGGTCCAGCGCCATCCTCACAATTTTCCCTATGCTTGATCCCATTGTTGTAGCCACAGTGTCAATCTGTCTTGTTCAGGGCTTTCTTCTTTTTTGCTGCCCCTCCACTTTACCAAGCATGATGTCAATCTACGGGCATAGAAAGCCTCACTTTTTCCTGAGGAGCAGCCGGCGGGTTTGAACTACAGACCTTGTAGTGGGCAGCCCATCATCTAACCCACTAGCACCACAAAACCCCAAACCAAACTCACTGCCATCGAGTCATTGCTGACTCATAGTGACTCCTTGTGGGTTTCTGAGACTGTAACTGTTTACAGGAGTAGAAAGCCCAGCCTTTCTCCCACTGAGCTGCTGGGGATTTCGAACTGCCGACCATTCAGATAGCAGCCCAACACAGAACCACGGCACCACCAGGGCTCCTGAAAAGACCCTGCAGATCATCTAACTAAGCCAGTTGCCACCAAGCCCGGACTCACTGCGCTCTGTAGGTTTTCAGTGGCTGACTCTTCCAATGCCGAAGCCCAGGCCTTTTTTCCAAGGCCGCCCGGAGTGGAGTCAACCAACCCACGATTTGGTACATAGCAGCTGAGTGTGTGAACCATGTGCTCCCCCAGACACCTTGGCAACCACCAAGGGGGAGCTGTCCAATCATAATGAACCAGTGTGGACCTTGGTACCAGTGCCCTGGCTAAGAGAAGAACTGCTTTCCTGGTGCCGCTGGAGCCCTGAGTACCCTCTGGCCCCTTCCTCACCACTGGATCTGGTCCCCCAGCCCCCCACCGGCACCACACACACAGGGTAGCTTCCTCCTGAATGCCATGACTATCATGCCAAGCAGAGGAAATATTGTGAACTTTGACACTTAGCCCCGTCTCTGAAGGTTCTGAGCCAGTGAGTCTGGGTGGGGTCCAGGGATTTGTGTTTTTAAAAGGCTCCCCACCAGGAATGAGCCAGGCTGTCCCTGAGGCTCAGCTTAGTGGAGTTGGAGTTAAAAGACCAGAGTCTCACACCTGGTGCCGCTACCTGGTGTGCTCTGGACAAGGGCCCGGCTTCTTCTGAGCACTGATCTCTTCTCTTGCAAGGAGGGAATGTATTGAGAAGGAAGGATTCGTCTGTCATGTATTTCTTCATCTCCCATGCTTTGGACGTGCTCTCAGGAGGATCCAGGTCCTGGGGCAGGACCTCAGGCTCGGTGAAGTAGAAGGGCAGTGAAAAAGAGGACGAGCCTCCGGGAGATGGACTGACCCAGAGGCCCCAGCAATGGGCTCGCACATGGCTATGACCATGAGGATGGAGCAAGACTGGGCAGTGTTTTGTTCTGTTGGGCCTAGGATCATCTTGAGTTTGAACCAACTCAACAGCACCTACCACCAACTTCAACCTACGTGGTTCATTCACTGGGTCCTGGTGGTGCTGCAAGCCCAGCCAGGGGCTGCTCATCACCAAGTTGGCAGTTCAAACCCACCAGCTGCTCTCTGTGGGAGAAAGGTGAGGCTGTCTGCTCCAGGAGAGATTTGCCATCTCAGAAACCCCGAAGAGAAATTTGAGTCTGCCCTACACAGAGGCGTCCGGGTCGAAATTGACTCCAGGGAAATTTTTATTTTTTAATTTTGGGGTGGGGGTGGGGGGGTAGCGTGGGGGGAAGTACACTGAGAAGTTGCTTTATAAATAAACAATATCCCCAGAAATAACAGTAGATCTGCTGCATTCTAGCAAAGTTAGAGACTCTGAGTTCCTAGATTAATAATTCACAAAGAGCCACTTTGGGCTCTTGCTAATTAAATTACCTAAACTGCATCAAATCATATCGTTAAATTAATCACCTGTGCTACTTCGTAAAATAATGACAGGAAAGGCATAACATTTACGGATCTTTTGGTTTTTTTTCACGTTTCAGACACTGTGTTAAGGGATTCGCAGGGGGAGGGGTGGGTTACCCACTGGTCACTAGCCACAAGGTCTGCAGTCCGAATTGACCAGCTAGGAAGATGAGACTTTCTTCTCCTGTCAAGGGTTACCGTCTCCGAGACTCCCAGGGACCGTCTTAGCCTGTCCTGGTGGGTCATTAGGTGTCAGAATGGACCATTGGCAGTGAGTTCGATTTGGGTGAGGATTCGAAAGTAAACCTGGAAACGCAAGTGCGACGGCAGTTCCTATCTCTCAGAGGAGACTCTGAGGCCCAGACAGGCCCAGACAGGGGCCAGGAGGCTGCAGACGATCAGTGACACAGTGGGATGGTGGGACGTGGGGTTCGCTACATTCCACGCTGGTTCTCATGTGCTCACCCTGTCTGCGTTGCTGTCTGAGGTGGCGCTTTATGCCATCTGTGGGTGGGGAAAGCCGAGGCAATGCTGACGTCTGCCGGGCCCTCTTACTTTGTCAGGCGGGTTTCTCTTTGCCTTTGGAATGTTCTCTGGGCAGGCAAAAAGGCAATTCTCTGAACACTGAAGGGCGGAGACACACCTCCGCAGAGCCCAAGCCACGCCAGACACCAGAAAGGAGGCAGAGCTTTGCATTTCCTTCTGTGAAAACTTTGCATCCTCTCTGGCTCCTCAGCCTGCTCCCTTCCCTTGGGGAGGTCGCCATTTCTCAACTCTTGGGCTGCTTGGAATAAGAGGGATGTGTGGTTCCCTCCCTGCTCCTGCAGACAAATTGAGGTCACCTCCTACTAAGGTTCCTGCAGGGTGGCTCCTGGTGAAAAAGAGCAAGAGAGTTCTTGCATCTGAGTGGAGGCTGCCAAGCTGGGTGGCCTTGTGGGACTTCTCTGTAGGTCCTCCCCTCAATGCCCAGCCCACCTGCTTATCTGGGGGCAAAGACAGTCACCCCCAGAAATCATGGCAACCCAACCAAACAGACGGCCCGACAACCTGCCTGTAGGCATCTGAGATGGTTTGTCTCACCATTGACACCACCCAGGGGCTTGACCTCAATGAGCAGCACAGGGGACTCATGAGTCATCGCTGTGAGGTGCTCAGGAGGGTGTCAGACTGGATTTCCCTTCCTGGAACTGGTTGGGTCATTTATTTTGCCTTCACTCAGTGCGCTCATCAGGATCCGGCCATCACCTGCCCCCAGGAAGGAGGCCTCTTTTGAGGCCTCCTCTGAGACCGCCTGAGCCTGATTGATGTTCTGGGGAGATCACACACCATCAACATCAGCACCCCCAGCTCCCTCCGCTCCTTGAGAAGGATTGCAGTGGTTAGGTGCCACCAAGTTGGTTCAGAATCATCACGGCACACAGAGCAAATATTGCCATTGCCATGAGCGTGGGTGGTTTGCACCCCTTGTTTTGACTACATGTCACATCCATTTCCTTTAGGATTTCCCTCATTTTTGCGACCCTCCACTCTTCCAAAAAGACCTCCTTTTTCTAGAGATTGAACTTTGCGGATGGTGTGTCCAGAGTAAGTCAGCTAGGGTCTGCCATCTTTGCTTTGAAGAAGCGTTCTCCTTGTGTGTTTCTTGTGTTTCTTCTCAGATGGATGTGCTTGTTTTGCCGGCAGTCCATGGTGTAGTCAATATTGTTCACCAACACCACAGCTCCCCTGCGTCCGTTCTCTGTCTTCCCTTCCCACTGCCCCGCTTTTGTATGCATGAAAGAGGATCGCAAAGAGCATGGCTTGGGTCAGATGTATTTTAGCCATCAAGGTAATACTTTTTCTTCCAAGAGGTCTTGTGTATAACGCAAGACATCACTGGATGCTTATTCCTTGGTCCATGTGGATTCATTTCTTTGGTCCAAGGAGATAAGTACATTCAAGATGACCACTCCCTTTAGACTTTTACATTTAGGAGCGATGGTGAAACTTTTGGCCTAATTTAGCAGATCTTTGCTGCCACACATTACTTGGCTGAAGGTTGGCTGCTGGAAAAATTCCCAGTGACAAGGAGTCATGTTATATGTTATAAACAAACAATCCAACAACCCAAACGAAATGGAACCTGCCTGGAAACAGAACCACACTACATTAATTACTATGACTATTTTCTGTAGAATGATAAATGTAGTCAATGGTTCCCTCTTTGCAAAACAACCCCCAAAGCTTAGGTGTGGTCATGCTGGTTAGGTGCCACCGAGTTGGCTCCAACTCATAGCGATTCTATGTACAGTACAACACGAAGCCCCACCTGGTCCGGTGCCATCTTCACACATGTTCTTATATTAGAGCCAATTGTTGCAGGCCCTGGGTCAATCCTCTTTTCCACTGCCCTTCTACTTGACCAAGCATGATATCCTTTTCCAGGAATTGGTCTGTCCTGGAGAAAGCTTAGTTAGATATTCCAGAACTGACGGAACAAATCAAAACTTGCTGTCCTTGTTAGGGGCTGTACAGTCAGTTCCGACTCAGAGAGACCCTGTGTGCAACAGAGTACAACACTGCCTGCTCCGGTGCCTCCTCTCAATCGTTGTTGGAGCCCACTGTAGCAGTCACAGTGTCAATCCATCTTGCCAAGGGTCTTCCTCTTTTTTGCTGCCTCTCTACTTTATCAAGCATGATGTCTTTCTCCAAAGACTGGTCTCTCCTGATAGCATGATCAAAGTACGTGAGACAAAGTCTCTCCATACTTGGTTCTCAGGGGATTCTGACTGTACTTCTTTCAAGACAGATTTGTTTGTTCTTTTGACAGTCCATTGTACTTTCAATATTCTTTGCCGACACCATAATTCAAATGCATCAATTCTTCTTCAGTCTTCCTTATTCAATGTACAACTTTCACATACATATGGGGCAGCTGAAAATATTATGGGTTGGGTCAGGAGCACTTTAGTTCTCAAAGTCCTATCCCTGTTTTTCAATACTCAAAAGAAGTACCCAATACTCAGCAGATGTACCCAACTTACATTTCAAATTAGTCTCTGCATTGAATTTAAGTCAAATTGTTACTTTATTCTGAAACGAAGTTAGCCATTCTACTTTGCGGGAGTTGTTGGTTGCCGTTGACTTGATTCCAGCACATGGCAACTCCATGTGTGTCCGAGTGGGGCATCTTAGTGTTTTTGGTGGTTGGATTTTTTCAGAAGTTGATTATCGGGTCTTTCTTTCAAAGTGTCTCTGGATGGACTTGTATTTCCAATCGTTCTATTTATAGTCAAGCCTTTTAGCTGTTTGCATATCCAGGGACTCTTAAAAGACTGGAGGGTTTGTTTGGTTGTTAAATTCAAGGGAAAATGTACACATAAGAAAATGCCTAAATCTGAACCACACAATTTGATGAATTTGTTCAAACGTACAAATCTGTGTCTCTAATAGTCAAATGACACAACAATGTTGTCCCAATAGGAAGTTTCCATTCCTCCTCAAGCCCATCCTGTTGATACTTTTTCTCACAGTATTAAACGTGTGTCTGAATTCACTCGCTTTCCTTGGGAGGCACAGTCTATTTGGTCTGAAAGTCCAAAGAGCCCTGAAGCTCCAGACAAGCAGAAAGGCATGCACAAACCGACCTTGGAGAGAGGGTGGGTTGGTTCCAGACCACCGGAATAAAGAGAATATTGCAATAAAGTGGGCCGCACAGCTTTGCATTTGTTTTCCTAGTGCCTAGAAAAGTGATCGCTACACTAGGCTATCGTCTAGTACGGGAGGAAGACAGGGATCTCTACTCCCTTAAAGCGACTGTCTCGGAAACCCACAGGGGCGGTTCTACCCTGTCCTACAGGGTCGCTGTGAGTTGGAACGGACCCAAGGGCAGCGAGGTTGGTTTGGGTAGGGTAGTCAGTGTACATTCCAAGCAATTCTGAAACACCGTGACCAACATGGGACACAGAGACAGGAAGTGAGCACCGGCTGTTGAAAAGACGTGCCAAATGGGCTTGCTCTGTGCAGGGTTGCTGCAGACTTTCAATTGGTTAAAAAACAAAATCCAATGCGGTATCTGCAAGGGACAATAAAGTAAGCGCAGTAAATCAAGATTTGGCTGAAGAACAATAAACAGCCCGAATGGGCTAGCTTATTTTTCCCCACTAACCTACTGCCATTGAAGCGACGTGTAGAGACTCAGAGAGACCCAACCAGACAAACTAAAATTGCTTCTTGGGTTTCTGAAGCTGCGAATCAATATGGGAGCAGAACGCCTCATCTTTCTCTCTCAAGGGTGGCTGGTGGGTATGAACTGCCAACCTTATTACTAGCAACCCAATGCTTAACCCACAGTGCCACCAGGACTCCTTTCCTTAATTGACTCTCCGAGAGTCAATTAGTTGACTTGGGTTTCAGCTCCTGAGAAAGCTAGACATTTACCAGTTGGTTTGCTGCCATGGGGCTCAGCCCAGCGATGCCACTTCAAGCCTGGTTTAGTCAAGTTGTCAGTTCCCATCCCCAGAGACAGCTAATCTTGCTTCTGGTTTCCACCCAGTAGATTTGTTTGGCCTGTTCTTGACATGTCACGTGGGAAGAAACCTGCAGTGTGTACTCTTTTGTGCCTGGCTTTTTTTTCCCTCATCACGATTCAAGGATCCATCTACGTTGCTGTGTGTGTATTGGTAGTTCATCCTTTTTCATTGCTGAGTAGTATTCCACTGCATGGATGTGTCACAGTTTATTTACCCATTGCCCTGTGATCAGGTTTCTATATTTCTACAAGCCAGGTATGGGAGATGATCAAGTCAGCTATCACTTATTCATTGGATAAAAGTTTTTCCTAGTAATTTCTCTCTGCCAGCCACCATTGCAGTTGTTGAGAGACACTGGGAATTAAAGAAAGTTGTTGCCCTCATGGGAGAGAGAAACAGAAGGTAAGCAGTCAAAGGAATGGAAAACGCAGATTTAGGTGATGAGAAGTGCTGTGAGCATGTGAAACCTGTCACACATGGGTGAAGTCTGGGTGTAGCATATGAGAATGGCTTGGAAGGTATGTTAGGCTGTGTTCTCTAGAGAGGCAAACCCTGTGATTCTATGTGTGTGTAATTTTATATCAAGAGAGTGTCTCACGCAACTGTAGAAGCAATTAAGTCTAATCTAGTTCAAGTCAGATAGTAAGATGGAGATTTTTCCTGACTCACACAGTTGCTGGCTCTGACAAACCAAGATTCAGGAAGATGAACCAGAAAGTACAAAGACCACAGGCTGGCAGAGGCAGAGGCAGAGGCAGAAAAATCAAAGGTTGGTAGGCAATATAGCAGGGCACTGATAGTTCTTAGGATTGGCAAGCAAAATGGTGACTGGTGAGCCAAATGTAGGATCCAGACCAACAAGATAAGGAGCCTTTCAAAGTAGTTTGGAGTAGATCAGACCCTGAGGAAACTCCCTTTTCATTGGATGAAGACTATGAATGGATTAAGGTGGTAGAAATCTAGTCTTCCCACACTGCTTGGATGCTCACAGAAGATCCCATCATGGAGCTGATTATAGTATGTTATATTGCATCATGGGAGAATCCTGGATCAGCAAGTGACACAAAACCTAACTATCACAGAAGAAAACGACCTTCTTTCAGATCGGACGTCAGACCCCGACTGGCCGACCTTGGAGTGTCGACCAGGGGAATGCCCAAAGGAGGGAGCAATTGGCTCCATGGCTGTAAGGTGGGGTTCAGAATGATGTGATAATGTTGAAAGAAAGAATCCAACCAGGACTGGAGCAGGTGAGCTGAGTTTGGGGCTGATAACCAAAGGTTGGTGGTTTGATCCTCCAAGCTGCTCCATGGCAGGAAGATGAGCAGTCGGATTCCTCAAAAGTGCACAGTCCTGACAGCCCTGCGCCACCATTCTGCTTTGCCCTATATGGAAATTAGGAGTCAGAATTGACTCCGTGGCAGTGGGTTTGGGTGGGATAAAAGGAACCAGGGTGGAGGTACAGGCCGTGATATCAGACAGGGGGTGAGTAGAAGCAGAGCGTATGGGACAGTAATTTGGGTTTTTAGCACTAGACTGCTAAACCCTTG
Source organism: Echinops telfairi (assembly GCF_000313985.2). NCBI lineage: Eukaryota > Metazoa > Chordata > Mammalia > Afrosoricida > Tenrecidae > Echinops > Echinops telfairi. The sequence continues at coordinate 95,591,978 of NW_022111369.1, read as the reverse complement.
GAAGATGTATGGAGTAGTTCTGCTTTGACGTAGAGGGTCAACAAGAGTTGGAGTCAACTCGAGGCCAGTGGGGTGGGTTTGGGAGGCCATTGAAGGACTTAAACAGAGTGTCATGGTCTAATTTGCTTTTTAAAATGGTTACCACAGAGCGGAGTGGGAGTAAAGGATCAGTGAGGGCAGTTAGGAGGCTTCTGATGAGTGAGAGGGAAGGAGAGATGGTAGTGACCAAGGTCATCAGGGCAAGGTAGAGCGAGGGCAGGCTTTGGACCTAGAGCCATTGGGATTTGCTGATTCGTAAGAAATAAATGGAATGTAGGGTGACTGGTAGGTCTTTGGCTTGAGAAACTGAGTGGGTGGCCATGCCTTCTCCTGAGATGAGTGAGACTCACTGTGGGGGTGGGGCTCACGAGAGAAGACATCAAGAGTTGTGTTTTGGTCAGGGAGAGCTGAGATTGTCTATTGGCCATGTCAAGTGTGTCCTTATACGTGTGAAATCTGGAATTGAGTAGAGTTGATTAGAGAGATCTGGAGTTGAGTAGAGAGATCAAAGCAAAAATATCATCAAATTATGAGAAGACTTCCTGGTGACACAAGCTAAGGGCAATGCTGCTAAATGAGAGGCTGGAGGTTTGAGATCTCCCAGGGGTGGGCACCTCAGTAAAAAGGCCTGGTGATCTACTGCCCCCAAATCAGCAGTTTAAAGCCCAGTGGAGCCCAGTTCTCTCCTGACCCACACAGAGCCATCATCAACCTGATACACACTGGTTCTGCATAAGGGGTTGAGCTCAGATCTTTGCAAAAACTTAAAAAAATATTCTCACAACAACTCATCGAAGTAGATGATACAATCTTCATTTTCCACATTGGAAAAACAAAAATAACAAACAAAAAAAACCCCTCAAAAGTGACTGGCCCGAGGACATTTCGCTGGTGTATGGCAAATGATGACTTCAAATGAGACTGATTCTAAAGCATGTGTTCTAATCACATGGGTTCAAGACTGGAAGTTGACCCTTGGAAGTGTCATTGATCTTGTTATGCCTCAGTTTCCTCACTTCTCAGGGGGTGATAATGGTGAGTGAGCCACAGTATGTAAAGGACACCCATGAGCTGTGAAAAGGCTTCTCCGGAAGTGTTATTGGTTCATGACCTTGGTCTTCTTCCCGATCCCTCACTGAAGTGTCTACGCCTCTTCCTTGGGGTCAGGCTGTCTTGGCTGGGGTGCCCTATGCAGTGTCTAATGCCACCCCTTGGCGCTGGTTTCTCTTGGGTCTGGCCCAGTCCACAGGAGCCTTCAGCGTTTCCTTGAACTTTGTTGCACAGATAATAGTCCTTCCATGTTTCTTAGAAATGGCCCTGGGCCATCCTCCTCAGAGGGCAGCTGGCATCCTGGTGGGCACCGTGCCAGTCCCAGCCCCGATGTGCACCTGCTGGGCACCCCTTGCCTGTGAATCATGAGAGGACTCCTGGCATGGAAAAACTAGGCTCCAATCCCACCTCGGACACTTGATGAGGAGACAGATCTGACCCCATCCACAAGGAGCTAACTGCTTATCAGAGTAGAAAGACAACTAACGACGTAGGAAAAATGCCTTTAATAAAGTGAGCTCAGAATGCATTATGGAAGTGGACCTACCATAGCTTTGGGGAAGTCAGGGAAGGCTTCCTGGAGGAAGAGCTGCTGAATAGGAAGCAGTTGACCCCTTCAAGGAGGAGGGAGGTGGGAGAGACTGCTTTGTAGTAATTTCCGGATGCAATTTTCTGGTTTAAAAGCTCACTGCCACCGATTCAATTCCAACTCAAAGGGAGCCTGTAGGACAGTGTAGACCTGCCCCAGTGGGTTTCTGGGGCTGTGAATCTTTATGGGGCCTCATTTTCCTCCTGAGGAGCAACTGGTGAGTTCAAACCAATGACCATCCAACACCTATCTGACAGCTCCACCGAGGCTTCTCACTGCCATTATCCAGTCAGTCATCGATTCATGGAGATCCCAGGCAGCACAGAATAAATTGCATGCCATTCAGCCCCGTGCCATCTCCATGCCTGGAGTGCTGTGATCCACAGGGGTGGCACTGACTGTTCAGGAATAGAGTGCCATCTCTTTCTTCCTACTCCATCAGTGTCTGGAAACTCTGGGGAGACCTGTTCTGCCTCCTAGCAAACAAGCCTCCACTGACTGATGGGTGGCGGGGTGTTTGATGACCATTGGCTTGCAATCAGTTCCGGGTCTCAGTGCTTCCTGGAAGGGGAGGATTCTACCACTGAGGCACCGTAGTCACTGGACTGAGGCTACAGTCTCCAAGTTGCCTCTCTGCTTCAGTTCTTGGATGTTTCATACATGAGACGTCCTTACGTGAGATGAGGAGCCCTGGGTGGCTTCGTGGGTTCCACGTCGTGGGTTCCATGATGGACAGCTCACCACAAGGTTAGCAGTTTGAAACCACCAGCTGCTTCATGAGAGAAAGATGAGGCTTCTGTTCCCACCATGGTGTACAGCCTCAGAAACCCAAAGGGAGCACTTTGCCTCTGTCCTGCAGGGTCAATGTGAGCCGAAATGGACCGGGGGGCAGTGAGTTTGGGTTGGGTGTGGCTTGCATGAGACCAGCGAGGCGGGCACGGCATTGCCGGCTTTTCTGTGTTGTGTGTTGATGTTCTGGCACGGGCTCCCTGGGAGGGGAGAGAGGCGCAGGACATCTGCAAAGGGGCTTCAAACATTTTGTGAAAAGATGGAAGGAAAAGATAATGGGATTTTCTCACAAACATTTGAAGGGTGTATATAGTTGCAAGACTGAACTGCCTAGGTGCGGCGTGGCTTTCAATCCCACCATTGACACCATGAACTTTGGGAAAGCATGTTCCTGAGGCCAGGGGTCTGGGCGATGAGCATCTCTGATGGTGGCAGAGGTAGCAGTGCCCGAACAGGCTAACTCGGGGGTGGGTGGTGTGCTGGACACCCACGGTGTGATGCTAACCATTCACTGCTCCAGCCCTTCCAGTGACTTCGGTACATTCTCAGTGCCCTAAAGAGTCTCCCTTCTTGCTGAACACGGAGTGACTTCTGCTTCCTGTGGCTGAACGCAAATGACTGGGAGGCTCCGAGGATCATTGATCTAGTCAGCATTTACTGAGCTTGTATGATGGGCCAGCCTCCTGCGTTAGGCTCTGGGAACGCAGCAGTGAACAAGACAAAGCCCCTTGCCTCACAGGGCTGTGACCCAGATTAGAGTTTTCCAGTAGAAAACTCAAGGTTCATATATTTCATTTGTCCTGGTATAGGCAAATTGTTGACATGTGATTCATACAAAATAACTATTGAGATGCATGTTTTGCATACTCTTTTCATTCTGTCTTCCATTGTACTTTTTTCCCCTACTAATAGTGTACAGTGAACCCTCGCCACTTCGCGCTTCGACTTCCGTGGCTTCACTCTATCGCGGTTTTTGCGTAACAGCGCATGCTCTGTCATTACTGCCACTGATTGGCTCATACTGTACACGCTTGATGCCATAAATAATATAATAAATAATAAATGATCATTGTAACGTCCAAAATGTTTTACTGTATTTTCCCTTTTTCGTTTAATAAATTGGGTAATACGAGTGTAATGATGACTAAAGGGTGTTTTTTCATGTCCTCTATGCTCTAACTACGAAAATATTTGATTTACAAATAAGGAATCCTACTTCGCGGAATTTCATTTATCACGGTAGGGTCTAGAACCGATTAACCGCGGTAAACGAGGGTTCACTGTATCTCAATTTGGACACTACGTTTTTGTGGGAATGACTTTATACGGGAAGTCCTCTGGTTATGAATGTCTGACTTATATACAACCCACAGTTACAAACCAACACCTATAGGGCCTATACATTAAAAATTAACAACAAAACTCGAGCTACATGCAATGGTTTCCAATCCCAAATGATGGGTCTTGGCAACTTGCAAACCAAAGTATTATTATAATTGCTACAAATCAGGACGATGATTGCTCACTGTTGCTGTCGTTAAGGGCTGTAGACAGTTCCACCTCATAGCGACCCCATGGACAACAGAACAGGACCACCCCTGGCCCTGCACCATTCTCACAATCGTTCTTAGGTTGGAGCCCACTGTCGCAGCCACTGTGTCCATCCACCTCGTCAAGGCCCGGTCTGTTCACTGCCCCTGCGCTTCACCAAGTGGGATGTCCTTCTCCAGGAACTCGCTTCTCCTGACAACGTGTCCAAAGTGCGTGAGACCCACTTTTGCCACCCTGACACCTAAGGAGCATCCTGGCCATACTTCTTCCTCTCTGCAGCACTGTAAACCTCAAATTCAAAGGCAGGATTGGAAAAGCAATCTCAAAAATGATCAATAGCAATGAGGTGTGCTTGAATTTTTCTTATAGTCATTACAACCAATTACAGCCATGCATGATAATGAAAAGCATTTGCCTATTAATTCATGTTAGAAAAAGGTGTCAGATCATTATTATCGATTTATATGATAGCTGGTTTCTACTTCAACAAAAATACTCTAACTTATCGCGTCTGTTTACAAGGACATTTTCCTAACTTTGGACTTTCCCATTCAGCTCCGTCAGATACAGTGTGATGTTGATGAGAAGATGTAAATGACACAGCCATTTCTGTTTTTGACGATTGGCTACGTTGGCAAGCATTCCTTTTGTTCAAGAAAGACTTAACTTGGAGTTAAATTCAATTGCAACGACTCCCTGCTTACAACGGGACTCCATTCCAACAACTTTGTCGTAAAGTGGTTCGGACATCAATCGAATGCCTGTCTCTTCCAATCCCATGTTATTCTGCCATCTTTGCTGTTTTCATCTTACTGCTTTGTTAGTGTAAAAATCTTTATAAACTCAGCCATGTTCTGAAGGGCAAATGATAAAATGGGCTATTGCTGAGTGGAAGCATCTTCTGACTCCTGCTTGGATTTCTGCAGTTCCCTGTCCATCTTCTCCTACAACCACTGCTGAATGAGCTTTGGCAAAATTTCACTTGCATGTGATACTAATGCTATTATGTAATAATTTCACATTCTAATGGGTCATCTTTTTTTTTTGTTGATGCGTGCAAAGATGGATCTCCTCCAATTTATTGGCCAGGTATCCACTCTTTCTAACATAAAGTAGTGAGTACTTCCATGTTTCATCAGCTTGTTGAAACATTTCCATTGATATTCTGTCAGTCCGGAGTCTTGTCTTTCCCTACTGTCTTCTATGCAGCGTGGACGTTTTTCTTCAGTTTCATTGGCTCTTGGTAACATAATCAAACCCACTGTCATGGAGTCTATTCTGACTCACAGAGGCCCTATAGGAAAGAATAGAATTGCCTTTGTGCGTTTCCAAGACCCTGTGAATCTTTACAGGAGTAGAAAGCCTGATCTTTCTCCCATGGAGCGGCTGGTGGTTTCAAACTGCCAACCTTGCAGTTAGCAGCCTAATGTGTAGCCCACTTCACTACCGGGTGCTATCTCTTGACGTGGTTGAATGTTGATACAGTTGTTGTGTGAATTCCTTCCATCTTCTTCTGCCGCTGCCTGCTTCATTCGATCTTTTGACCCTCAATCGCCTGCTTGCTTGCTACCCTCGAGTCAATGCCAACTCACAGAGATCTACAGGACAGGGAGACCTGCCTCTGTGAGTTTCTGAGACTGCCACTATTGACTGGAGTAAAAGGCCCAGCTTTCTCTCATTTTGCCCCTAGGATTTCTTCATACTGAAACTCAAGGCTTAATTGTTTTCTTCAGTTCTCTCAGCTTGGCAGGCACTCAGTCTGTTATTCCCTCTTGCTTTTCTAGCTTGAGGTCTTTGCACATTTCTTTATACTACTTTGTCTTCTTGAGCTGCACTTTGATGTTTTCGGTTCAGCTCTTTGGCTTCATCCTTTCTTCCATTTGCTTTCATGGCTCTGTGATCAAGAACAAGGTTCAGAGTCTCTTCTGACATCCACTTTGATCTTTATTTCCTATCTTTGTATTCATTGATTTTTGTAGCATTTTTTTAATTAAGAAAGGAGAGGTTCAGAGGGGGGAACTCAGACGTCCTTGCATGGTGGACTTGGCCTTACCCTGCGGGCCCTGGGAATAGAAT
>NW_022111369.1:95582583-95583468 GCF_000313985.2 Echinops telfairi | reverse complement strand
GAAAATAGGGTCAACAAAAACAATATTATATCAATAACAACTTTTAAAGTACAAAAAACTTAGCTCAATCAGCAACCAAGCTAAAACACAAAAGTTTAAATCCTTTAAAACTGGGTTCCTCCTCCTCATCTGTCTGTCCAAACAGGTTCAGCTTTCGCTGGGGTGAGGTTATCAGCATAGACACTGTCAGCATCACTGAGTCCGCAGTCATCACCACCACTGCTGTTGCTCTCATGCAAAGCGCCGTCTTCACTGCTGTCCACAGCACTGCTGATGCCACATGTCTTGAAGGCGCGTTGCACCATGTCCTCTGGAATCTCAAACCCACTTTGCTATCAATTCTATGTCGGGCTTCGTCAGTTTTCCAACTTTTGTCAGTTGGGCTTGACCTAATGACACCCACTCGCCACATTTTTCACACACAGTCTTCGAAAGATTTATTTAAACACACATCTGGGGGCTACAATACAGATGTAAGCCCACCTGGAATAACGGCCAAAGTAACGTGAGAAGACTTTGCCACTTTTTTTATGTCATCAGATGTGTGGGCTCTGAACATATCCCAAACTAGCAATGATGGCTTTTTCTTTAAGGCTGCTCCTGGTCGTCCGTTCCAAATTTCTTCCAGTCATTTTTTGTTCCATCTTCATCCATCCAGCCTTTAATATGTGCACGCACTGCAATTCATGGTGGGAATTTGATCTTTTTAGGCAAGGTCTTTCTTTTAAAAATAGCGACAGGCTGCAGCTTACCGTAGTTCCATTAGCCTAACATGACTGAATGACTGTGAGTGCTTTATTTTCATTTCCTGTGGTTCTGAGTAACATAGTTTTGTCTCCCACACTTGCCACAGTTCTATTGCTTGGAAGATCAAAGGTCATTGGC
>NW_022111369.1:95572759-95573952 GCF_000313985.2 Echinops telfairi | reverse complement strand
ACATGTTCCACAATTTCAAGAGGGTGACCCCCAATGACATAGCAGTTCCGAGACACCCCCTTATATGGACAATAAAAAAACAAGCAAACTAACACAACCCCCCAAAATATAAGATTTTGGAACCCAGATCAGGCTCGGCATGCATCCTAGGGGAATCTACTGAGAAGTTTTAACTGTTCGAGTCAGGCTTCTGCCTTGGACCTTCCATACTGAACTTACGAATGCACTCCATTTAGTACTTGTGGATGAAGGAGCTTTATTTACTGTATAGTTCCACCAATGAATCTTGGTTCCCACTGTCCCACATATCCTTCTGCAAACCAATTCTCTGACATGAGGCTCTGACACTGATCCTTCCCTTCAACTTCAGATTCTATACTTACAATCCCTCAGTGATTGATGATGGTGTGCTTCTTCCCTGTGGACTTAGTTGACAACTCACTTAGGTGGCTGCTTGTTTGGAGACAAGGCTTTTTAGACCCTAAGCTATTTTATCAGGTAGCCAGGCACCATCTACCACATTTCTTTACCACACTTGGCTAGAGCACCCGTCTCTTCCATGTTTGTTTCCTGGAAGCTGGTATGGAACAGGGCCATCATGGAAGGACTAATTTCTTAAGTTGGAGCTGGGATTTAGTGTGAGCCCCCAAACCAATCCTGGATCTATGTTTGTTTGTTTTGGTCTTTCAATGTATTCTTACTTGGGAATTAACCCTTCTTTTGTGGATTAATTACCAGGCCCCTTTGCTGTTGAGTTGAGTCTCCTGACAATCCCACAGGGTTTTTAAAGCTGGGACGTCTCTGAAGCAAATCACCAGGCCCTTCTGCCGAGTCCCCTCCAGTGGGTTTGAATGAACACACCTTGTGATTCCCATGGCAACAATGATGAGGATGGGCTGGAAGCACAAACGCGGAAAATCCTATTATAGGGGACGGGTACCTGATGAGTCAAGACTTTACCGGCATTGTTTATTTTCTTGAGTTCCCCCTCACGCATGAATGATAATTTGTAGTCCCCATTGGTGATTGTCTTTGTCAGCTGGTTTTCCCTGAAGACACAGGTAGAAAACCCCCTCCTGGTACTAGAGCCCTTTGTGTCTCTTATTCCTGCTGCTTCTTTGGCTCCTTGTCCTCATCCGGGGAGGGCCTGAGTCAGCGGGCGATAGTTGATTTGATATAAGAACCCAAAGTGG
>NW_022111369.1:95565320-95570763 GCF_000313985.2 Echinops telfairi | reverse complement strand
GATATGGAGGGAGAAAAAGGAATAACAATAATAATATTTAATATAATAACAAGGGTTCCGGGGGGGCGCGTAGGGTGGGGAGGACCGGGATAAGGGGAGCTGATACCAAGGAATGCAAGAGGACAGACAATGTTTTGAAAATGATGGTGGCAACAATTGTACAATCATGCTTGATCCAATTGAACTGTGGATTGTTATATCTGTAGGGCTCCCAATAAAATGGGGAGGAACCCCAAAGTCCCTGAACCCCTGAGAAGGAGAGAATCAGAGAGATCACAGGATGAAGCAGCAGCTGTTGTGAATCTGAAATTCACTCCACGACCCCTTTATCTGAGCCCCGGCTCCTCCTCCCCGGGGTCCCCCCAAGACTCGCTCCTCCTTCCCGGGGTCCCCCCAAGACTGTAGCACAAACGTAGTTCTCACCGAGTCCCTTTGCATGTCTGAGGGGCTTCAAAAACTCTGTGGCGAAATCCCATTATCTTTTTATTCTCTTTTTCCATGAACTCTTTGTTTTGCCCCTTAGGCATTTGGGCGTGTGTGTGTGTGTGTGTGTGTGTGTGTGTGTGTGTGTGTGATGGTGAGACTTTGTCTCACGTACTTTGGACATGTTGTCAGGAGAGATTAGGCCCCTGGAGAAGGGCCGCATACTCGGTAAAGCGGAGGGGCAGTGAAACAGAGGAAGAGCTTCAACAAGCTGAATTGACACCGTGGCTGCAGCAACGGGCTGCGAGACATGAACAAGTGCGACGATGGCCGGGACTGGGCAGCACTTTGTTCTGTCGTACAGAGCACCCTACGTACAGTCTATGAGTCACCAATTCAGCGGCCTTGGTGGTGTTGTGCTTATGAATGGGGCTACTAACCACGAGGCCAGCGGTTGAAAACCACCAGCCTCTCTGTGGGGGAAAGATGAGGCTTTTTATTCCCATAAAGTGATAAACAATCTTGGAACCCCACAGGGACAGCTCTACCCTGCCCCAGAGGGTCCCTTTGAGTCGGAACAAGCAACAATAATAGGAATTTGGAGACCCTGATCAGGGCCAACAGTTAAGCACTCTACTACTAGCCAAAATGTGGGCAGTTCGAACCCAGGCAGAGGTGCCTCAGAAGAAAGGCCTGGCAACTTGGTTCTGAGCAGTCACAGCCCTGTAAAGCCCGTGGGGCTTCTGCTCTGCACGCACGGGACTCAGTGGGACTCAGACGGACTCAACGGCCACGCACAACCATGTGCTGCAGGCTCTGTGCTGCAGGCTCCTCTGCGCCCCGTTGTCTTCTTAGCAGGGGGACCACGAGGGCTTTCGCTGGACTGCGCACCTAATGGGGCGCCAGATGCCCACAGGCTGGGCTGTGCAGACCAGCGCCGGGGTGACAAGCACTGGGAGGAGAATGGAAAGATGAACGTGAGTGCAGGGCCCCCACCTGTGACTTGGGCCCGAATCCCTTCTTCAAGCAACATCAGGTAATGACTGTGCTTCCTTTTGGGATTGGAGACTGGGCTCTGGAACCACACACCCTCAGCTCTGATCTGCTCTCCACAATCGGTGGAACCGCACCCCTCCAGCTCTGATCTGCTCTCCACAATCGGTGGAACCGCACCCCTCCAGCTCTGATCTGTTCTCCACCATCGGCGGCAGCCTGGTCGTCCCTTAGGTCCCCGCAGGCTTGGACTATTCCATCACTTATTTCAGGAGTGTCCGCAGGACCCCAGCCTGCGCTCCTGCAATCCCCAACGGCAGCCAGCGCATCTCCAAGGCTTTCTTCCGAGGGGTGAAGCTTCCCAGCCTGGTCACCAGCGGTGTGATTCAGCAGGTCGGAACCGGATTGGCAGAACTGATGCCTGGCTCTTTTGTTGCGATCAGAGAACTGCTCGCTAACTCTAACCAGGGTTCTCTCTCAGGTGGGGGGCTGGGTAGCCTCCCAATATGGAAACTACAGACGGGCATTCCTTAGTCTTTTTTTAACATTCACCTTCTCTACAGCGTGTCCTAAGCTACCGTGCTAATGCTAGTTCTGTCCATAGGTATAAAAAAATTAGACGAAAATATGCTTGTCATAGAAGTGGAGAAGATCACAAATGAGGATGCCAATTAAGAAACAATATGGAACTATCAAAACAGTTTTACTGGTTTGTTTTTTTTTTGGTCAGGTATTATTTAATATTTTTCATTAATATTTTAAAACGCTTTCTTATCACAATCTAGTGTTGTGTGCCTCTTTTATTGTTCTTATTTAAGTACTAACTGTATGAAATAATAAACTACCTTTCGGTATATCGTTACTATACTTAAAATGGTCAATAGGGCAGCGAACCACTTGTTAACTTGTTAACATCCCTACATGTAACCTTCTATCTTACCTTCCTTCAGTGATCTTCCCCTAAGTCAAGCAGGTGGGAAACATGATATTAAGTCACCATCACTTCAGTGGCAATTACTGCACGTGAATCGGTGCATTGTGTGAATTAGGTGTCCCTGGAACTTCAAGGTCAGCCGTTCGAAACCCCTACCGGCACGTGGGAGAAAGACCCAGCTTTCTCCTCCCGTAGTGACAGGCTCAGGAACTCACAGGGGCACCGCTACCCTGTCCTATGGGGTTGCTGGAGGCAGATCGACTCGATGATGCTGAGGTTGGTTTAGGGGCTGCTACACTGAAGGGCCAATGGGTTCAAAGGTTACAGCCTCCGACCCGGTGGAGCAGTCTAGGGTCACGGTGCCTTGGATGTGAATCAATGGCAGTGGGTCCTTGCTTTTTGCTTTTGTCTCCTGGGACGGGGTGGAGAGGGAGCCTGGTGGACAGTGGGGAAGCACTTGGTTGCTAATCGAAAGTTGAGCAGGTAGGTCTAACCCACTAGCAGTTCCTCCGCAGAAAAGACTTGGAGATCGGCTGCCTGAAAGGTGACAAGCTAGGAAACCCTGTGGGGCTGGTTTTCCTCTTGTTTTCGGGGCTATCGAGTTGGTGCTGACCCCGTGCACAGCAGCACAAAACACCACCTGGTTTGTCCTGCGCCACCCTCACACTTGCTCCTATGCTTGAGCCCATTGGTGCAGCCCCTGTGTTCCTCCATCTCCTGGAGGGCCTTCCACTTTGTCACTGCCCCTCTGCTTTACCAAGCATGATGTCCTTCTCCAGGGACTCATTCTCCTGATAACATGGCCAAAGTCTGTAAGATGAAGTCTCACCATCCTTGCCCCTAAAGTGTACTCTGGCCCAATTCTTCCAAGACAGGTCAGTTTGTCCTTTCAGCAGCCTGTGGTATTTTCAATACTCTTCAGCATCACAACCCAAACACATCGATTCTTCATCAGTCTTCCTTATTTAATGTCCCACTGTCACATGCTTTGAGGCCATTGACAATACCATGGCTTGTGTCAGGCACACACCTTAGTCCTCAGTGTAACATCCTTGCTTTTCAACACTCTAAAGAAGTCCTATGCAGCAGATTGACCCAATTCAGTGTGTCATTGGATCTCGTGACTGCTGCTTCCGTAAGTATTGATCGTGGAGCCAAATGAGACATGATCTTTGACAACTTCAATCTACTGGGATAGAGTGCTCAGTAAATCTCATAACCCAGGGAATATCCTAGGGCATGAATCGGGGCCATGGCCATAATGTGAGAGGGTGATCTTAGATCCTGAGACACACTTCTTGGCTCCAGACACATTGATCTGGGCAGCAGGCTGAAGGAGGGTTCCAGATACCTGGCTCAGTCCTCTTGTCCGTTTCTTGGGGTTCCCTTTTGGCCCCTCAAATTAGAGCAGGGTCCTATGCTCTGTAAAGCACTGCCTCCCTGCTGTGGCCTCATGACTCCAAGAATCAACCAAGGCTAATTAAGAGCCAAGTGAATAGCATTTCCCACGTGTCCCACAGCGCAGCGAGGAGAGCTGCATTCTCCGACAGGGTGGGGTCGGCGAGTTCGTTTCTGGGGACAGGTGGCTAAACAGGCTGGCCTCACCTTGGCCAATTCAGCAATAATGTGTTATCTTAATGGACCAGGCGGCCTTGCTCAGTCAACCAAACTCTACCCTGGAGCCTTCCAGTCAAGATTCTCCTTTTGGGTCACTTCCAATGGATTGCACTAATTGCCCCTTCCGCTGAACTTTACACCTGCCAGGCAGGTTCTACATGGCATCTGTCCTGACAGATAGGGCAAATGTTGGATCTCCTCCCATCTGTGTCTCTCCACACAGCAGAAGTGGGTGCCATGCCACCGATCTGGGTGCTCCTTATATAACAACTTCGTAGATTCTTTTGATTATTCATTGTCAGAAGGGTGCAGCTGATCATGCAGTCATCGGGGGTGGGGAGGTGGGGGGGTGGAATCCTTGGGTTGAATTTCTGACCTGGCCACCTCCCAGGCCTTGCAGCAAGCCCTCAATCATAGTCTCCTTATCTGAAAATGGAAGATAACAAAACCCCTTCAGGTTTTTAAGCAGCAAACATATATATAAAATTTTAATATAATGTGCCTATATAAATGCTGCACATCTTCATGTAATGGGCAGAGTGAAAAATATGCACCAGGGGGTTTATGTGGTTGGCAAAAACCAATGTGCGAATTATCTGGGTAAAGATATGGTTCATGAATTAACCTATATGAGGCATCTAGAACAGGTTCAGTTAGCATTGTAGTGCTTGCTAGTTGACATTGTAACCCTGTGCACAACAGAACAAACACCACCTGATCGTGCGAATCTTCATGATTGTTCCTGTGCTTGAGCCATTGTTACAGCCACTGTGTCCACCCATCTCCTAAGGGCCTTCCTCTCTTTCACTGCCCCTCTACTTTACCAAGCATGCTGTCCTTCTCCAAGGACTGGTCTCTCCTGACAACAAGTCCAAAGGATGTAACACGAAGTCTCACCATCTTTTCCTCTAAGGAGCAATTTAGCCGTACTTCTTCCAAGATAGACTTGTATATGTGCAGTAACACACATGATGTACAATTCCCACCATACGGATACAAGACCATAGAAGGTAATAAAAAACATAGTGAAACAATTGCAAGGAGTTGGAAACAACCCAAATTTCTATCAACTAATGAGTGGATTAAAACGCTGTGGTACATACATACAAAGGAGTACTACGCATCGCTAAAAAGCAGTAATGAATGTATGAAGCACATCCCCGCATGGGAAGAACTGGAGGAAATCATGCTAAGTGAAGTAAGTCAAACACAAAAAGACAAGTATAACATGAGTCTGCTGAGGTAATTTTTAAAAAAAATGTAAAAGGGGCATAGGGAAAAAGCTACTGTATAGAAACATTCCTGGAGTGAGGACCAGGTAGTATGGCAGGGACCAGACCAAATCCAGGGATACATATGGTAGCCAACTAAAAAGGAGGTGGGAAAAGGAAAAAAAATAACAATAAAAAAGAAATGGGAAGTGGGGCCACAGGGCACTAACCCACCCAAGGGGAGGGTATTGTTTATATCTCCACA
>NW_022111369.1:95550712-95563331 GCF_000313985.2 Echinops telfairi | reverse complement strand
CCACAGAGTGGCAGAATAGATTTTTAAAAAAAGAGGCATCGTCGTGGAGAGCACATGTTTTGAGAATTATGAAGGTAATTAATGTACAAATGCGCTTTATTCAATTGATGTATGTATGGATTGTGATTAGAGTTGTATGAGCCCCCAATAAAATGATGAAAAAGAAACATAGTGAACATAATTAGGAAGCAGTATATTTTTAATTCATAACCTTGGTTTTAAATACAATGTACTCAATGGTAAATGTGTATCATTTTTTAAAAAAATGCAAGAATATGTTTTTATAAATAAGGACGCGCATTTTTGAATGTTTACAGATTTGTCCATCTATCACCACAATTGTAGACCATGTCACACCCCTCTCGCGCCACTCCAATCTCCCTCTTTCCCAACCCTAGACATTCGTTGAAGGACTCTGTCTCTAGGTTGGCCTGTTCAGGGTGCTCATACTCACTGTCAGTGCGCCGCTTCTGCCTCATAGGGACCCTATAGGACAGGGTAGAACTGCCCCTGCGGATTTCTGAGGCTGTAATTCTTTATGGAAGTAGAAAGCCTCATCTTTCTCCTGAGGACTGGCTGGTGGTTTCAAAGTGCTGATCATGCGATTAGCAGCCCAACATGTAACCATTACGCTATTCAGAGCATTTCGTTTAAATGGAAGCATTCATTCTTGGTGTTCAGCTGCTTTTATTCAGTGCACAGTTGTCAAAATCCATCATATCATATTATATCATATCATATCATAACAGGAGTCAGACTTTCATTTTCCTTTTTATGGCCAAATAATATTTAATTGTATTAGTAAAATCCACCATTGTAGCAAGTGAAATCCAACTCACAGGACAGATTACAATGATGCCACAGGGTTTCTGAGACTGTCAATCTTTAGGGAAGTGGGTAGCCTCGTCTTTCTCTCAAGGAGCTGCTGGTGGGTTTGAACCATGGAGCTGCTGGTTGATAGCCCAACACTTAACTGCCTGCTCCATCCAGGTTTTTCCCAATATGGCCTCACCTTTTCACTTTTAGAACACTAAATCTCTAACTACTGTTGGAAGGAAAAAAACCTCTGAATTCAAACATATTTTACACTGTAAATTTACAGTAAAATTTACAGGGACCTCTTGATGAAACCCTGAACAGGACACAGGCAAGTCATCCGGATGAGGGAGAACATCAACATGAGGCCATGACGGTGTCATGGCCAGGTGGCTGATTATTCAAAACAACCACAAAACCCACTGCCATCAAGTCGATTCTGACCCATTGCCATCCCGTAGAACTGCCCCTGTGGCTTTCTGAAACTCTTTGAACTGTTCATGGAGGCAGAAAGCCTCATCTTTCACCCAAGGAGCAGCCGGTAGTTTTAAACTGCTGACCTTGTTGTTAGCGGCCCCACTCACAACCCAGCGCAGCAGCAGGGGTCCTCTGGCAAACATCCCGTGGTTTAGTGGCAGATTAATTCATCCCCGTCCCAGGACTACTGTTATGGCCACAGTTACCATTTGAAGTTGCCATGAGAAGAGATGATGGGATTGGCTCTGAGGCCCTTGGACAATCCAGCTACTTGACTTGTGACCGCAGGTCACCTGGTACCCCAAAGGTAAATCATTAAGGAAAGTCCCCTGAGGGCAAGATGATCCCTCCCTGGGCTGACCCAGGCAGTTGGATTTCTACTTTCAAATGCACGCTGCCTACCGGCTAAGCAGTCACATTGCTGGTCAAGGGTCTGGGTGAACGAAAGCAGGGGCTACACGGACATCAAGGCACAAGCCGGAGCTACTGTGAGCTGCAGTCGTTCCACAAACCCCGGGCTTTGGAATTTAAACTCTCCTCACTGCTAACAGGAGTGTCTGAGCCCACATTGTTTATACACAAACCAGGGACTCCTGAAAGAAAAAGAAAAGGCTAAATGACTTGGGTACAGTTTCTGAAATGAACACTAAAGCTATTCATCGCTTTGTTACCATTCACTGAAGTAACCAATGACCACGTGATCACGAGTGATGCGGCTAGGTGCCGTCCAGGCAGTTCTGACTCACAGGGATGTTGGGTGCAATAGAACAAAGCACCACCTGGTCCCCGGAAGGCCACCTTCACGGTTGTTCTTATGTTTGAGCCCACTGTTGGAGCCACTGTGTCCATCCATCTCGCCAAGAGTTTTCCTCGTTCCCATATTTTACCAGCATACTGTCCTTTTCTAGGGACTGGGACTAACATGCTCAAGTAGGTGAGAGGTCTCACCGTCCTTGCTTCTAAGGAGCATCTGGCTGGACTTCTTTCAGATGGAGCTGTCTGTTCTTCTGTCTCCATAGTCTTCTCCAGCATTGTAATTCAAGTGTGTCAATTCTTCTTCGGTCTTCCTTATTCCTTGTCCAACTTTCACATGCAAATGAGGCAACTGAAAATACCATGACTTGGGTCAGGGGCACCCTAGTCCTCAAAGCGACATCTTCCATGTGCAGCAAATTTACCCAAATGCAATGCATCATTTGATCGCCACTGCTGCTTCCACGAGCATACATTGTGCACCCAAGCAAGACAAAATCCTTGACAATGTCAACTCCTTCTTCCTTTATCATGATGTTGTCTGTGGGCCCAGTTGTGGGGAGTTAGGTCTTCTTTGCATTCAGCCGCAATGCACAGTGATGGCTGCAATCCTTGATCTTCATCAGCAAGTGCATCAAGTCCTCCTCACTTCAACAAGCAAGCTTTGTCATTTACATATTCCAGGTTGTTAATAAGCCTTCCTCCAATCCCAGTGCCATGTCCTTCTTCATATAATGTGAATGATTGGCTCAACATCCAGATTGAATACGTGTGGTGAGAGGATACTCTTTGATTGATGCACACCTTTCCTGATTTTAATCACACCGCAGTCCCTTGTTCTGTTTGAATGACTTCCTTTTGCAATAGGTGGGGATGGAACCAAATTACTAGCAGCCAGGCTAGAAAGAACCTGATGCCAGTGGATTTCAGAATGGATGGAAGTAGGCTTCATGCAGTCACGTTAAGATTAGCCAATGGAGACATCAAAGACCCAGAACAAAAAACCATATTACTGTGAATGAGGGTGGGTACGGAGTGGAGGCCCAAAGCCCATCTGTAGACAGTTGGACATCCCTTTACATAAGGGTCACAGGAAAGACATGAGCCAGTCAGGGTGCAGTATAGCACTGTTGAAACATACAGCTTTCCTCTAGTTCTTTAATGCTTCCTCCCCACCTCCACTATCATGATCCCAATTCTACCTTACAAATCCGGATAGACCAGAGCATGTACACGGGTATAGATAAGAGCTGGAAACACGGGGAATCCAGGACAGATAAACCCTCAGGACCGATATTGAGAGTAGCAATACCAGGAAAAAGGGGAACCAATCCCAGTGATCTACATACAACCCCCTCCCAGGGGGGCAGACAACAGAAAAGTGGGTGAAGGGAGACATCAGTCATTGTAAGACATGAAAAAATAATAGTAATTTATAAATGATCAAGGCTTTATGAGGGAGGGAAGGAGGGTGGGGGAGGGGGGGAAATGAGGAACTGATACCAAGGGCTCAAGTAGAAAGAAGATGTTTTGGGAATGGTGAGGGCAACAAATGCACAACTGTGCCTGACACAATGGATGGATGGATGGACTGTGATAAGAGTTGTAGGAGTCCCCAGTAAAATGATTTAAAAAACCCAAAAGGATTAGCCAGTGGTTGATCTTCTATGGAGTTCTCCCTTCATCATACCCAGCCTCTTGGAGCCCTTTGCTTTCCTGGAGTCAAACAGACCTCCATCCGCATAAACAAGTAAGCACTCCCCTTAAACCTTGTGCTCTGATTGTGGTGTGTTTTGATGCCCTTTTTTAACAAGCCTAATCAAGGACTCAGTGTAGTTGACACACTGTCTGCCCACAGGCAGCCACCAATCACAGGACATTCCCCTTTCCCATCTGACCCTCCGGGTCCCCTTCTCCTGTGGGGGAAGCACCATGGCAGGTCCTCACGATGAGCACTCAGTGGCCTGTGGAGTGGGGCTGGTGAGCAGCCCCTGGGGAGCAGAGGAAGGCCCAGCACGCAGAGCCAGGAGATGAAGAGCTGACTTCACTCCTCCAAGGCCCAAGAGCTTCTTGCCGGTCTTTTGTTGCACACAGTTCAGAAAGCCATTGTCTGGAGCACATCAAAAGGAGGCTGAAGTCACACCAAAGGGATAACACGTGTTATCATCAGTATCTATTCTACCTTAAACTTTGGCATCCGCCGTCACACATCAGACCACACATCACAGGTGGCTTACCTTACCGGGTGGAGAGTCCAGAGGGGCGTGGTGTCCTCTCAGGGTTGAAGAAGCGTTGAAGCTGGTCTGCCACCGGTAGGGTTTTCGTGCATTAAACAACTGTGCTGAGTCACACGTTACGTCTATGGCCCTATCGAAGTTCTACCAGTGGCCACCTGGAGTCTGTTTACTTAAACAAATAACACAACTGTGTTCCTAACTTCCGCCTTGGTTTTCCTTGCACTTGCTCATCTTCAAAACAAAAGTTAAACTTTGAAACAGAACTATTTACAAGCTGAAAGTAAAACAAAACGGAGTCTCTGTTGCTCATGTCAGTCATGCAGATGTTTAGGACCTCTCCCCACGCCCCCGTAGGGAAGAAAGAGCACAAACCCAACCCAATTTTCAGAGGTGCCCCTGCCCAAATCTCTCCTTTAGATGTCCAATCTTCCCCCGGCTCCGTCTCGCTAATAACGTGGCTTAGCTGCGGGGCAGTTTTGTGCTGTCTCAGTGCTACGTTCAGATGCTACCCGGGGGCTGTCTCTGGGCCTAAGGATGCAGGAAGGAGTCCTTTTGACATCTCCAGTACTAACGATGTCACCTCGGTGACTTTCACGGGCCGTTGGGCAGCCAGGCAGGAACATTTCTGTCCCGGCCACCAGCAGGACATGGAATATGGGGCAGGAGGAGTCATTTCTCCCCTGCTGCTCTGACAGTCATGAATATGTTTGCAGCAGGGGCCATTGTTCACTGGGGCTCCCGTTGAGCACATGGGCTGCTGAGAAATAATAGGCATGCTCTGTTCGATAGGAAGACAACAGGAGAGAAACCCAGGCAGGGCCACAGCACCACTTCGCACTCCTGTGCCACCCACCCCTATTTGAAGACAGATGTCTGGCCTCAACCCTGTTTCCCATCCCATGACAACGGGTGGATTGCTCTGTGTGTGCGCATCCTTTCGGGTACATGGAGATAACAAACCCCCCCACCTCCTTCACAGGTTAATGGAGCCTGTCTCAACATCCTCACTTCGATGGTGGTGTGTTCCTTGTGAGTTGCCGTGGCGTCAGTGCCTGACTCAGGGTGTCCCCCGTGCTCACTGGCACTGTGATCCGTGGGGGTCTCGGTGGCTGATTTCCCGGAGGTAGAGCTCCACACCTTTCTTCCCAGTCTGGCTCAGCCTGGAACCTTCCCTGAGACCTGTCCCGTATCCCAGGCCCACGGAAGCCTCCACTGGCGGATGGGTAGGGGCGTCGGTCTGGACTCGATTCTGGGGCTCTGATGTAAAGAGAAGAATTCTACACGGACTCCCTTGCCCTCTCCTCGCTCCTCGACCTAGCCCGTGAGCCGTTGCACTTTGGGGTGTGCTCTTGGCACTCCACCGAGACTGTTTCTGCCAAGGTCACCATGCCAGTAACCCAGCGGTCACCCTCTGCATTCATCTTCTAGCCCATGGCACCTACGGTCGCACCCTCTCTTGAAGCCTTCCGCCTTTCCCATTTCCTGCTCAGTGAGCACGCCTCTCTCCTCTGGCCTCCTTGCTTGAGCCTGAGAACGCTCCCTTTGGAGCTGCCCTGTCTCTGCCCAGCCTTGGTTTTTGTTTAGTAATTTGACTGTGTTTTTGTTGTGATGGATGTGCAGGGTGGGACATAGGCCAGTTCAACCACTTTTCCCTGTCCCATGCACCCTCCGTCCATTCTTCAACCTGGGGATTTTCAGTGAGGGTGGGGGTGGAGGGAGAAGTGGGACCTTTTTTTTTCTTCTTTCTTTAACAAATGAAACTTGATGTACAACTGAGCCTGATATAAAAACCCGAAACCCAAATGATGATGGCAGCATATGCAGAAATGCGCTTGATACAATAGATGGATAGATGGATGGTGATAAGAGCTGTTAGCGCCCCCAATAAAATTATTTAAAAAACAAAGCCCACCGTGGTGTGGTTGCAGTGGAGGGTGGTGACGGTGGCTGTGGGTCTGTGGTGCTGGATCACAGTTGCTCTCACTTCTCCAGAGGCTCCAAGAGCATGTCTCCAGGTTTGCTTCCACATTGGTAGGCAGTGTCACGTCTGTACTCACTCACAGACACCCTGTGTACCACAGATGGAAACACGCCCCGCCCTGTGTCATCCCCACATTGTTCTTACGTTTGAGCCCCTTGTACCAATTGTGTTCACCCAAGGCCTTGAGGTGCTTCTGCTTTTTCAGTGCCCCTGTACTTTACCAAGCATGAGGTCCCTCTCCCGGGACATCCCACTTTATGGGTCTCTCCTGAGAACATGCTGTGGTAGTTACATAATCTGGTGTCGATTTGGGACTTGAGAGGATTAAGAGTGAAGGGGTGGAATCTAGTCTGCCAATCGGGTCATAGCCAATGAGGCCTCTGTGTGGACATGGCCTGCTTCTGAGGATGCTGGGAACTCCTGTGTTTCTCCCTGGAGATAGGAGACACTCTCTCTTAGCTCCCTCCCTAGGACACATCCCTGAGGAGAAGCCACTTGAAGCAACCCTGAGGCAGCCAGAGTTTCGGAGCTGAAGGAACCACATGGAGACCACTGCCAGCGCTGAGATGCTTACAATCCCACTGGATCCACAACGTGTTCCACCCACTGGCCTGTGATCTTCCTGCACTCGGCATCCTTGCATGTGTTGTGTGAGTTTGAAGAGGACTTTATAGATTGGTATCGGACATATGGGCTAATATCAGATTTATGGACCTGATCTGGACTGAGATGGGATGTTTTCTCAATAGTCAATTGCTCTTGTATATAAACCTCTTTCTTATACACATGAGTGCCTGTGGATTTGTTTCTCTAGTCTACACAGACTAACACAATGCTTAGAGTATGTGAGACCAAGTCTTGTCATCCTCACCTATAAGAGCATTCTGGCTGTACTTCTTCCAACACAAATTTGTTCTTCTCATAGCCCATGATATATTCAATATTCTTCACCAGCCCCATAATTGAAATGCTCCATTATTTGGTTTTCCTTATTCATTGTCCAACTTCCACATGAATATATGGCCATTAAAAATACCATGGCGTAGGGGCTTGAGTGGAAAGCAGATGTTTTGAGAATGATGATGTCAACAAATGCACAAATGTGCTTGACACAGCGTATGTGTGTATGGATAAGCATTGTATGAGCCCCCAATAAAATGATTTTAAAAAAATACCATGGTGTGAGTGTGGTGGGCTTTATTCCTCAAATTGTTATCTTTGCTTCATAACATGTTTGCAGCAGAGTTTTTCAGTGTAATCCCTTCTTTGGTTTCTCGCTCTCTTATCATTTTATTGGGCCTTCTTTGATTTCTTGACTGCAGCTTCCATGGGTGTTGTGGATCTAAAATGAAGTTGTTGACAACTTTAATATTTTTGCCATTTATCATGCTGCTGCCTGTTGAGTCAGTTGTATCTTCTTCTTCTTCTTTCTTAATGTAACCTATATGGACGTTGTCCTCCTTGTTCTTGGTCAGCAGATATTTGAGGTCCCCTTTGCATTCAGTAATCCAAGTCACATCATCACCATCATCATCATCATCATCATCATCATCATCATCATCAT
Organism: Echinops telfairi; assembly: GCF_000313985.2. Classification (NCBI taxonomy): domain Eukaryota; kingdom Metazoa; phylum Chordata; class Mammalia; order Afrosoricida; family Tenrecidae; genus Echinops; species Echinops telfairi. Next base: position 95,555,503 of record NW_022111369.1, on the reverse strand, counting down.
CATCATCATGTTGCAGGTGGCTACTCAGCCTTCCTCCCCTTCTGATGCTGGAATCTTCTTCATATCGCCCAGCTTTTGAGATTATTTGCTCTGCATACAGATTGAAGAAATATGGTGAAAGAATTGAACCTGATGCACACTGTTGATGGTTTTATGCCACCTGAATATACCTGGGTGATCATAAGGGTGGAGCTCAACCTATCAAACAGGTCTCAGCCTGATGACACCTCCTAGACGGGGTGACCTTTGGTCTAAGAGAGAGACCCCGAGCAGAACTGAACTTTTTCTGACACCTTAGCCTTCTGCTGAGTCTGGATCCTGTCTCTGGTTGGCCCATCTCCTGTCGTGTCACCGGCCAATCCCAAGAGATATCAAGCAGACAGTCCATGTTGGATTCATTTGAGCAACCTTGGATTCGTTCAGCTCTGCATCCACCAGCATGTGGCCTTCCTGCTTTATCTCCCTGCTTCCTGTTTGTCAGCTCCTGCAGCTTCATGGAGCAGAAAAAGCCTCCAGCTTACATCTGACCTATGAACTTGAACTGGACTGCACTTACCTACTTCTACAATGGTGTGAGCCTTCTTTGATACGAATCTCTTTCTGTATCCCTGTACATCCGCACATCACTGCTTTCCTTCTCCAGAGAACCCAACCTAATGCAGTGTCTCTCCTGATTTTGAACCATACAACATCCCCTTGTTCAGTTCATAGCAGATGCTGCATTCTTCTTCATATAGTCCAGTCTCTCGATTTATTTGCTTATCATACAGATTGAATGAATCTGGTGAAAGGACAGTTAAGCGGTGCAGCATTTCCATGTTCTGCTTGCGTAACACTACAATGAAGTGTCTGTAATTCCTATTCTTCTCAAGTTCATCTATAATGTGTTATGACCCACAGGGTTGAATGCCTTTGCATAGTTGAGATAGCACAGACAAACGTCTTTCTGGTACTTTTAACTTTCAGCCATGTTCTACCTGACATCAACAATGATATCTTATTCCATATCCTCTTCTGAATCTAATTTGAATTTCTGGTCATTCTCTGCTGATGTTTCTGCTGCAACTCTTTTTGAATTACCTTCAGCAAAATTGTACTTGAGTGTGATATTAATGATACTGTTTGATCATTCTGCATTCTGTGGGGTCGTCTTTCTTTGGAATGAGCACAACAAATCACATGCCTTGGAGGTGCCTTTATGATGATGTTGTTATTGCTGTTGTTGTGAGGTGCCTTTGAGTTGGCTTTGGCCCATCGTGACCCTACGCACAGCAGAAGGAAACACTGCATGGTTGTGTGCCATCCTCACCATCGTTCCTACACCTGAACCCACGGATGCAGCCCCTGTGTCAGTCCATTTCGTTGAGAGTCTTCACCTCCTTCATGATGTCCTTCTCCAGGGATTGGTCTCTTTTGACAACAAGTCCGTAGTATGTAAGATGACGTCTTGTCATCCTTCCTGCTAAGGAGCACTCTGGCACCACTTCTTCTAACATGGATTTGTTTGTCCATCTAGCAATCCATGGTACTTTCGATTTTCTTCTCCAGAACCACCATTCAAAGGTATCAATTGTTCTTCAGTCTTCTTTTGTTGGCCGATGTAGCCTCAGCCAACTCCTCCACCATTCCAGGCTCAGGCATGCTCAAATGCACGCAGCTTCCTAAGAGCACTGTGGTAGATTGAATGGTGGCCATCAAAAAGATATGTTGGAGTCCTAGCTATCAATACCTTTGAATGTGACCTTACTTTGAAGTAAGATGGTGGAGATGCAATCAAGTTAAGATGAGGACACCCTGTAAACCTATAGCGACAACCACTGGATTAATAGATTCAAAGAGAGCTGGCAGGAGAGGCTGGTGAGAAATGAGGAGCTAACCATGAGTACAAAGAAGATGAAATGTCCTGGAATTGATTGTGGTGATGGTTGCACAATTGTGACTGAATTATCGAAATGTATGGTATGTGGTGAAACTGCTAAAAATAAACAGATAAAAAGAAATTCATCAAATCATGCTGGATTGATTTGGCTCCAGATTTAATGCCTGCAGTCTTAATAATAAGAAGAGAAGAGACATAGAGACAGACAGGAAGGAAAGGCATGTGAACACAGACGTCGAATTTGGAAGAATGCAGCTCCAAGTCAAGGAGCGCTCAGCCTTGCCCGTCACCACCAGAAGCTGGCAGAGAGCCAAGGAAGGAGCCTCCCCGGAAGCCTTTCAAGAGAAGGCGGCCCTGCTAATACCATTATTTCTGTCTTTTAGACTTTCTGCTGTTTTATGTCACCCCGTTTGTGGCGCTAATTTATGGGAGCCCTAGGAAAGTAATATCAGTGCCATGCTGTCTCTGGCCTTTCCGATTTTGTATCTGCTCCAGTTCATCCGCACTTTTCTAGGAAGCCGTCTGTGGTAGGCCAGGCTGAACCAGAGAAACAAATCCTATGACATTCATATATGTGTAAGAAAGAGCTTTATATCAAGAAGTAATTACACATCAAGAAAACATCCACGTCCAGTCCAACTCAAGTCCATAAGTCTGATACTATACTAGTCCCTCTTCAGACTCACAGCCACATGCAATGATGCAGAATTCAGGAACATCACAGGCCAGTAAGTGCTAAGTTGTGTGGATCCAGTGGTGGTGTAAGGATCGCAGGGCTCAGGAAGCTCTCAGGGCGGTCAGCAAGCAGGAAGGGAGAGGGAGAGGGACAGAGATAGAGAGAAAGAGAGAGCGAGAGACCAGCCTCCAGAGAGCTACATATCTCAGGTGCACCGCCAAGTGCGGGTATCAGGCTGCAACTGATTGACAGCCTAAACTCCACCCCTACACTTCTATATATCTTTTTATATATCTTCGAGTTAACATGGAATTATGTAACTACATCACCACCCTTGATGTCCAAGTAGTAAATTATAACCCTCCTCTGGCTCCCAAACCATTTTATCATTGCACTGAAATTTCTTTGTGTGCTGCCTTGCCACTAGACTTTAAGCTTAGTCTCTGTCTCCCCAGTGCTGGTCCAGTAGCCATCCTTCCTCTTGACCTCTAGGCAAGGATTTGGACATATACCATCACGTCAAAATTAGTAGCATTTATCTGAAAAGTTGCCAATCCAGGGTCTGACAGAATACCAATGTGGACAAGTGGTGGTATGTCCCTTTCACCTGGCATACTTTTCACCTGGCCCACCTCAGGTAGATAGAGGTCTCAGAGAAAGGCATCTTTCATCCCAAGATTATCCCTGGGAGACAAGATCTTTCTTTCTTTAGTGTTTCTGCCAGAAAATCAATTTTAAATTATTCACTGAGTCAGATCAGGTCATTTTGAAAGCAATCTTCACAGCAAGCAAAGCTTGCTAACAGTTGACATAATTCCTGATATCAGGGAAGATTCATTTTATAATTTAATACTTGATCTACTGACAAGAAACAATAATGAAGATGCTGCTGCCGCCTTTGAGAGAATCAAAGAACTTCTTGATTGTTTTTATTCTCTCACTAACTTAATTCACCAAGTGAATTAAACTTGAAAGTAATAAAAAGAGACTCAGAAAGCGATAGTCAATTTGCTTTCCAGTTCAAATCCCTTCATTATCACCAGCTTAATGGCCTCTCTTGTCTTCTCTTTGACTTCACACTGAATGCGAGTAGTCCATGAATCAAGACACCCGAAGGGGCTGGATGGATTACACTTCATGAAGATGAAGAAGCAGCAAGCCTGGATTCGGACCTCAGCACATTTGTTTTTGAGCTTGAAGAATCACTGCTCAGAATGAAATGTTCTTCAGTGGTAACCTAGGAATGAGAATTCTCACATCGCAGGGTTGTGGTGACAGAGATTAAAAAGCTACTCCCTGCGAGGTTGGGTTCTCCAGAGAGGCAGCATCAGTGATGCTTCTCTGAGTTGTAGGTCTATAGAAAGAAATTCATATCAAAAAATGGCTGGCACAATTGTAGAAATAGGTAAGTCCGATCTGGTTCAAATCAGGCTTCTCCTGATTTGTTGAATAGAAAACAGGATGACAAAGCTGAGACAGTAGGAAGCACAGGATGGTGGATGCAGAGGTCGAAAGTCATCCAAATGAATCCACCATCCTCTGATGATGGCTCCTGGGATCGGTAGAGGACGCAACAGGAGATTGTGGGATTTGATGCAAGATCCAGCTGTGGCAGAAGGCAAAGGGACAAGGAGAATTGGACCCTGCTTGGTCTTTCTCTCTTTCATACCAAAATGTTCATGGCACCAAGGAGGTGTGATCAGGAGTGACCAATTGATAGGTTTGGCTCCTCCCCAACCCTTACCTAGGAGTATCTAGTTGACATAATTCTTAACCATCACATTCGCTCTCCACCTGGATGCTTTCTCTGACCTACTCTTTTTATTATTATTATTAACTGGGCTTAATACATACATCAAATCATTCCATATTTGAATCATGCCCAGCAGAGTTGTACATTTGCTACCACAATCAGTTTCCAAACATGTTTTTCCGATATGGATCCGTTGACATCATCACCCCTGCACTCCGCTGCAACCTTCACACCCCTCCCCCAAAAACCCTTATTCTAATTGCTGACTCTATAGGTTCATCAGTCCTCATTTTCATACCCCCCAAAATGAATAAACATATACCACACTTAAAGGAGGTGAATGACATAACACTTCCAAGATACCCCTTAATATGCATAATCAAAATCCCAACAAAACAATACAATTGTCCCTAAACTGGCATTCCATGATGCTCACCTCCTCCGTATGATTGCTGAAGACAAATGGGTGCATAAGCAAATGTG
>NW_022111369.1:95543515-95550210 GCF_000313985.2 Echinops telfairi | reverse complement strand
GTGGGTTGGAAAGGGGGAACGGATTACAAGGATCTACATGTGACCTCCTCCCTGGTGGACGGATAACAGAAAAATGGGTGAAGGGAGATGTTGGACAGTATAAGACATGACAAAATAATAATTTATAAATTATCAAGGGTTCATGAGGGGGGAGCAGGGAGGGAGGGGGAAAATGAGGAGCTGATGCCAGGGGCTTAAATGGAGAGCAAATATTTTGAGAATGATGAGAGCAATGAATGTACAAATGAGCTTTACACAATTGAGGTATGTATGGATTGTGATAAGAGTTGTATGAGCCCCTAATAAAATGTTTAAAACAACAACAACAGCAATACACCTGCCCCAAACATGAGACTTTAGTAATCAGCTAAGATCCAGCATGCATCCTAGGGGGAATTTGCTGACAAGTTTTAACTGTTCAAGTCAGGCTTCTGCCTTTGATCTTGTATACTCAACTCACCAAGGCACTCCCTTTTATGACCACGTTCCTCCTAGTCCTCAACTGTGGATAGAGGGAGGTCACTGGGGGTTATTTCCAGTAGAGTTCCACCGAATCCTCAGTCAGAGATGATCGTGCTATTGGTTCTCATTAGGTTGGCTCAAACTCATTGTGACCTTTGGAAAACCGAATAAAATGTTGCCTCATCTTGTACCATGTCCATAATCCTTGAGTTTGAGTTCATTGCTGTAGCTATTGTATCCATCCATCCCATTGGGGGCGGCCCTTGTGTTAGCGGACCCTCTACTTCACCAACCATGGTGTTCTTTTCCCTCAACTGGTCCTTCACATAAACATAGATGAACTGTCGCCGTCCTCACCTCTGAGGAGGATTCTGGTTGTATTTCTTCTAAATTGGATTTATTTGTTCTACCGTAGAACATCTCATGTCCCCTTGGAATTAGATCCCACTGTTAGAACTTGGGTCCTCCAGAGATAGTCTCTAAATGAGAACTACAAAGTTCTCCTAGTGGGATTAAGGAGATTTTGGAGTTTAGGCAAAACTAGGAGTCTGACTTAAAGAGTAGCAAGAATAGGATGAATTTTCTTCCCTGGAATTTCCAGGGACTTTGGATTCCTGGTGGTGAGTGGTTATGTGTTGGGCTGCTAACTGCAAGATGAGCAGTTCAAAATCACCAGCTGCTCCATGGTAGAAAGATGAGGCTTTTGACTCCCGTAAAGAGTTACAGTCTTGGAAACTCACAGGCAGTACTGGTCACCGGGAGTCCCAGCGACTTGACAGCAGTCAGTTTTTGAGTTGGAATTATGGAGATGAGTCAGCTTTTCCTTTTCAGAGACCCCAGTTCTCCACGCAGAAATATCCTTACCCCACAAATTACTAGCCTTCAAAGCACACTGTTAGCATTCTGGTCTGCTAGTGTTAACTCACCATTTCCCCTGAACCTTAAGTCAGAACAAGAAGAGCTCTTTCCTGTGGAATGTCTGCCTCTACACTGCTGCCTCTTCCAGGACATCAGTGCCTGCTGCTGAGTAAGTGCTCAAAACATAACTGCTGACTGAATGAACAAACCAACAAATGAACATATCCCATAAACTGATGAAATAAAACATTGAGATTAGCTTGCTCCTTAGGTATCCAGCATGTGGCCCCAAACCTTTTCTTATAAAATGTTCAGCCCAAAGAATGTTCCACATGTGAACCTATGCACATATAGAGAAAGAATGTTTGGAAACTTCCTGTGGTAGCAAATGTACATAGGTTAACATACATATATGATGCTGAACAGGTTAAAGTACGAAACCCACCTAAGCACTGGCACATAGTGCATTGTGAAACCTATCCAGATACAGGTCACTCCTGGGAACATGTCACTGAGCATGCTGGAGCAGACAGTTCGAGGACGTGGGGAGCAATTTGTGCTGGTGGGAAAGCCAGTTACAGTCCCATGAGAGAGAATGTAATGACCAGCCATCGTTCTACGTGTTCAGGGCAAAGTCTCCAGTCTCTTCTTTCTTAAACCGGGACTTGCTTTTCTAACGTCCTCAGTGCTTTTGTGAAAATAAATAAATAATGGTTTTGGTCACTGATGTTAAAATTCCTAGGGAAATACTGATCGTTTCTGTAACTGCTTACAGCACTTGCTTCAGTAAATGAAAAAAAAATGTAAGAGATGTCTCATTGTGAGTTAATTGTGCCAGATTTACGAGTTGGGAAGGCACGAGGTGGGATAGGATTAGTTGGGGAATCTAATCTACAGTGACTGGAACAACCTACTATGATTGCCAGCTCTTAATTACTGCGATGCTTATCCATTGACACACAAGAGGAAAATCCCAATTAACTGAGCACCAGCCTGCCAGGATTCTCAATTTGACGACACAAAAGAAAAGTCAACCAAGTTCCTATAAGGGATGCACAGGTAGACTCTTTATGGAGGGTCCATAGTGTACAGTTTTCATTTGACTGTCAAGATCTACTTACATTGAGATGTGCCATGAACCAGGATGCGTTTGAGATGTTATCACTATCTAATAGCATCTCCCATGATGATGAGGATGTTCTTACTGTCCTGATATGATCATTACCAGGCACATCTGGTAATGTAGAACAAAGTGGATTTCCCCATGCCATGAGATTTTCAATCGCTTCCTATGTATGTGAAAGCCAGACAAGGAAGGATGGTCAAAGAAGAATTTGTATGTTTGAATTATGGTGCAGGTTGTATTAGAGCTTAAATTCTGAGCACCTTGTTTGCAGAAGGATAGGGATGACAATTGTGGTAGTTATCTAATCTGGTGTCAATTTGAGGATTAAGAGTGTAGGGGTAGAGAAAGCCAATGAGACCTCTGTGTGGGCATGGCCTTCTCCTGAGAATTCTGGGAACTGCTGATTTTCCTCCTTGGAGACGGGAAACATTCTTTCTCTTTTTTCCTCTCTCTCTCTGCTGACTCCCTGTGAGACATCCCTGAGGAGAAGCCACATGGACCTACCCTGAGGCAGCCCTGGAAGCTGGAAAAGTCACGTGGAGATCCCTGCCAGTGCTGAGATGCTTGCAATGCCACTGGATCCAAAGACTTTCTACCCACTAGCCTGTGATCGTCCTACACTCAGTGTCATTGCATGTGTTTCATGAGTCCGAAGAGGACTTTATCAATTGGTATCGGATATATGGGCTAATATTGGACTTATGGACTTGATCTGGACTGGACTGGGACATTTTCTCAATATTCTACTGTGCTTGTATATAAAATTCTTTTTTATACACATATGCATGTTTATGAATTTGTTTCTCTGGGCTACCTGGACTAACACAACAATGAAAACCCAAAATCTATTTGGAGAGTCCCTAGGTTGATTAAGGTTTTATGAAATTCCCTCTGGGCCTTAACAAAAAAGAAGAAGAAGAAGAACCCCAAAACAAATCAAACTCACTGCCACAGGGTTAATGCAACTCATCATGACCCTGTAGGACAGGGTAGACCTGTCCCTGTGAGTCTCCAAGTCTGTAACTCTTTACAGGAGTCGAAAGCCTCATCTTTCTACCATGGAACAGCTGGTGATTTTGAACTGCTCATCTTGCAGTTAGCAGCCCAGCGTATAACCACTCACCACCAGGGTTCCAAAGTCCCTGGAAATTCCAGGGAAGAAAATTCACCCTATTCCTGCTACTCTTTGAGTCAGACTCCTAGGTTTGCCTAAACTCCAAAATCTCCTTAATCCCACTAGGAGAAATTTGTAGAGACTATCTCTGGAGGACCCAACTTCTAATGGTGGGGTCTAATTCCAAGGGGACATGAGATGTTCTATGGTAGAATAAATAAATCAAATTTAGAAGAAATACAACCAGAATCCTCCTTAGAGGTGAGGATGGCAACAGTTCATCTTATCTAAGAATGTAGATAATCTTGGCTTCAAGTGGAGTGTATTGGAAAGTGGATTACCTCTACTCCTCTCCAGCCAGCCCAGGGAGTAGCAGTCTCTCTTAGGGGATTTCCTGGGTGTTTCAGTAACGGACATCACCAGACTGGGTCAGTCCTGCTGTCCTGAATAATGCCCTATCAGTTGTGCCCTGACTGCCTTGGTCTGAAGGCCCTGGACCAATATTGTGAGTTCTTCCAGCTAACATGATGTACATGTCCCAGTCATAGTCCTGTCCTGCCTCAGTAGTCCCACCTGTAACTATGATGAATTGATCTCCCACCAATCAAGAGTTTGTGAATTTCCTTAGTTTCATGACTTATTTTGCTTTCTTCCTGGATGATGCTCTTGACGTCATCCCAAAGCCCATCAGGTCTTCTGTTTCTAGTGCTCAGTGATGTTCTCAAAAGTCAAGTGGGATAGACTCAAGGTCCTGTTTGGGTTCTCGCGGACTTTCCATTTCCTTGTTTCATCCTGAACTTCTTTATGAGCAATTGATGGTCTGTCCCAAAGTTTGTCCTTGGCCTGGTTTTATCTGCTGATATGGAGCTTCTCCATCTTCTCTTACCACAAATGTAGTTAATTTGATTTCTGTGTACACCACCTGGGGAAGACCACATGGATAGTTGGAAGTGCTCACTCCCCTTTGCCAGGACATCTGAAAGACAGCGACTTGACCAACCGACCGGCAAAGATTCATAGTTGTGCCCATTCCAAAGAAAGATGACCCAACAGAACGCACAAATTATAGAAGTGTATCATTAATATTACATGCGAGTATAATTTTTGCTGAAGATTGTCTAGCAGTGGCTGCAGCAGCAGATTGACAAGGAGCTACCAGAGGCTCCTGTCGTGTACTCTGGGCTTGGGATCAGTGAGACCATCCCTGCAAAAGGACACCATGCTGGGTAAAGAATCACTGGAAAAAGGGGAAGATCCACATGAGATGGATTGATACAGTGGTTTCAGCAAGGGGCTCAAACTTGGAAATAATTGTGTGATTGGCACAGGACTGGCCAGTGTGGTCCTAAGATGTTGGAACTGACCTGATGGCACCTAAAATAAGAATGGGTACCCACGTGGCTACATTGAGCGCTTGAAATGTTACAAATGTGACTAAAGAACTGAAATTTTAATCTAATTTAAACAATTTTTCTCTCTGCCATCGATTCAATATGGACCCAGTGTGGACCTTATAGGGTCTGGTAGAACTGCTCCTGTGGGTGTTTGAGACTACAGTTCTTTACAGGAATACAAAATTCAGTCTTTCTCCCAAAGAGTGACTTGTAGTTTTGAACTGCTTACCTTAGTTGCATGCCCAACATGCAACTAATCTGCCACCAAAGCTCCTTTAAGCCTATTTAAATTGTATTTAATTTAATTTAAGGCAGCCTGGCTCTGTTCTATTTTGGGTCAGGAATACATCTTTTATTATAAAATATTTTAAACAGTCAGCAAAGTATAGCGAATAATATGATAAACCACTCCGTGGAACAGACACCTGGTGAACTTTTGGTTGTATTTGCTTCAGATCAAAAAACAAAACAAAAAAGCAACAAGAATAATGAAAACCCATGAAAAGTACAATCATCTTTTACTCTCTAGCCCCTAGACACATACAAAGTGGCTTCAAAAAGTGTGTAGGGAAATTCTATCTTTTAACTCATTTTTTAAAAGCAATTTGTGTATCCTTCCCATACATAGTTTTATAGTTTCAATTAATTCTTATAAACAATCTATAGCATTATTGGAGTGATATATATATCACTCCATATTTCCCATCCACATATCATGTTTTAGGGTTCTACCTATATTGATATCTGTAAATCAATTTCACCTATCAAAATCAATTTCATTCATTTAACTCACAGCAACCCTAGAGAGTGCCTACTCATAAATACGCCTCTAATTATCTATCTTGTTCCCTAAGGAAGGACCTTTGAATCGGTCTTTTCTCTTCTGCAGTTACAGGCAATGCCTTGAAGACTAAGCTGGCGTGTTTGCTCTTGGGTTTGTGGGGGAGAGTTTTACTGTCATTGACATTCCTCAGGACTACTTATATATCTGGACTGGTTTTACTGTCCTATTGTCAGATTCTTCTATTTCTTATTCTTTTTCTGTGCTATTTCCTCTGTTTGGAAATCACGTATTCAATTCTTATTCTTTTGGTGGTTAATTGTTAACGTGCATCATTAAGGAAGGTTAAATTACACCAATATCCCTATCTTTTCCTCAAACAATACAAGGAACTCAATAGCGTTCACTCCATGAACCCTCCCCTATCTTCTATATCACTTCTGGTTGATACTGTAGTTGTACATGTTGTAGGCTCCCAGCTGGTCATCATTGTTGGTATTGTGGTCGTTGTTTTACAGTGGTATAGTGGACTACACTTTGGGTTGCTAACTGCAAGGTCAGTGATTTGATCCCATCAGCCACTCCATGGGGGAAGCAAGGGGCATTCCTACTCCCATAAAGACTTATAACTTGGAACCTCAAAGGGCCTGTCTCACGCTGTTGTATGAGGTCGGCATTGACTTGATGGCCATAAGTGGTTGATGATTGGGATTTATCAAGTGTTCCATCCATGTCTTTTTTTTTAACATTTTTTCCCCTCAAACCAATTTATTAGTAGCTGATACAGACATCATACCACTCCATAGTTCAATCACAGGCAGTATTGTACAATTGCTACCACGGTTTCTAAAGATTTTTTTTCTTTTTTAAACATTTTATTAGAGGCTCATACAACTGTTATTGCAATCCATACACACATCAATTGTGTAAAGCGCATTTGTACATCATTCTCAAAACATT
>NW_022111369.1:95534482-95535626 GCF_000313985.2 Echinops telfairi | reverse complement strand
GGCAGCGACAGTAGCTGGGCCAAGGTCAAGCCCCAGCCAGCTTCCACTGAGGTAAGCCAAAAGCCTCAAGCCCCTTAAAACCCCGTGGGTCTGTGCCTACTTATCTTTATGATGCTCCTCCTGTGTTCTAGTTGTGTTAAAGTTCTCTCTAAGCAACTCTCCTGGGCTGGATTCTGCGGAGTCCCTCTGGTACGTGTCACTCCGTCGCCATCTTCCCGGAAGTCGCCCATCCATGTGTTTTCTCACTGCTGGTTTTGGCACCCCACACCACAGTTGTGATATTTCTTTCAGTAAGGAGGATACTGTTAACAGTGAAAGTTCTTAGACTTACATGTTGAAAAATAACTTTATCTGCTCACATTGTATGATGATTTGGCCTGGGCTCTGAGCATTACCCCTTTCCTGTTATCTCTACTTCTCCTGGGATTCCTATTAAATGTATGGTGACCTGCTTCACTTTATAGTGTCCATCTCTCCATTTATTTCCATCACTTTATCTGTATGAAGCTATGTTCTGGACTTCTTCATACCTTTTATTCACGTAGGAATAAGGGAGATAGAAGAAGAATTGATGCATTTGAATTATGGTGCTAACAAAGAAAATTGAAAGTACCATGGACTGCCAAAAGAACAAACAAATCTGTCTTGGAAGAAGTACAGCCAGGATGCTTAGAGGTGATGGTGAGACTTCATCTCATGTACTTTAGACATGTTGTCGGGAAAGACCAGCCCTGGAGAAGGACGTGGTGTTTAGTAAAGCAGCGGGGCAGTGAAAAAGAGGAAGGTCCTCGGCAAGATGGATGGATGGCACAGTGGCTGCAATCTCAGGCTCGAGCATAAGAACAACTTGAGGATGGCGCAGGACCAGGCAGTGTTTCAGCCCATGGTCTAGAGGGTCTCTGTGGGTTGGAGCTGACTCCGTAGTACCCAGCACCACTACAACCAGCGCCTTTCAGCTCACGAGTTCTTTTTTCTATTAGTTGGGATTTAATACATCTGAGGCAGTACAAAAATAACCAACGGAAAGAAGCTCTGCTTGGCAGAGCTTTTTTAGTATGCATTGTTCCCTCTAGGCGAGCATCCAGCACCTCGCTCTGAGTTAGTGCACCCAGTGGCATCACCTGGGAAGGTTCTCTCTGGTCAC
>NW_022111369.1:95528403-95533907 GCF_000313985.2 Echinops telfairi | reverse complement strand
TAATCATATATTACGAAAACACCCCAGCCCAGTCCAGATCAACTCCATAGTCTGATATTAGCCCATATGTCCAATACCAATCTGTAAATTCCTCTTCAGACTCATGAAACACATGCAATGATGCCGAATGCAGGAAGATCACAGGTCAGTGGGTGGAAAATCTTGTGGATCCAGTGGTATTGAAAGCATCTCTGCACTGGCAGGGTTTTCCTCCTCCTCCAGCTCCAGGGCTCTAGTGTAGCTCCATGTGTCTTGTAATCAGGAATACAAAGCAGATAGTATTTATATATCTGGCCTCCAGTGAGCTATTTATCTCCTTTGTGCCTCCAAATGAGGTCATCAAGCTGCGACCTGATTGACAGACTAGACTCAACCCCTTTGCAAGTTATTATGTAGTTGCCACAGACCGTTAATCAAGCTTTCTATTTAGAGGTTCTGAAAAGATCGCCTAACAGTATGCAACCAAAAAGGCCTGATTTGTGGCAGATGGGGGCCTGGTTTAGCCACCACAACAATCCACTTCTCTCGAAGCCATCTCAGTACACCAGTTTTGGGCAAAGAACAGCATTTCTCCCTTGCACCACACACCTTACTCACCTGACCTTGCTCCATGTGACTACTTTTTGTTTCTGGGAATGAAAAGGGACATGATAGGACAGCAATTTGAGGACACAGAAGAAGTGAAGAGAGAAACAAGGGAGGTGCTGTCAGCCATGTTTCCAAGAATGGAATTGCAGATTTGACAAATGCATTAAGTGTAATGGAGAGTACTTTGAAGGTGGTGAGATTGTTATGTAAAAAAATTTAAATACATAGCTTTGAAACCCACCCCAAAACAAAAGAAAGAAAGAAAAAATTCCAGTTTTTTTGGATGCCCCCTCATATAGCATATCATTCTATATTTCAATCACGTCAAGTAAAATTGTACAGTTGGTACCACATCAGTTTCTAAACATTCTTTTTCTATAAGGACTCCTTGACATCGTCTCCCTGTTATCCCCCGCCACCCCTACCTCCCCACCCCCAATGACTGAACCCTCCCTCCCTCCTTATTCTACTTGCTGTCCCTATAGGCTCATCAATCCTGGGGTTCATTCATTAGTTCTTTCTTCAGATGGATCTGTTGTTTAATGTATTGATTGAATTTTTAATTTTGATGATGATTTTTATTTCTAGGAGTTCAGTTGACATCTTTTAAAAAGTGTTCACACTTAGTCCTGTTTATTTTCCCCCACACGTTTTACATTGTTATTTTCTGTTACTGTGTGTTGAACGACAGGCTTTGGGAGTCTCTCAGATTGCTTTGCCACGGGAGCTCTTGGCTCTGCACTTTGCTGCATTTGTTGGGTTTGCTCATCATCTCTCAGAGTAGCTATTTACTTCATGAGGTTGTGGTAGGCAGCAGGTCTATTCCTCCTCGTAATGATCCCATACAGGGTTTCTGGAGTTGCCCATCTTTATGGGAGCAGATTGCCTCATTGCTTCCTCTGTGGAGCAGCTGACAACAGTCCATGGCTTCCCTAGCGGTGCCACCAGCACTTCTGTTTCACAGGTATCACCATTCTGTTTTGTCTTGAGCTCATCTTTCATGGGGAGACGAGCATTCTGTGAGCTATGTCCTCTTGGTTTGGAACTATCCCTGTGGGTCTTTTCGCATTTGTCAAAAATCCAATTCTTTTATTTATTTTTTTAAACATTTTATTAGGGGCTCATACAACTCTTATCACAATCCATACACACATCAATTGTGTAAAGCGCATTTGTACATCATTCTCAAAACATTTTCTCTCCACTTAAACCCCCTACATTAGGTCCTCATTTCTCCCCTCCCTCATGAGCCATTGACAGTTTATAAATTGTTATTTTGTCATATCTTGCCCTGTTGGACGTCTCCCCTCACCCACCTTTCTGTTGTCTGTCCCCCAGGGAGGAGGTCACATATAGTCCCTTGTAATCGGTTCCCTCCTTCCTACCCACTCTCCCTCCACCCTCCCTGTTTCACCACTCACACCACTGGTCCTGTAGGGCTCATCCGCCCTGGCTTCCCTGTACTTTCAGTTCCTATCTGTACCAGTGTACCTCCTCTGGTCTAGCCAGACTTGCATGGTAGTGGGAGCAGGGAGGAAACATTTAGGAACTAGAGGAAAGTTGTATTTCTCGTCGTTGTTACATCGCACCCTGACTGGCTCATCTCAAAAGTCAAAAGGACAATGGAAAAAACACATTTTATGTTATGTATGCAACGGCAATAGAAATGACTGAAATTTACAGATATGCACTAAACAGGGCTAAGTCCTGCGATCAGAATATAGGCAGGGTTTGACAGTTAGCTTTTATGTCAACCTACACTTGCATGAAAGTATAGGGGTGGAGTACAACCTGTCCATCAGGCCCGGTGATGTCTCCTAGGCGGGTTTAGCCTTTTCTATAAGAGAGACACTGAGAACTTCCCCCTTCTCTTCTTGCCCTTAGCCTTCCTCTTCTCTGGGACTCTGTGTCTGCTTAGGGGTGGCCCCATAGGGGCTGCTGACCTCAGGAGCTGTTGCCCTGGCCTCTGCCCATTGACCTTGAATCCACAGGACTCCACAACTACCAACCTGGGTTCTCCCTGCCTCTTCCGACGCCTTTCTGCATCATTGACCTGAAGCTATGTGAGTCTGAAGAGGACTTTGGCTAGCTGAAGGCCCATGGACTTGAGTTTCACTGGGCTGGCAGGCATTCTTATTGGCATATAATTCACATATCATACAATTCAATAGCTCAATCACATCAAGAAGAATTGTACAATCAAACAAACAACCAAATCATACAATCATTAGCACCATCAGTTTTGGAACATTTTCTTCAGTCTTGTACTCATCGTCATTAGCTCCCCATCTCCCCCCAACTTCCCCTGCCATACCCCCAAGGAACCATTAATCCAGTTATTTTCTCTACAGAACGGATGCCTTCTTGATATAAAATTACTTCTTGACATAAAGTTCTTTCTTATACGCATTATGAGTGTCCCTGGTTCTGCTTCCCTAGACAACCCAGCCTAACACAAAGGGCATCACTCATCATATAACATTCTCAACCAGGTAGGACAGGTGTATTCACCACCAGTCAGTTGTTCTATATCCTTCTCCTTCGGTCACCTTGTAATGACGTTGGATTCAATGTCTTAAGGCTTAGGCCTTTCTTTGAAGATGCGAACATAGCTTCTCCCGGGTGTGTTTGAGGGTAACTCTGTGCAAGTCCTTGGTGCTGATAGTGAAGCATAGAGAAGTCCCAGCCCCCTTGAGCTGGCCTATTTTGGGGTGGAGAGCAAATGTGTGAAGTATGCAGTATATTAGAGAGTGTTAAGTATTATGGCAAAAACAAAGCCATGAAGGGCTTCAGTTCTACATATGGTGGTCAGGGAAGCCCTCTTTGGGAAGATGGCGTTGAAGCAAAGACTTGAAGGAGTGGGGAAGCTGGCTAGGCATTTCCTGGGGCAGATTTTTCCCAGCAGAGGGAATAGAAAGTGCAAAGGCCTGGAGGAACTTTTGAAAAACGGCATCCGACTTCCTTGGGTTGTATAAGGGGGAAGGAAAATCATACCCCACATCAGTGTCACCAATGTTGATTTCTATGAAGCTGAGACATGCCCCATCTTCCAGCCTTCCTACCAATTTGGACACCAAAGGTCCCTCCCACAATTCTCTCTACTTTTCAACTGGGTTTGCTAATTCATGGCCAGGACCACACATGACTCACAGATTATATTCTGATTATGGGGTTTACTAAGGAAGTTAACAGTTTATAAATGCTCAAGCAGACTTCTCTTTGTGGTCTTTGGTCTCTCAGACACACAGCTCATTTGTCTCTGCCCCTGCTCATGCAGTGTTCCAAAGCTTTTCTAGGGCTGTCAATAATTGAGCAGGTGGTACACTCCTCCACCAGAATCCTCAACCTGGAGGTGCTCAGCTCTAGCTCAGTAGGTCAGCAAACCTGCCTCCTCCAATTAAGTGCTTGAAGGCACCCTACTTCCCAAGCAAGCCTCCTACCCAGAGGCACTCAGCTTCCCTTGCTCGGTGGAGAAACTGACCATTCTGTTTCATGCCCTGTCTCTTGGTTCTCTGTATCTTGATGTCTCCTGCATCAAGAGGGTTCAATGCACAGGGACCGCAGAGCCTGTTCCACTCCTGATTCTTCTTACTTGCTGGTAGTGAGATTCCCCACCCTCTTTCCTGTTTCTGAGATTGCTCGTTTTTTTATACCTAGCAGGATGGCAAACACAATGAACCCTGGCAACAAACTGAATCCTTTCAGTGTCTTCTCCACACCCTCTTACCCAGGCCCACGAGGAAGAGTTTATTTGGTAGGAGTAACAGGAACTATGGTTAGAAAAACTATGTTAAGTAATTCACTGCACTACAACTTCCTTGTCAATCATCTATTTAGAATCTTATAGGCATTTTTTTTCAGTCTCACAATTTCCTTCCACTAAAGATGGTTCTTGTTATAAATAGCAAACCCACTCTGTTTTTTATTTTTAAACAACTGAAGAGAAACTTTCTGTAATCTGTGAGCCAGAATAAGCATGAAGGAGGACTTGGGTGTAGAGGCATTTGGGGTCATATCTCATGAATGCATTTTAATGATGTATTTATTTTAGTCATCAGGGCTAGCATGACATGCTGTATACAGAGCACACACATGAGAATCAGGGAGACACAGGTCTGAATTTCATCTCTGCCTCCGTGTGCCCTTGAGTACTGTTCTTCACCTTAAGCCCCAAATCAAACCTGTTGAGTCGGTTCCAACTCATAGTGACTCTATAGGCTTCCAGGGCTATAAATCTTCATGGAAGCAGATAACCTCATCCGTCTGTGGAATGATTGGTGGTTTTGAACTTCTAACCTTACAGTTATCAGACCAGCTCTATGCCACCAAGGCCCTTGATTATGTGTGGAGGGGGGTGGGAAGATGGAGAGGAGAGAGTGAGTGAGTGAGTTCAAGAAATTGGCTCATTCAATTGTGTTGGTGTGTAGTGGTGAGGTGGGGGATAGGCAAGTCCAAGTCCACCCTTGAGATGACAAGCTGGAGACTCTTGTAGACTTGTGTTCCAAAAGCTGTTGGCCATGTGACGGGTACAATGTGGTGTGTTCTACCAAAATATCTATTTCTAGTTTGAAGACAGAACTCATCTTGGGGAAATTCCCTCTTTATCCCTAAGGCTTTCAACCTGACTGAGACCAGCCCACATTATGGTACCTAATCCCACTTACTTGAGGCCACTAATTTAATCACATGTAACTGCTCCATAACAGCAACCGGATGAGACTAGTGCTGGCCAAATCCTGCTCACGACAGCCTAGCCAAGTTGACACACTGAAGTCACCCTCACAGATTCTCAATGCTGTACTTTAAAACAGCTTACTTGTGTTAAGAGTTGTTTTGTTGTTGTTTCCTTTAAGATTTCACACTCTAACAATGATGAGAAATACAACTTTCCTCTAGTCCCTAAATGTTTCCTCCCC
>NW_022111369.1:95516088-95527997 GCF_000313985.2 Echinops telfairi | reverse complement strand
TTACACAATTGATGTGTTTATGGATTGCGATAACAGTTGTATGAGCCCCTAATAAAATGTTTTAAAAAAAAAAAGATTTCACACTCTATACTTATTAATGTCCTTGGCTAACATCTGTGTCATTTTAGTGTCATCGGAACCATAAAAATAAATATCGTAGTACCAGAGTCACGTTCTGTGCTTACATGGTTTGTTCCTGAGACACGCAGAGCTGTGATCATGTAATCTTCATCAATCATCTTGGCTAACCCAGTGTTGGAGTGAGTGGAAAAATGGATGTATAGCTGAGGGTTTAGAGTTGAGCCAGCATTGAGGTGAAGTTCTAAAACGCTCCTGTTCATGAGCCAAATTTGAATACTGTCCAAGTAAAGTCAGTGACCCCTCCTGGGTGGAGGTCTTTGAGAGTTTGCAGTCAACAGCCCTTCACCACCTCCTCTAGCACGGGGCTTTCTCAGATGGATGCAGCTGCAATGACAGTAAGCCTCTGATGAAAAGATAATAAGGAGCTCTGCTAGCAGTTTTGGCTATGCATTAGCCTGTTAACCGAAAGGGCAGCAGTTCAAACCCACCAGCTGCTCCATGAGAGAAAGCAAGATGGGGCTGCTTGCTCCCGTAAAGGTGTGCTACCTTGGACACCCAGCGGGGCAGTTCTCAGCCTCAGAAGGTCATTTGCTATGAGTCAGAACTGACTTTGTGGCATTTGGTTGGTTTGGATCAGTACTTTGCAAGCATCTGATAGGAGTCTGAACCACAGGGCAGCAGGGCTTAAGATTCAGCAACCTCTCTTAGGTGGCCGACACTCACGGAAGCAGCCAAGAAATCAAATAAGGGATTGTTTTGGACAAATCTGCTACAAAAGGTCTCTTTAAAGCATTCCACAGAGGTGTTGCTTGAGGACTAAGATGTGCCCGACCCCAAAACCATGTTTGCCATCGTCTCATATGCACACGGAAGCTGGACAATGAATCAGGAAGACCAGAGAAGATTCGATGCCCTTGAGTCACGCCATTGGTGATGTACTCACTGCCACGGAGTCAATTCAGACCGTGGAGACCCTACAAGACAGGGTAGACCTGCCCCTGTGGTTTCTGAGGCTGTAACTCTTTCCAGGAGTGGACAGCCTCCTCTTTCTCCCGACGGTGTTGGTGAAGGATGTTGAAATTCCATGGACTTGCAGACGCAGGCACAGACCCATGTCCCAAGAAGTACAACCAGAATGCTCCTTGGAAGTGAAGACTGACCGACACACAAACAAAACAAAACAAGTGATGTTGGTTTGACTTGGCCTCATGCCCTTCGATGACCTTATCGCCACCAATCCGTTCCTGGAGCGGGATACCATGTTTGGTCAAGCAGAGGGGTCAGTCACAACCAAGGGCGGCCGTCCACAAGACGGGTGAACACAGTGGCCGCAACAAGGATTGTCAGGATGGGGCAGCGCTGGGCAGCGTTTTGTTCTGTGGGACACGTGTTCCAACGGATCCGATGGCACCTGAAGACAGCAATTACCCTTAGGATCCTTTTGAACGTGAGTGGGAGACGTGGAGATGCCCACAGAGTGTGGGGGGGCCACACACCCGAGAGACCGGGCATCCTAGGATTTGCTGGCACGGAGAGGGAGCGCTTTAAGGAAACTCACTTCTCCTCTTCGTCTGCTTCATGTTTTCTCTGGAAATGAAAGGCAGTCTGGTAGCAGCCCCAGCAGCTACAAGGCTGAGCGAGGACCTTAACTTTCTAATCAGCCACAACTGTCCCAGGCATCCAAGGGCTTCCTTTACAGAGAAGCCAACCTCATGACCAAGGCTTTTGTGGGTCTATTACAGCCGCTAAGTCTTCCTCTTGGGGTGAGATCCTCCTGAGGAGAGAAAGAGTTAAGGAGCTGTAAATATTTTCACAGCAGGTGTAGGCAGCCCTGCCTGTCCACAACCTTGATCTCCAGGACTTCTAGCCAACAGATTAAGAGGCTTTGCTAATTTCCTTGGAAAGGAGCTCCCTAACAGTTCAGTGGGGAGTGGTCTTAAAGGGCCAGAGGAGCAATGAGGGCTTGGGCCTGCCAGGATCCTGTCATTAGCGAGACAGATGGCGTCCCTCCCTTTCTTCCTCCAGTGTCCATCTACCTGCCTCACAGGTGAGGTCTAGCAGTTCCCTCCCGCTCGTGCCTGGAGGTGTGGGGGAAACTTGCCCTCCGCCTCTTCTTAAGGGACCTTGACCCCAGAAACAGCCAAACAGCTTGAGCTGAGCTGAAAAGACAGGCTGGTTTCAGGGAGGGGAGGGGATGGGTGCCCAGAGACTTCTTTCTTGCCAGCTGCACCACACCAAAGCAAAACAAAGGGCAACACCCAGGTGCCTTGTAGATGACTCTGACTCCTGACAGCAGCCCTGGGTGCCCGGGCAGAACTGGGCTCCCAGTTTCTTTCGATGGCTGCATTGGAGGATAGAAACGGCTGGGCCTTTCCTCTGAACCACCTCCCAGGGGACTTAAAGCACCAACTTTTTGGCGAGTCGCTGAGCTTGTTGGCTGTTGGCATCGCTCAGGGACTCTGCTGGACGCCAAGGAGGTGGGCTTGTGTTGGGATGGAGGACGGGAGTGGGCAGTGGAGCAGGCTGTAGGAGCAGGCACTTTGTTTTATGGTTCAGGGTCTGAATGCAGGTTTCCTCTCCTCTTGGCATCGACACTCTGCCTGTCATTTGTACAGCCTGTGCTCTTACTTGGGAGCCCTGGCAGCAACGTGTGGCTTAGTGGTGACCAGTGGGTCTGCTAACCGCAAGGTCAACAGTTTGAAACCACCAGCAGCTCTGTGGGAGAAAGATGAGGCTTTCCATTCCCGGAGACAGTCTCAGGAACACACAGGAGGAAGTTCTACCCCATCCTATAGGGTCAACACGAGTCAGAATCAACTCGATTGCAGTGAGTTTATTCTTTTTAAAATGCTGTAATTTACCTGGGAGCCCTGGTGATGTCATGGTTACGTGTTGGTCAGCAGTTCCAACCCAGCAGCCGCTCCTTGGGAGAAAGGACTTTCTACTCCTGCACACAATTACAGTCTCCGAAACTCACTTGGGCAGTTGAACCTTGTCCTACAGGGTCGAGATGAGCTGTCATCAACTCCATGGCAGTGAGTTGTGATTTTGATACTTTCCAAATCTCTGTCTTATTTTAAGTCAAGAAGTGCCAGAGGCAGTTGTGCAAACAGAATAAGGAATACAATCTGGAAAAGTGTGCGACAAGGTTGTACCCTCTCACCATACTTATTCAATGTGTATGCCGAGCAAGTAATCTGAGAAGCTGGCTTGTATGAAGAAGACTGTGGCATCAGGGTCTGAGGAAGGCTGATGAACCACCTGTGATGTGCAGATGACACAACCTTGTTTCCTGAGAGTGAGGGGCATTTGAAGCACTTGCTGATGAAGATCAAGGATTGCAGTCTTCGGTATGGATGACAACCCAATGTGAAGAAGACCCAAATCCTCACACAACTGGGCCGATGGGTGATATCATGATAAATGGAGAAAAGGTAGAAGTCGTCAAGGATTTTGTCCTGATTGGATCCACAACCGGTGCTCAAGGAAGCAGCTGTCAAGAGGATGCATCAAAGGACGCATTGCCTTGGGTCAATCTGCTGCACCAGACCTCTTGGGAGTGTTGAAAAGCAAAGACATTGAGGACTAAGGTGTACCTGACCCAAGCCATGGTATTTTCCATCGCCTCATATGCGCGTGAAAGTTCAACATCGAATAAAGAAGACCGGAGAAGAACGGATGCATTTGAATTGTGGTGCTGGAGAAGAATGTGGAGGGTACCGTGGCCTGCTAAACCCGATCTGTCTTGGAAGAAGTAAGGCCAGAGTGCTCCCTAGAGGCAAGGATGGCAAGAATTCTTCTTACATTCTCAGGACATGTTATCAGGAGAGAGAGCCCAGTTCCTGGAGAACATCACGTCTGGTACAATAGAGGGGCAGCAAAGGAGGGAAGGCCTCAAGAAGATGGATTGACACCCCGGCTGCACCAACAGGATCAAGCACGGGAACGGCTGTGAGGATTGCACAGGGTGGCCGGACTTCGTTCTGTCGTGCCTACACGGCCGCTATGGGTAAGGACCAACCCAATGGCCCCTAACAACGATGATATATATAGTTTTAACTTCAAGGCCATCGTGATCTTTGATTCAGGCAATAATGCCAATGAAATCCTGGGCACGTTGTCTTTTTTCTGAATAGGTGTTTATATCTATAAATGCACATGCATTACCTTTCGAGATACATCATCCTGTGCTTTTTTAAAACCCCATCATGAAGAACACAGTGTTGCTGTCAGATCCGTTCGGATGGGTGGCGAGCCTGTGTTACCCGGTGGGACCCCTCTAGAGAGTTTTCTTGGCGATAATCCTTATGGAAGCTGGTTGCCAGGCCTTTGTTCAGCTGTGCTGCTGCTAGTGTATTCAAAACTCCAACCTGGAGGTTAGTAGTTGAGTGCTAACCGCTGAAATAACTAAGATTTATTGAGCGTTGTGGGCCAGGAAGTGCCCAGCCTTTCCTGGGTTGGGCCTGATTTAATCCTCAGGGCGAGGTAGAGGGTGGCGGGTGTCTAATAGTGGTATTGACTTCTATTTGCTTTGTGAGGATTAAGCAACCAAACAAATACATGAACCACAATGCTATCTAGGGTGCCTGAGACGGGGCTCTTTGCAGGAGCAGACAGCTCTCATCTTTCTCCATGCAGTGGCCGGTGGGTATGAACCGGCACCCTTGAGCCTAGCAGCCCGAGGCCTAACCTATGGTGCCAGGGCTCCTGTAAAGTGCTTAGGGCAGTGCCAATGGGGAGGAGAGGCCCATGCGTGTTTTCTAGTATTGGCATCATCTCCACCGTACAGCTGGGGATATAGAGGCAGGTGCAGAGAGACCCAGGGCAGTGAGGGGCCGAGTCGGGATTCAAACCCACACACTGAGTCTGTAGCCTGGGCTGGGCTGGGCAGCGCTGCTCGCCACCTTCCCCTAGGGTGTCCGTGCCCTTCCAGGTGGCCCCACCCATGGCAGAAGGACGCCTGGGCGGGCCCGTGCCTCCTTAGGGTTGCTGGTGTACTAGAGTTCACCAGCAACCGTTGTGCCAGTTCACCTCATGGGGGGTCTCCTCCTTCCCTGGATGAGGCCCCACTTGTCAAAGATGCTGTCTGTCTCCAGTCACCCTCCAGAGGACAACAAAACCACGCCACCCAATCGAGGCCAACTCCTAATGACCCCTGGGAGTTTCTGAGACGGCGACTCTTTATGGGAGTAGAAAGCCCTGTCTTTCAGTCTTGGAGCAGCTGGTGGTTTCAAACTGCTGACCTTGCGGTGAGCAGCCCCACGAGTGAGCACTATGCCTCTAGGGTCCCTCTCCTCTGGAATAAGTGGGGTGGAAATCTCTAACGATCTTCTGGGATCTGTAGGTAGGGCGTTCATTAGCTGCTCGGGGGAGGTCTGGTCTTAGTCTGGAAGCACCGCGGAAAGTGGTCCACCTTGGGTCAGCTTGCTGGTGTCCAAAGTTCCACTGACAGGGCTTCCTCCCAGCATCACAGCCACACACCAGCTCCCACACAGGACCAGCTGGTAGCCATGCGGTGGTTTGGCAAAGTTACCTAGAAGCCAAGGCCCACCTTAGGACTTACAGGAGGTGCTGGCCATCTGCCAGCTAGAGGCACAAGGTGGGACGTGGTGCCAAGTGCCCAGCCAGCACAGGAGGGCTTTAGTGTTTGTAGAGAAGTTGGGAAGGGGGGAGTCTAATACCTGGGAACGGATGCCAGGACCACCAGCCAAGCTCACCCATAGCACTTTGGGAGGGGCCTGTGGGGCAGAGGCTGCAGGGTGGGTGGGGTAGCGTGATGGTGGATTTGTGGGGGGTTGGGAACACTTGCCCCCCTGGATACAAGTCTGAGGAGATATCAGGTGAGGAGTGGAATGACATTCTGGGGCCAAGAAACATGCGGGCGTCCCAACTGTGGCAGCCAGACAAGAGAGGGGAAGCAGTTCCCCCCAAAACGTCACCACCGCCAATGTCAATTCATCTTGGAAGTGGGCCTAGGGGAAGGCTTTGAAAGAGTGTGGTGCCACTGCACAGGGTTACAGAGTGGGGGGAATCTGCATCTTGCCCCACACGCCAGCAGTAGTTCAGACCCACCTGCTGCCACTGGGAGTCAGGACTGGTTATTGCTCGATGTCCTCAAGTTTGCTCTGGCAGGAGGCCACACTGCCTAGGCCTGCACCCACCTCACCATTGCTGCTATGCCGGGTGGAGGCCAATGTTGAGCAAAGACCTAGACAACGACCAAGTATTCTCCCCACTCAGAGTCCACGTGTACCGCCCGGAGAGAGGTGTGATGGGTCTCTTGAACAAGAGGTGTTTTTTGTTTGTTTGTTTTCTAAATACTTTTTTTACTTAAACACTTTTATTGGGGGATCTTACATCTCTTGTAACAATCCATACATTCATCCAGTGTGTCAAGCACATTTGCCATCATCACTTTCAAAGCATTCTTTTCCCACTTGAGCCCCTGATATCAGCTCCCCATTTCTTCCCCCTCCCTCCCTGCCCGCCCTCCCTCACAAACCTTTAGTAAGTTATAGATTATTATTTTCATATCTTACACCATTCTCAGTCACCCCTCACCACGTTTCCGTTATTTATCCTCCTGGGAGGGGGTTCTAGATTGATCCTTGTGATCGGTTCTCCCTTTCTCCCCCCAACCTCCCCTAATCCTCCTGGTATCTCTACTCTCATTGTTGGCCCTGAGGGGTTTATCTATCCTGGATTCCCTGTGTTTCGGGCTCTTATCTGTAGCAGTATTCATGCTCTGGTCTAATTCGATTTGTAAATTAGAATTGAGGTCATTATATTGGGGTAAAGGAAGCACCAAAGAGCTAGAGGAAAGCTGTGTGTTTCATCATTGCTATACTGCACCCTGACTGGCTCATCTCTTCCCTGTGACCCCTCTGTGAGGGGATGTGCAATTGTCTACAGATGGGCATAGGGTCTCTACTCCATGTCCCCCACCTCCCATTCACATTGGGTATGATTTTGTTCTGGGTCTTAGATGCCTGATACCTGATCCTACTGACACATCATGATCACATAGGCTGGTGTGCTTCTTCCATGTGGGCTTTGTTGCTTCTCAGCTAGATGACCACTTGTTTATCTTCAAGCCTTTAAAACCCCAGATGCTATATCTTTTGACCGCCGTGCACCATCAGCTTTCTTCCACATTTGCTTATGCACTCATTTTGTCTTCAGTGATTGTGTAGGGAAGGTGAGCATCACAGAATGCTGGATTGTTAGAACAAAGTATTCTTTTGTTGAGGGAGTACTTGAGTTGAGGCCCAAATTCCACCTGCAACCTTAATTCTTAACATATAGATATGAGTACATATTCCCCTCTCATTATATAAATATTTACATATATACATGCCTGTATTTAGGCCTCTATAAATGTCCTTTGCCTCCTGGTTCTTTCCTCTATTTCCATTTACTTTCCTCTTGTCCCACTATCATGTTTAGCCTTCATTCAGGTTTAGTAATTCCTCACTACTACATTGCCCTTGATTGAGCCCCACTAGGTATCCTACAACCATCCTTCCATTGATTTTAGTTTACTCGTTGTTCCCTTGTCCCTTGGTTGGTCGGCCCCCTTTCTTTCTCCCACCTTCCCTTCTCCCATATCCCCTGAAACCATTGGTTCTGTTCTTTTCATCTCTGAATTATTTATCCCGCCTATCTTATCTAGATAGACATGCAGATACATTAATAAGTGCAAAAATCAGGCAAAGCCAAATAAAACAACAAAGGAAATCAAAACCAACAAAATTATAACAATAACAAAAACAAAATAACTATAACAACAAGAAAGCCACTGACAAAAATGGAAAAGCCTATAAATAGTTCAAGGTCTGTTTGTTGGCCTTCATGAGTGTTTTCCAGTTGAGTCTGATGGGGTGCCATACTCTGTCTCCCAAGTCTATGTTTGGTATTCCCTGGGGGTTTCATCACTCTGTTCCCCCTGCTGCTCTGCTGCATGCCCTCAGTGCCTCGCCCAGCGTGATGGGGCCAGACTGTGCACTATTCCCGCACGGTGTCTCCAGTGCTGTCCCCCACAGTGTCATGGTTCAGTGCAGGACGCTGTGTCCCGTGGTGAGGCCGGCCCTACAGTGCGTTGTCATGGTCCAGTGCAGGACGCTGTGTCCCGTGGTGAGGCCGGCCCTACAGTGCGTTGTCTGCTCTGAGCAGGAACATCGTCCTTGGGGTGTGGCGGGCCATGATGTCCTCTCCTCCCTCTCCATCCCTTTGTGTGTCTCCCGTGTGCTCTAATCCAACGCACACACACACACCCAAGCTGTAGCCCCAGCTCTGTCCTCTGAAGTGCATTTTTCTGGCGGGTTGGGGTGGGGTGGTGTCCACATTGTTGGGATTAGGGTCAGCCCCGCATACCTCTCTATTGGTTCCCTGGTACATGCCGTTATGTTGTATTCACGATGTTGTATTCACGTCTTGGTGCATCAGGTGAAGCCTGGTCTCTCTCTCCCTCTCCTGTGGAGATATAAACAATACCCTCCCCTTGGGTGGGTTAGTGCCCTGCTCCCCCCATCCCCAATGTCGTTTTTTTGTTGTTTTTTCCCCCCTTTTTCCCTCCTCTTATTTAGTTGGCTGCCATATGTATCCCTGGATTGGGTTTGGCTCCTGCCATAGTTGCTGGACCCAAGAGGTGTTTTTTAAAGTAAATGACTACCTTCTGGAAAACAAAAACAAAACCCCAAACTCACTGCCATCAAGTGGATGCCAACTAATGGTGGCCGTCTAGGACAGGGTAGAACTGCCCTGTGAGTTTCTGAAAATGTAACTGTTTAGAGGAGTACAAAGCCCCATCTTCCCCCCAAAAGAGCTGCTGGTGGCTTTGAACTGCTGATCCTGAGGCTTGCAGCCCAACACACAATCGCTATAGCACCAGGGTTCCTGGCGAAGGCGGTCAAAAAGGAAGCATCTGATCTCAGAGAGAAGTCTGGTGTTAGGAGATCCAGCCAGAGGCCTTCAGTGATGTACACAGCATGGTGATTGGGTGAATAAAATTGTCCCACCTCTTTTGTAAGAGGAGCCTTGGTGGAGCAAAGGTTGAATGCTTAGCTGTTCATCTCAAGGTTGGTGGTCCGAATCTACCCAGCAGAGATAGCCCGAGCCATTTGCTTCCATCTGGATGACAGCTTGCAACACCTTATGTGCAGTTTCACTGTATCACATGGCCTCCGTGAGCTGGAGTGGGCTTGATGGCGCTTGACAACCACATCTCAGGCGGGTCCCTTTCCTATTGGTCATCAGGCAGAAATGGTGAAGCCATCGGGATTTCCAGCCACAAAGCCCTAACTCGGCCAAGGACCAAGTGCCCGTTCTCGATGAGGAACAGATATTGAACCAGACAGACTTCTGGACCCTCATGAGTCCTACTAGTGAGGGTGCAGGAAGCTGGCATGCTCCACCGGGGCTATGGGAGGTGGTCATTCCTTCTTAGGGGACACAGGGGCCTTGCACCTTCCCCCCAGCTTTCACGCTCATTGCTCCTGGGAGGGGGAGCAATGGTCACCATGAGAGCACACAGCACAAACCAGAGAGCGAGTGTGGAAGTCAGAGCCTTTTCTGAGAGCTGCCTGTGTCCCCCTGGGCAAGTTTCTCAACCTCTCCAGGTGATGATTGCCCAACTGGAATTTGGAGTGGAAAAAGGCTTTTCTTACAGGGTTTTTGGAGAAAAGAACTGAGATAACATATGGAAAGTGGTGGCAGATAGTAGGCATTTAATGGAAATAATTGTAGTAAGAATAATGATAGGTTGTTGACAGGTGCCATTGCGTCAACACCAACTCATAGCGACCCTGTGTACAACAGAAGAAATGCTGCCTGGCCCTGAACCACCCCCACAATTGTTATGCTTGAGCCCATTGTTACAACCACTGGGTCAATTCATCTCATTGAGGGTCTTCCTCTTTTTTGTTGCCCCTCTAAGTTACCAAGTATACTGTCCTTCTCCAGAAACTGGTCCCCTCCTGATAACACCCGGAAAGGAAATGAGCATAAGTCTTGCCACCCTCACTTCTATGGACTGTGCTGGCTTCCAGGACAGATTTGTTTGTTCATCGGAAAATGGAATCAAAAGGTAGGTAAACAGTATATAGCTTCCTAAAGTTAGGTAAACATTACATAACTTTATCCAGTGAGGTGAACCTTGTGTCACTTCCTGAATAACGTTATTTAGGCTTTATTGACCTTCATATATAGCTGTGCAAACTTTATATAACTGTTTGAAATAGATACACACACACAGTCCTTTCTAGAGAAGATGAACTTGAGCATGGGGTTCTCTGTTCCTCTGGGAACTTGGGCAAGTCACTTTCCTCGTTGGGTCTAAGAATAGACTCAACCCTCTTGGAAGTCTGGATGAATGGATTCTGACTTCTCTGGTCACTTGATTTCTTCTGGAACATCGCCCTTGGCACCCTGTGAGATGGTCGTCAGGAACAGCGTCTACAGGCATCAATTGTGGGTTGAGTTCCAGCATCCGTGAGGCTCAGAGGATGGTGTGATTTGTGCAAGTTACTTAAGCTCCCTGTGTCTCCTCAGTTAATTTATCTAAATCACGGAGATCATCACCACCAATGACATAGAGTGTCACGAGTTTATGAAGTTGAAGTCTCCAGAATTCTGCTTGCCCGTGGCTACAGCTCAATATGCTGGAGTGGGTCTTCTGGAATTCCATTGTGAAGATAACAATACAAGGATTGGAGGACCCCGGGAAGCATACATCCATGCACATGTCCACCCTGGTCACCTGGTGCCAGGGACAGGATATGTGTTTTGAAGTCAACCCGAGCTGGATCGCAGCTGTGAGACTTGAAGCAAGTCACCTGTCCTCCCTGAATCCCAGCTTCCTCATCTACTACTTCTGATGAAGATGGAACCTGACGCTAGTTCCCTCTTTCCCTACCAATGCCTCCTGATGTGGAGAAGCCCACGTGCAAAGGTGTCCCGATTGAATTGAGACATGGATATGAGGTTGGCACCTCCTTTGATGAATAAGAAAAGCTCCTTATAGCAAGAGGGCCTAGAGTTTTGACCCATGCCCCCTCTGACCTCCCTTCTGCCCCCAAAGAAAGCTCTAGAACATTAGCTCTATCAAAACAAGGAAACAGCCAGAGGAGACTGACTTACTCAAGGACGTGTGCCAACATCTATAGTCTGGAGATAATCATTTACAGTGATATCATAGAAATGCAGGCGCTGGATGGGGTGGGGCATAGGCGGGGCATGGACTCTAGCTCATTTCAGAAGCTCCAACAAGGGGCCATGTTTCGTTATCTTAAACAGTTTGAGGGTGGTTGATTCACTGTTGGTGTGGCACAGGCCATCTGGTAGGTCAGTTCTGTCACAGCTTTGCCCCATGTTCTGCCTGCCTTTCGTAAACCTCTGTCTCTGGTGAAGCTCCCTTTCCATGTCTTCTCCCTGGGACCCAGCAGAGATTAGAATTTAACGCCAAGCTCCTGAGCCGAGTGCTTACGGTGCTTGATCCCAGGACACCACTCGACAAATCAAGACCAGCTACAGTCTGCTTGAAAAATGAACACAGAGAAACTCACTAGACACTCCTCTGATCCGAGCACTGCCTTGGCGCTTCTCACCAATCCGCAAAGCAGAACGCTGGGACTGATGGTTAGCACCATGACGACAGTGAAGCCGTACTTCTTCAATGTACATGTTTCTCAGGGAAAATGTGTCTCCTTGGTGAAGAAAGCTGATGGTGCCCGGCTATCAAAAGATATAGCGTCTAGGGTCTTAAAGGCTTAAAGGTAAACAAGCGGCCATCTAGCTCAGAAGCAATAAAGCTCACATGGAACAACATATCA
>NW_022111369.1:95513570-95514603 GCF_000313985.2 Echinops telfairi | reverse complement strand
AATGTACAAATGCGCTTTACACAATTGATGTGTGTATGGATTGTGATAAGAGTTGTATGAGCCCCTAATAAAATGATTTAAAAAATAAAATAAAATGTATCTCCTTGCCCTGCATCTCTGGGCCCATCCATTTCTTCGACCTTATTCAGCATCTACCCAGCCTGTAGGACCAGGGGTAAATCCAACCTGAACTGGCAAGTTGGTTTTGTCTTTCCATTTCTAGCATCCTTTGTCTTTTTGCAGACCCTCGTTCATGAAACGTGAGGACACAGGATCATGTTGGAGACTGTTAATGAAAGTGTGGGCCTGAAGGGAACTTACAGTCATGCTATGAAGTCTTCATGCTGGGCTGGGACTAAGGTAAGACCACGGAAGCACCGAGGGCACCCCACTTGAGGAAGGGTGCACTCAGAACTTACCTCACTCCAGTGCCCAGCCCCGTCTCCGTGGCCTCTGATCGGTTTCATGCTGGGTGACTTGGTGGGAGGTGACCAATGAGGTCTGTGGTCTTAGAAGTCACCACCTTGGGAAGCTTGGATTTCAGACAATGCGGCCACAACATTTTTGCCACATGTTCTTGCAAATCATCTTCAGATATTTATTTTGATGTCTTGAGTGCTGGGTAAGCTTTTAAAGTCATCTTTCGAATAACAGCCAACACACAGAAACCACACAAAGAACCCGATTATAGAGGAATGGACAAACAAGCTCTGGTACATTCATACTCTGGAGTATTATGTATCAATAAAAAACAACTCTATTAAACACTGAAAGTCATGGATAAAGCTAGAGAACATTGTGGGGAGCAAACTCGGTCACTCTTTTTTTTTTTTCTGTCAAATCTCTATTTACTCATGGGTACACTCCTGCTTTCCCTCAGCTTAGCCTTGTTCTTGAACTTCATAAAAGTGGAATTGTATACTCATTTCTGTCTGCTTTTGCCCTTTCCCTCAACACAATGTCTGTGAAAGTAAATTATAGTTTGTTCATTTTATTGTCGAGTAGCATTCCATTCTATGAATCTTTTTTTTTT
>NW_022111369.1:95507950-95513170 GCF_000313985.2 Echinops telfairi | reverse complement strand
ATAAAGATCAATACTGCCTATGCCATTGTTCAAGTGAAATCAAAGAAAAAGAAATGGGGTTTATACACCAACAGACAAGACTTTGATGACTACAAGGAGGCAAGGGATTGGGGCGGGAACAGGGAGAGGGGAGAGATAGGTTATTGATTGGGAAGGAAGGAAGGATGGAAGAGTAAGGAGGAAAAGAAAGACAACAGTATTTTGAAAGACGGTTTGATTTTTTGGGAAAAGACAAAAAAACATCTGTAGTCCATTCTGGGGACTCATCTCGAACGGACAGATCATGGAGTCATATTTGGATTAAAAACTAGATTTCCATGTGTGTCTTGTAAGTTAGCTTTGAAGAAAACAGTCTCAAAAGAAGAATTGCCAATAAAAATATTTTGAGCAGGAGCTATAACAACACTTTCCAAATCGGAACATATCATCTGAAGAGGTCCACTCGGAAGTCAACATGTTGCTCTGTGAGGAAGCTTGTGGAGCATCTATTCTAGACGTCACCCTATTCTAGAAGCCAAGCTTTATCTTACTGAGTTACCGCAAATGCAAAACATTTCACTCTTCTCGAACCCTTGGTCTCGAAACTGGAGAGACTGTACATTACAAAATATATTATGAAATACAGACATGTTTGCTTTATGATTCAGTGTTGGCCCCCAAGAGTGATTAAATGGAAACAAGATATCCTGAGTCTTCTCTTAACCTCTCCAATATTTCAAGTTTTCTTGAGGTTCAATTCAAATATTGAATATTATGGTGAAATCTAAAGTCAAGAAGAATCCATTGGTTGCCAAGTATTTGCTGGAACCCTCTGAAGGGCCTGAGAAATAAGAACACTTTGCAAATTTCAGCATATCTTCTGAAGGGCACCACTATGCTGCTGGGAAAAGTCTGGAGTGTCTACTCCAGTTTCTGTCCAGTACTTCCCTGGCTGCTCTGAAAGGCTGGGTTGGCAGAGAAATGCAGGGAGAACAGAAAGTCACGTGATCCAACCAATGAACCTCTTGGGACAATTCCAAGAATTCAAACTCAGTGACCTCGCTTTCTTTTTCTAAAACGGAACATCTATTTATTGTAAATTGGGAGAAGGTTTACAGAAGGCTTTCCTTTATACAGTGATTTATATGTGTTTTATTTCTTACCATGGACTGGAATCCCCGCCCCCCCCCATAGAACATTATTTACTCTCCTTCCTCCTTGGGTTGTCTATGTCTGTTCCTCCTTCTTCCCTTAGCCCTTCGGAACACCGTCCTTGGACACATGGACCCTCTTGGTCTCAAATGGTTCATGATTCTAAGGTGTATGTATTCCTCTAGTGTCATGTTACTCCCTGTAGCCACCCTGGTGAGTTATGAGTTGGTCTGTTAACCCCCAGGTTGGAAGTTCAAAACCAATGCAGTCTTCTGCAGGAAAAAGATGAAGCTTGCTGATCCCAGAAAGATTTACCACCTCGGAAACCCACAGTTTTATTTATTGATTGATAGATCGGTCTAGTTGGCTATTTATTTTTGTCTACTGTCCACTTATCTTTGGCTAGATCTGTTTGGTGAAAAATTGGGAGTCCTGGGAGTGAGTCGGTTTCCAGGCCCTGCAAGGTCGCTAAGGGTCAAGGTGGTCTGAGGTTTCAAATGCATTCACTTCTATTGTGCTCGGGTAGTTTGGGTCCAAGGATGAAAGGCAGAATTCCCAAGTTTCACTTTTGAAGACTAACCTTCATCTCTGGAGGGTTCTACTCACACCTTTAACTAGACTTTGCCTTCTCCAGTTTTCCGGGGAGAAGCCAGCCGCCTCAGGCATTACATGCCAGAGTTCAGCCTCAGCTGTTTCAGGCCGGAGTCCTGCTGGCCACTTCCCTGAAGGAGCAGTGGCCCGAGGTGGAAGGAGACTCCAGTTGTGCTTTCCAGCGGCTTGGATTTCTAGGAAACGATTTCGTACCAGCCTTCAAAGAACTGCACGCCTCTAAACCACCCTCTTATTAGTCTGTAAATTGGATCCTAGATAGCGCAGTTACATTCCCTGGTAATTGTTTGATAGCAGAGTTATTGCTAGTTGTTTCATGGCCTTGTAACTCTCCCGTGGTGGCTTACAGCTGGCTCTGAACCAAGATCATAGTAGCATGTGCCTTCCAGATATTTGGAGAGAAGGAATTACTGAGGGCAGGAAGGTCCAAAAGTGTATTTTTGAAGAACGAAGGGCAGAGGCATAAATCACCGTGGAGCACTTCCTGTGGGCCAGGCATGGTGCAAGGGACGTTCTACCTTATTCTATTTGGTCCACGCACTGTCTTAAGATGTCAGAGGGGATTCTCGCTCCTGCGTCCCCATAGGACAGAGTGGAGATGCCCATGGGTTTACGGGGCTGCAAATCTATGCAGAAGCAGATTACCACATCTGTCTCCCATGGCCGGCGGTGTCAAGCCGCTGACCTTTACATTCCCAGTCCAGCGCTTAACCATGGTGCCACTAGGGCTTACCTGTCAGGTACACCCAGGCCCCAAGCCCACTGCTGTTAAGTTGACTCTGACTCACAGCACAGCAATCCTGTAAGACAGAGTAGAACTGCTCCTTTGCGAATCTTTATGGGGAGCAGAAAACCTCATCTTTCTCCTCAGGAGTGGCTGGTAAGTTCCAACTCAAAAGTACCCATGGCACCCCAAGAGCTATTTGGCTTCACAAAGGGTGTTAAGTAGATAGAGGTCCTGACCTCTAACATTCGCCCGCTAATAGTAGATTAGTAGTATCCATAGCTTAGCTCCTCACCCATCTCTCAGCTTGCTGCACTGTGGAGGTGTGTTTCTGTGCCCCTGGTATTGCACAAACACAAACTAGCAGAGTCACTCATGGTGGGCAGGGCTCAGTGAATTTCCGACGGAGGCAGATTAGGAGGTAAGGTCTGGAGTCCCACCCAGCACCTCCAAACTAGCCAATGACTCATAGCAGAATACTGCCCAATAGCGTGCGAGATGGTGAACTCCAGGTTGGGAGGCACTGCAGAAGAAGGAGCAGATCTGAAGGATACAGTCTTCAAGGCCTTCGTGCATGGGTGGAGCCTCCACCTGAGAAGTTAACAGCTACAATCTCCATTAGAATGTAGGAGATGACCACACATGGATTAAGCCTCTGGTGAATCCCCTCTGACCATAGTTGAGGGATGTGGATAGCCTTGTTATCCGACAGAGTATTGCAGAGAAGATTAGAGTAGATGTAGTTAGTCCCAATGTAGCATCTTATTTGATCCCCTTTTGGACCCATTTAAATGTTGTATCAGTTTAAAAGAAAAACGAAGGGGGATACCCGTGGCTTAAGCCTCCAGTGAATCCCCTCCTGTTCTGGATTCAAGATTTGCCCAAGGAGAAGCTGGGTTCAGGAATGCGTGGATCTTCACTGTCACGTCAGTGTGATGGCAGCTGTCCCTTTGCGTTCGCTCCTTTGTTTCTTTGTGGCTGATGGGTAGACTCGTCCCCAAGGGATGCTGGCAATTGCCCCAACTCACCATGACATAGAAGACAGACCACAAGCCTCAGGGTCACCCACCCACAGTTTTTGTCCTGAGATGGGAGTCCATTCCTGGTGGCAGTAGAGGTAGGTGGTTGGCAAGATGTGGTGAAGCAAGTTGGAGCTGAAGGGGGTTGGGCTCGGGAAACAAGCCTTGTGTGGTTTCTTCCACCAAACTGCTGCTCATCCGCCTAATCCAGGGCTCCTCTCAGAGGCGAAAGCCACACTGCCAAGCTCATTGTCATGGCCCTCCATCCTGCAACCATAAACATCAGTGCGTGATATTTATTGCCCTCCCACAGCCTGGGTGTCAAGATGAAAAAGAAATAATTCTAAATCTCACACTAGGGCTTTGGAGATCAATGAGGTAATTTATATAAAATTGTTTGGGCTCCCTGGGAGACAGAGTGAGGCATAAATTTAGGCTTTTTCCACTGGGTGGACCTCAGGCCCATAACTCATCCCAGTTAATAAACAATTCACTGTCGGGAAGGCAGGATTGTGCAGGCTGTGGTCTGGGTGCAGAATAGAATATTTTGGCCTGGTGTAGACTTGGTCTAACCATGATGCTGTCTCTTGCCCCTCATCTGGTTCATCATGGGGCTGGACCAAACCTCATCAGTGACAGGTGCCATGCAGGTGATCTGCAGGTCAGTGGCACTTTGGACTGTTGCCTGGGAGATGCCGTCAACTTCAAGCTTTGTGTTAGTGGTTCCTAGTGCTACGCTGTCAACGATGGGGTTGCCGTTAGTTTAAGGGTTTTGTTTGTTTGTTTTCTTTACTTTACTGTCATTTCAGGGGCAGTGCTGGCTCAGTGGTTGAATTCTCGCCTTCCCTGTTAGCGATATGTGTTTCATTCCCGGCCAATGCATCTCGTGGGCAGCCACTCCTTAGAGGTCAGCAGAGACTTAGAGATGGCATGGAACTGCCATGAGTTGGAATCCACTTGACGGCACCTGACAACAACAACATGATGGTGAACAGGTTTCAGGAGAGCTTCCAGACAGACCGGGGAGACAGGCCTGATGATCTCTTGCCAGAATTCAGCCCCTGGCTCCATCTACAACTGGTCATAGGGCCAACACCGGACCAGGCAGTAGTCTGGTCCCCCACGTGAATTTGGGGCTGACCCCACATGAGCCCCCCACGTGAATTTGGGGCTGACCCCAAGGTAGTTAACAAGTTAACTTTAGACCCCAATGTTTTCTTTCCTTGGGAATCCAAATAACTAGCACGATGACTGGAAACAATGGGAAAGGGCTAAACTGCGGTCTTTGGGGGATCCCCTCCCCTGCACAGGTCCTGCTCAGTCCTGTGGGGCAGTGTGCATTTTAACTGCGCTAGCATTGGCCCATTTACCGCAAGGGAATGAACACGGACCAAA
The DNA here is from genome assembly GCF_000313985.2 of Echinops telfairi. Classification (NCBI taxonomy): domain Eukaryota; kingdom Metazoa; phylum Chordata; class Mammalia; order Afrosoricida; family Tenrecidae; genus Echinops; species Echinops telfairi. The sequence goes on along the minus strand of NW_022111369.1, from coordinate 95,508,292 downwards.
GACCTTCTTTTTGTCAGGAAGTAGTATTCCGCAGAAGAGCTGTTTATTCCTCTACCACTGTTGCAAAATGAGGGCAACGCTGGAGCACGACATCCCCGCTCTGAACAGCCAGTGGACAGAGTGGACAATATGACTGATCCCACCACGAGACACGCCGTCCCTTGATGGCCCCAGGCTCTAAGGGGGACAACACTGGAGACTCAGTGTCGGGACTGGCCCAGACTGACGCTGAGACGCCGAGGCAAACCACAAAAAGCATGCGGCAGAGCACGTGGGAGCAGAGCAGAGAGCCCCCGAGGGAGTACAAAGGACAGACTCGGGGCCAGAGCATGGTACCCCATC
>NW_022111369.1:95501722-95506435 GCF_000313985.2 Echinops telfairi | reverse complement strand
GTAGAAGGGGGGAACCAATTACAAGAATCTAAGTATAGCCTCCTCCCTGGGGGATGGACAGCAGAGAATAGGGCAGCAGGAGACGTTGGACATTGTAACTTATGACAAAACTATAATAATTTATGAATTATGAAGGGTTCATGAGGGAGGGGGGAAGGGGGAGGGAGGGGGAAAATGAGCAAATGATATTAAGGGTTAAAGTAGAAGGCAAATGTTTTGAGATTGATGAGGGCAACAAATGTACATATGTGCTTGACTCAATGGATGTATGTATGGACTGTGATAAGAAATATACGAGCCCTCAATAAAATAATTTTTTTTAATAAAATAATTTTTTTGAAAATGAGGGCAACGGCGGTGCCATAGAAGAATCCTTCCTTTCCTGTGAGTTTGACTTTCAGCCAAGGCACCTCACGTGCCGAGGCTTGCACGTTGTTAGGTTGCTGAGCAAACTCAGAAGAGTTTCCAGACACCGTGCTGGTGAAGAATGCTCAGAGTGCCGTGGACTGCTGAAGGAACACGCAGATCTGTCTTGGAAGAAGTACAGCCAGAAGGATCCTTAGAATCTCTGTGTCGCACACTTTGGCCATGTTGCCAGGAGAGACCAGGCCTTCATGGTTGGTAAAGCGGAGGGGCAGTGAAAAAGAGGAAGGCCCTCAGGAGATGGATTGACGGTGGCTGCCACAATGGGCTCGAGCATGATGATTTTAAGGATGGTGCCGGACCGGATGTTCTGCCATCCACAGGGTAGCTACGAGTGGGAACCCTCTCAATGGCACCATAGCGACGGGAAGAAAGACAATCTACTTGAGAAAATCTGTCCATGAAAAAACCCTCTGGATCCCAATGTTTCTGTTTGCAACCCATCAAGAGGGTGGCGCTGAACGAGGCAGTATTTCATTTCATTGTACACGAGGGTGCCACAAGTCAAAAGCTAATTTGATGGCCATTTACAACAGCAACCTTCCCCAAATATCCTCAGTTTGCAGAGTCACTACGTACCCAATATATTCGGAGAGGTGTGTAGACCAGGGTCTGTCACAGGAAGCCCTGCGGCCCAAATCCAACTTGCAACACATTTTGTATAAATAAAGTTTTATTGGTATACAGGCCTCTTGGTTCATTTATACATCGTAACTGCTTTCATGCTATAAAGATCAGAGTGGGGTTCTGGTGGTAAAAACCGTGCTGCCCACAAGCCTGGAAATATTTATGAAGGGGGACTTTAGCGAAAGGACTTTTGGAGCCTCACATGGACATGTGGGGGCTCTGGTTTTGCTCAGACCGCATGGGTCACCTCTAGTCCCCTCTGCTGTCCCTAGCTCTAGCCCAGTGGTTCTCAACCTTCCTAATGCTGCCACCCTTTCATACAGTTCCTCGTGGTGTGGTGACCTCCCAACCCTAACATTATTTTTGTTGCTATGTCATCACTGTCATTTTGCTACCGTGATGAATCAGGTGACCCCTGTGAAAGGGTCATTCGACCCCCAAAGGGGTTGCGACCCACCGGTTGAGAACCGCTGCTCTAACAGTGGGGTCTTTGGCTTCTTCTCTTCTCTGTCTACCCCCCTGGCTTGAAAAGTCCCTGCATGTCACCTGTGCCCTTGGATCACCTGACCACTGCTTCTGTGAGCCCTGCTTGCGGATCCAACCCAAAGCAAACCTCTTGCCTAGGTTATGTTTGACTGCTTGTGGGTTTGGGCTCCTCTTGCTTCTGCCCTTGTCCTTTGTAACCTCTTCCTTCTGATCTTAGCCAGCTATGCCCTCTCATCGGCTCCCAGCTCACTGAGGGTAACACCCAGGATCTCCCTTCCCACCTCCTTTTGTCCTAACTTCTTTCTGATTTGATCTCACCCTTCACACCCCCACATCTACTCACTACAGCTACGTGGGGCTTCTCGTGGAAGGAATGCATGAATGCATCCAGCGGGCCCGTGCTGCCGTGGGCTCTTGGCTCTTGCTGCTTCTCCTAATATTCTAATAGTGCGAGGGACACTCGCATCCAGATCCTTCCATCCTCCCAGTTCTTTCCATCCTCCCGTAGCATTGTCTCGTCTGCCTTCTCTCCTCACCCTAAAGCAGAACGGAGTCTGGGGGAAACCCCCTGGGCCTCACACCACCAGGGCTGTCCAGTCAGACTCCACTCAGGGACGTTGAGTTCCATCCTCTGGCCATGCCGGTCCCACCTTCTCTGGACCAGCAAGGTCTAGTTTGCAAAGGGTTTAGCTGCTTTCGAGAGAGCCACAGAGATGGCAAGGATAGCGTGACAGCTTGGGGTCAATGGCAGGTAACCCCGTTCTCATCTGACTCACAACCTCTGTCTCCACCTTCCATACTGGGGACCAGGGTTCACGTCCAGGTGTGCTCCCTGTGCACAGTGGCCGCCTGTCTGTCTGTCTGTGCTGGGTTGCGGGTGGCTCTGATGCTGCCGGTTTTGACGGAACTTCCAGAGTAAGAAGGACCAGGAAAGAAGGCCTGGTGATCCCGACTTCCCACACTCGGCCCAAAGAGACTCAGTGCATCCGGGTTGGCCTGCAGGCCACCAGGGGGACTTGGCAGGACAGGGCAGCATGAATCACTCCCTGCCCTGGAGCAGAGGACCACTGATAGTGACCCTGTAGGACTGTGTCCAACTGTCCCAGGGGGTTTCAGAGATGGTAACTGTTTATGGGAATAGAAAGCTCTGTCTTTCTTCTGAGGGGCAGCAGGTGGTTTTGAACTGCTGACCTTGCATATCACAGCTCAAAGCATAACCACTGCAGCATCGGGGTTCTCTGTAGAGCAGTGGTCTCAACCTTCCTAATGCCGCAACACTTTCATATAGTTTCCCATGTTGTAATGATCCCCCCAACCATAAAATTATTTTCGTTGCTACTTCATCACTGTTATTTAGCTACTGTGATGAATCAGGAGACCCCTGTGAAAGCGTCATTTGATGCCCAAAGGGGTAGCGACCCACAGGTTGAGAACCGCGGCTGTTGAGCATAGACATGGATCTCCATAAACCGGAAGCAGAAGCCATGGCAGCTAAGCACAGTAAGAGGGGCTGCCAGACTCCCTCTCCCCCCACACCCTGCGCTCCTTTCTCTGGCCACAGGTCCCCTCCAGCTGGCTATTGATGTCAGGAGACATCACTCACACACACTCGCATCATCACCCCCACGTTCTTAACTCACCCCCCCCCACACACACAGTAATCCTCTGCATTTTCCCTCCTCTTTAATGTTTTTGAAAATTGCATTCTATTTTGATTAATTTCATTTTGGTCATTTATTTTATCAATTTAATGCATACTTTATATTTTAATCTAATACTGCTAAATTACGTTCATGGTGTTAATTTTAAGTAAATTAAAATTTCAAAGTATATTTTCATTTCACCTGCTCGATACTTATCAACTGTCTTATTACTTCACATTTCACATTTGTGAAAATAGTGAAAAATCTAGTTTGGTCTATTAATGATTACCGTATATATTCGAGTATTAAACCAACCTGAATATCCACCAAGGTACCTAATTTTACCACAAAAACGGCATTAAAAATGTGTTGAAACCTCGGCTAATACACGCGTATATACGGTATCTCCTGACAGTGACAAACACTGAGGTACAAGGCAAGTGTCAAGCCAGCTGAGATGGTGATGGTTATGTGTCAACTTGATGGGGCTAAAATTCTCAGTAATTTGTCACTTATATAATAATGTGATATGGCAACTAAGTAATAATGTAGTCATTCTCCATTTTTACATGATTTTCAGGTAATGATCTGTTCTCTGAACCTAACCCTGCTGTTAAGTGTGAGGTGTAGGCAAATTATCTTTGATTTCATAGAATCAAAATGTTAGAATATCCATAATTGAGAAATAGCATACTTATAAGGAATTGTATGATTCATAAGCATACACAAATAATATAAAATAAATACTAAATAGTATTTTACGAACACAAATGTTTACTTACCATGTAATAATTAGTCAAGTGTGAGAATATATGAAAGGTTAAGACACAGAATCACAGAATAACTGTTGAACTAGCTCCTAATTAGGTTTGTAAATTTGAACAGGTAGCTTTTATTCTGTGGGTCTCAGCTCTTTGGAGAGAGAGCAGATGGCTTGAATGGAGAGGTACCAGAGTGTAGTCCTTGCAGTCAGACAACCGGGTTTCAATTTGTGGCTTGGTTGCTTAGTAGCCGAGTGACCTTGGGCATGTTAAGCACAAGCCTCAGTTTGCTCATTTGTAAAATGGTCTTAGGAGCAGTGTCTACTTCATAGAGGCATTTTTAGAATTGATGGAGAGAACGCATATGAAACTTATGTCCAAATGCCCAACCTGAGGGCTTTGTTTAACCTTTGCTTACATTGTCATCATCATTTTTGTGAACCCTTGACCTCCAAGAATTGATGACTTGAGTTTCCGTCAATTCTGTTTGGGTTCATAGCTATAAATATGATTTACAGGACTGTGTGATAATCACGGATTTACAGTCAGTAGCAGTCAGCAAATACCCTATTTAGTTCTTCCCCATCTGTTAGTGCTGTATTTTTACCTCTAGACCAATTTTGTCCTCTTTTCTCAGCAATCAGTCAAAATCCTTATTTTATTATTAACTACAGCCACGAGAAGTGCAGAAACATACTCAGCTGATGCCCAGTTAACTTCCTCCCAGTAACAATGTACTCCCTGCAAATGAAAACGCTTGCATTTAGTTTAGA
>NW_022111369.1:95496663-95501622 GCF_000313985.2 Echinops telfairi | reverse complement strand
CTAGCCACTCCAAGTCCAGCATGCCCAGTACCCCCGCCAAGTGCGCGCGCGCATACACACACACACACGCCTGATCATACGCCCCTTGCCCCCTCCTTTCCTGATGCAGTTTTGTGGGCACCAATGACCAGTTTTCTCTAACCTGATCCCCTCTCCCCCTTCCCCTACTCACCCCGCGGGGGCCCAGGAGCTCAGACTCCCAGGAACCTCTGCATCGAAGAAAGAGGAGCCCTGCCCCCTCGCTCCCTCCAGTGGCCCTCCAGGGAGCACAGGCCTGGCCCAGAACCCAGGCTCATCAGCATCTTGTCAGGAGCATTTCATCTCGGGCTCCCTGTCAACCAGGGACTCCTTCGGGCCCATTTTACAGATGGGCAAACTCTACTGCAATGACATAGACCGAGACCCTGCTTTTCATCTGCAGATCACATAGGGCTCCCCACCCACCCACCATGCCTGCACTCATTAGAGCCCCCCCTCCCAGGGCGGCAGCCTGCACTTGGCAGCCTGCACAGTGGGGAGGAGAAAGGACATGCGGGACTTGCTTCCAGCTGGGCTGCTTCTCAGCTTCAGTCTCCGGTGCAGCGCTTACAGATTGAGCCAAAGTGAGGGGCGTTAAAGAACAGAAGCTACTTTTCTCACAGTTTGTTGGTGGCGGTTGCTGTTCAGGGAGGTCCCCGCCATGGTGACCCCACTGTGCATGACAGCACTGCTCCACAGGGTGAGCAAGGCTGAGGGCTTTCAGCCTATCTTAGGAGCCACCTCAGGGTAGGGTTGAACTGCCAACCTTTTGGCTGGTATCTGAGTGCTTAACCATTTGCATTCTCCACCACCTCAAGTGCATGTGCACGCTGGTCAATCCATCAGGAATACGGAATATGAATTATGAGGCTGGGGAATTAGGACGTCGAACAGAGCATGGGTTTCCCGAAGAACAAACACATCTACCTTGGAAGCAGTGCCGGAGCTAGAAGGCTCCTTCCAGACGAGGGGGGTGGTGAGGCTCCATCGCATATCCGGTGGACTCAGGAGGGACCATCCCCTGGCAAAGGACATCGTGCTTGAGAAAGCAGAAGGCCAGGGAAAGAGACTCTCAAGGAAACGGAGTGACCCAGTGGCTGCTACGAGCTCCGACCTGGGGGGGACCGCGTGGCTGGTGCGGGCCCTCGCAAGGTTTTTCCAGTTTTGTACAGAGGGTCATTGGGAGTCGGAGCTTAGCAGCAGAGGGTTTGGGTTAAGTTCCTGGGTAGCCCGGCTGGTCAGCAGCCTTGCCTGCCAATCAGTTCAAGACCACTCAGACCCTGTAAGAAAGGCCCCATGACCTGCTTTCTGTTGTCAGTCACTGGGCTCCCAAAGCACAGGGTCACTGTGGGTCTCCAGGAGCCAAAGATGCCCCCACAAAAAAAACGTTATTTATTTATAAGTCCTAAATGCGGCCAGAGTGCGCCTCTGAGGCCAGGCTGGCGAGACTTCACCTCACGTACTTCGGATACAGTGTCAGGAGAGACCCTTCCCTGGAGAAGGACGCCGTGCTTGGTGAAGCAGAGGGACGCGAAGGAAAGGCAGGCCTTCAAGGAGCTGGATGGACACCCTGGCTGCAGCGATGGGCTCAAACCCAGGGACCACGCTGAGATGATGCAGGGCAGCTGTTGTGCCCTGGGTCGCGATAGTTAGAGCCGACCCCTCGATGGCACTTAACAACAACAACAACTTTGAGATCTGCCTGTGGGCTCCCGCCACCCGAGTGAGAAAGTGTCCCTGGAGCTTGTTAGCCTGCTCCTCACAGTGACTCAGAACACAGCCAGCACCTTACCACATTCTGCTCGCTGCCCCTCCTGCCCCGGAGAGATGGCCGTGTCATGAGTGCCCCTTGGGTGGTGCTGCCATGGAAGGAGGCCTCCTTATCCAAAGTCCCGCAGGCCATAGAGATGGCCAGGCTGGGACTTGGCAACTCCACTGTGTGGCACCGGATACCCGGTGACCTGGAGTAGGGTCTCGTGTCTCCTGTAACTATTGGTTGATTTGAGTACGTGGTAACCACAGGACCCTAAGGAGACCTGGTGGCGTAATGGGCTGTGTTAGGCTGCTAAGCTGAAGGTCGGCAGTTCGAACCCAGCATGTGCTCTACAGGAAGGCTTTCTGCTGCCATAATGATGTATCGCTTCAGCAGCACAGAGGCAGTTCTGCTCCCTCCTAATGGGTCACTCTGGGTTGGAACCTGCCGGCAGTGAGTTGAAGTTGCATTGACAGAGACACTGGTGGTACACTGGTTAAGCGTTGGGCTGCTACCTGAAAGGTGGGAGGTTTGACCCCACCATCAGCTCCATGGAAGGAAAGAGCTGGCGAGCTGTTCCCGTGGAGATTCAAAATAATACTAATTAAAACTCATTGCCATTGAGTTGATGCTGACTCAGTAACTCTACAGGACAGGTGAGGTGCAGCCCTGTGAGTTTCCAACTCTTTACGGGAGTAGAAAGCCCGGCTTTCTCTCCATCAGAGGGACTGGTGGTTTCAAATTGCCGACCTTGCACTTAGAGGCCAACGCAGACCCACTCCGCCACCAGGCTCTTTCTGAGGGGATCTGATGGGGCAGCTGTAAGTGGGAACTGACCAGACAGCTCAGAATGACAACCCGCTTTGTGAAGAGAGGTGCTGATTAGCAAGTGAGCCGGTGGGAATGGAGGAAAACGATCCTAAGCCAGCGGCCTCAACCTCTCCAGCCCAGTGGAATCTTCTGGGGGAGCTTGGATGAAACACTGTTGCTTGGGGTCCAACTCTAAGAGAACTGGATTAAAAAAAATCATTTTACTGGGGCTCATACATCTCATCACAATCCATCCATTGTGTCAAGCACATTTGTACATTTGTTGCCTTCATCATTCTCAAAATATTTGCTTTCCACTTGAGCTCTTGGTATCAGCTCATTTTTCCCCTCCCTGCCTGCTCTCTTTCCTCATGAACCCTTGATAATTTATAAATTATTATTATTTTGTCCAGTCTTACACTGTCTGATGTCTCCCTTCACCCACTTTTCTGTTGTCCAAGAAAACCGGATTTTACTGACCTGGGATGTGGTCTGGCATCCCTTTTAAAAAAAACACCACCCCCTAAAAGAAAAAGAATATCCCGGGTGGGTGAAGAAACACTATTCTAGAATCTCTTTTTATGTCTCCTGCACCACTCCCACAGGCTTGTCCTTTAAGGGGACGGAGCCGTCTGATGCCCGGACAGCCTATCAGAGTGAGTGCTTGCTGGCAATACATGCTGGGTCAGAATGCCAGCCTGTACTCCCTTCCAGACGGCCAGGGTCAGCAGATAAAAACACCCGATGTCCAGTGAAATGTGCATATATCACCTGACCAACAATAATATTTTCCTTTGTCGGTATCAGAATGTCCCAATATCCCACAGGACATATGTATAGTAAGATGGATTTGTTATTTACTTGATTTCAAGTTTGATGGTGCAGGCTGGCCAACCTAATCCTATTCTCCCAAGACAAAGACTTCCCAAAGGAGAGGTATTAGAAACCAGGGTGCCTGGAGCCGGCGCTGAACATGCAGCATTGTCAGGTGAGGCTGCCAAATGGGATTTGCTTACGAGTTCCTTCAACAAAGCTGCCCCAGATGAAGCGAGACAACCCCTCCCTGTCTTCTTGGCTGTGCAGTCAGCTTTCCACGAATACGCTGCAGGGGAGGGAGCAAACTGGTTTCTCGTCTCTTCTCTGGGCACTAGATGGTATACGCCGATGATGCAAACCACCTAGGAGCTGGGAGCCCAGGTTTTCAACATGGAATTTTTTTCTTTTTAAAACTTTTCCTAGAACCTGGTAACATGAGCTGAAGAGCTACTTATAGCATTGGGTAGAAATATCGTAGGTAGAATGTTCTGAGAAGGTTGGACGTGGCGAGCACTCACGCTGCAAACACCCCACACAGGCTACCTCGTCAAAATGATCATTGCAGTGTGAAGCCAGCGTGACAGCAATCTAAAGGAATGATGTAGATTCGAACCCGCTGCCTCCTCACTCATGAAGTCATTGCTAAAGTATTTCCTGGCTGTTGATGAGTTGAGCATTCTCCACGCTGGGCAGTGTTCCATCCTGCTGTACTTTGGGTCTCTCTGGATGGGAACCCACTCATTGGCACCTAACAACAAGAACAACAAACCCGGATTAGGCGTCAGGCAGTGGTGAGGCAAAGGCAGAGCCCCGCCCTCAAGTAGTGCCCAATCTATTGTGGGGAGACAGGTGAGGGGAGGCAGTTACAGTACATTGTGATGAAGGTTCCCAAGTTGCTCTGGTGACCAGTGGGGGAGATGTGCCCACCTTAGTGGTCACCTTAGAGCACACTGGTCCCTGCTCATAACCCCCAGCCCGATTGCACAACATGGAGACCCCAGGAGGTGCTGTGCCCTGTTCCAAGTCTGTGCCCTCTTCTGGTCACCTTAGTGTATACTCATCCCCACAATTAATTCTAGAATATTTTCTTCTTTACTCATTCACCTCCCCCAAAAGAATTCAGTTCAGAGGACAGCAATGAAGCTCAGGGAGAGGGACATGTCTGATCAGAGCACACAGGAGCAAATGAAAGGCAGGGAGAGAGAGTGGAGAATATCGTGGCCCCCCAAGCCCTGAAGACAATATTTCTGCTCAGAGCAGCGAATGCACACAGAGGACCAAAGGGCCGGCCCCACCATAAGACAGTTCATCCCTCACTGACCCATAGCTCTACGGGGGACAGCACTGGAGACCCTGTGTGGGAATTGTGCCCGATCTGACCCCACCACACAGAGGCAAAATGCTAAGGGTATGCAACAGAACAGCAAGGGGAGCAGAGCAATGAAGTTCCCAGGGAATACCAAAAATACACTGTGGGGGCCAGGAGTTGGCACCCCATAAAACTCAACCACAAAACACTCCTAAAGGTCAATAAACAGACCTTGAACTATTTACAAGCTTTT
>NW_022111369.1:95487548-95495794 GCF_000313985.2 Echinops telfairi | reverse complement strand
GGGTACACAAGGAAGGGTCAAGTCAGCCAGGGTGTACTATAACACAGACAAACACACAACATTCCTCTAGTTCTTTAGTTCTTCCTCCCCCACACTATCATGACCCCAGTTCTACCTTACAAATCAGGCTAGACCACAGCATGTACACCATTATAGATAAGAGCTTTCAACATGCAGAATACAGGACAGATAAACCCCTCAGGAAGAGTAATGGGAGTAGCGATACCACGAGGGGAAGGGGAAGAAGGGAGGAGAAGGGGAGAAATTGGAGACCGGATAGCATAAGATATGGAAATAATAATAATGTATAACTTATCAAGGGGTCACGAGTGTGGTGGGGGCGGGGAGGGAAAAAGAGGAACTGATACCAAGGGCTCAAGTCGAAAGAAAAGTATGATGGCAACATATGTACAAATATGCTTGCTACAATTGATGTATGGATTGTTGTAGGAGCTGTAAGAGCCCCCAATAAAATGATTTATTGGGCCCCCTCCCCAGGAAAATGCAATACAGAGGACAGCAATGAAGTTACTATAGGTGAGGGAGAGGGGTGAGTCTGCTCAGAACACACAGGAACAAACTAAGAGGGAAGGAGAGAGAGAGAGTGCACCACATCCTGGCCCACCAAGCCCCAACGATGATATTCCTGCTCAGAGCAGCCAATGCACAGAGAGGACCATAGGGCCGTCCTACCAGGAGACAGGAAGTCCTCTCGCTGACCCATAGGACAATACTGGAGAAACAGTGTGGGATTTGTGCCCAATCTGACCCCATCACACCAGGGTGAAATAAGAAGGGCTTACAACAGAGCAGCAAGGAGAGGGAATCAATGAAGTCCCCAAGGAATTAAAAAAAAATTTTCTGGGGCAGGGCATGGCACCTCATCAGACTCAACCAGAAAATACTCATAAAGGTCAACAGACGGACCTGAAACTATTTATAGGCTTTTCTTTTGTTTGTTTGTTTTTGTTTTTTCATGTCTATCTAGATAAGATAGTCCGAATAAACAATCTGAGGAGAAAGCAATGAGACTGATGGCTCTGCCAGGACATGGGAGAGGGGGAGGTGGGGGAAAGGAAATGGGGAGCCAATAAACCTAGGGATAGGGAACAACAGGTGATCTAAAATCTATGGCAAGGAGGGTGTAGGATGCCTGGTGGGGCTTGGGCAAGTGCAATGTAGCCAAGAGGAATTAATGAAAGCTGAATGAAGTTTGAACATGATAATGGGACAAGAGGATAGTAAAAGGAAATAGAGGAAAAACCTAGGAGGCAAAGGACATTTATAGAGGTCTAAATACAGGCATGTACATATGTCAATATAGTTATATATAACAATAGGAACATAGATCTATGTACATATATTTATAGGTTTAGTATTAGGTAAGCAGATGGACATTGGGCCTCTACTCAAGTGCTCCCTCAACACAAGAACACTTTGTTCTAATAACCTGGCGTTCAGTGATGCTCACCTTGCTAACACAATCACTGAAGACAAAATGGGTACATAAGCAAATGTGGTGAAGAAAGCTGATGGCCTGGCAGATATCAAAAGATATAGCATCCGGGGTCTTAAAGGCTTGAGGATAAATAAGCATCAGAAGACCCAGAACAAACAATCATATTGACGTGGAGTGGAGACCCAAAGCCCATCTGTAGACAATTTGACATCCCTTCAGAGAAGGGTCACAACGAAGGGACGAGCCAGCCAGGGTGCAGTATAACATACAACATTCCTCTAGTTCAGGGGTATCTAACTGGTGGTGCCCATGGGGTAATTTTTTGTGGCCCACGAAGCTCTAAAATAAAATGAAATTAGAAAAAATTGCTATGAAGAAAAGCTTAGGCTTAGGCTAAGCGCTATTTCCTTCATAACAATTTTTTTCTATTTTCATTTTTTTCATAGCACCGTGGGTCACAAAAAAAATTACCTCTGGGGCCACATTTGGCCCGTGGGCTGCCAGTTTGACACCCCTGCTCTAGTTCTTTAGTGCTTCCTCCCCTCCACAAGCGTGACCCCAATTCTGCCTTACAAATCCAGCTAGACCAGAGCATGTACACTGGTACAGATAAGAGCTCTCGACACATGGAATCCAGGACAGATAAATCCCAAAGGAAGAGTCATTGGAGTAGGGATACCCTGAAGATAGGGGGGAATGGAGTGGGGAGAAAGGGGGAACTGATCACAATGATCAATATATAACCACCACCACCCCAAAGGGAATGAAAAACAAAATCATGGGTGAAGGGAGACAGCGGTTGGTGTAAGATAAGAAAATAGTAACTTATAAATTATCAAGGGTTCATGAGGGAGGGGGAAAATGAGGAACAGATACCAAGGGCTCAAATGGAAATAAAATGTTTTGAAAAAGGATGATGGCAACAAATGTACAAATGTGCTTGAAACAATGGATGTATGGATTGTTCTAAGAGTTGTGAGAGCCCCCAATAAAATGATCATGAAAAATGATTTCTTATATATATATAATAAAACATTCTCCAATTCGACATTCTACATGCATGTGTCAGTGGATTGTGGCTTTCTTCACATTGCTTTAAAACCCTGGGGCATAGCTCCGGCATCTTCATGAGATATAATCCACCACAGGACAACAAACGAGATAGATGAGTGGTGGTCCATTGATAATTATTGGTGATTTGAATAAAAGATTTTGAAACAAAAAAAGGAAGAATTGGTAGTTGGAAAATATGGTCTTGGTGATAGAAACAAAGCTGGCTATCACATGACAGAATTTTGCAAGACCAATGACTTTGTCATTGCAAACATTTATAAAAAAACATAAACAGTGTCTATTCACTATTCAGTTTTTGCCAGATGGGAAACACAGGAATCAAACTGACCACACCTGTAGACAGAAATGATGGAGAAGCTTAATATCATTAGCCAAAACAAGGCCAGGGCCATATGTGTTAGTTCAGGTTGACAGTGCTTCTAAGCTATGCACAAGGATTTCAGTGGCTTCTTCCTCTGAAGTGGGGAGCCAAGTCCTTCTTCATTGCCGAAAGCGAGGAGGACCTGAAGCACTTGCTGATGAACACCAAGGAGTGTAGCCTGAAGTATGGATTATAACTCAGTGTAAGGCAGACCAAATCCTCACAACTGTACCAGTAGGTAACATCATGATAAATGGAGAAAAGCTTGCAGTTGTCAAGAAATTTGTCTTAGGTAGATCCACAATCAATGCCTGAGTAAGTTAATTGTGCCAGCCTGGCCGATAATCACATGTGGGGCTAATTGAAAGGCGGAGGGATAAATGGGTGGTGAGCCTCGCCTTTCTAGTTTCTCGGGTCTCTTGCTTTGTGATGGTTGCACCGGGTGCAGCTGCCTTAGCAGTTCCCTGCTTCAGCTTGCAACATTGACTTCCTACAAGACATCCCCAAGGAGAAGCTACATGGACCTATCCCGATGCAGCCCTGGGTGCTGGAGCAGCCGTGTGGAGACCCCTGCTAGTGTTGAGATGCTTATTCGTTCACTGACTCAGCTTTCCTCCTGCAGTCGGCATCATTGCCTCTGTTTTGTGAGGTGGAGGACTTTGTGGACTGGTGTTGGGTAAATGGGTTAATGTTGGACTTGTGGGCTTGGGCAGCATTGGGTTGGGATGTTTTCGTGATGCACATTTTCTTTACATAAAACTCTCTTATGCATGAGTTGCTGTGGATTTGTTTCTCCAAAGTACCCAGACTAATACAATGCCCATGGAAGCAGCAATCAAGAGGTAAAAAGACTTGTTGCATTAGGTAAATATGCTACCAAGACCTCTTTAGAGTGCTGAAGAGCAAGGAGGTTACTTTGAGGACTAAGTCATAGCATTAGCCATTGCACCATATGCATGTGAAAGTTGGACATTGAATAAAGAAGAATGTAGAAGAATCAATGCATTTGAGTTGTGGTGCTGGAGAAGAATATTGGAAGGACCATGGACTGCTGAAAGGACAAACATCTGTCTTGGAAGAAGTACGGCCAGAATGTTCCTTAGAGGCAAGGGTGGTGAGCCATCATCTTCCATACTTTGGGCATGTTGTCAGGAGAGACCAGTCCCTCAAGAAAGATGTCATATTCAGTAAAGTGGAAGGGCGGTGAAAAAGAGGAAGGCCCTCAAGGAGATGGATTGACACAGTGTTGCCACCATGGAGGCAGGCACAGGAACAACTGTGGGGATGACGCGGGCCGTGCTGAGTGCTTCCTTCTGTGGTGCATAGGGACACTATGGGTCGGAGACGACTTGTTTTGGTTGAGGTTGGAGAAAATTTAAACAGGGAACTGATCATAACGATTGAGCTATAGCCCCCTCCCCAGGGGGACGGGCAATAGAAAAGTGGGTGAAGAGAGACATTGGTCAGGGTAAGACATGAAAAAGTAATCATAATTTCTAAATTATCAAGGGTTTATGAGGGAGGGAGAAGGAGGGGGAAAATTGAGTAGCTGATACCAAGGGCTCAAGTAGAAAGAAAACGTTTTCAAAAGGATGATGGCAACTTATGTACAAATGTGCTTGACACGATGTATGTATGGATGGATTGTGATAAGAGCTGTATGAGCCCCCGATAAAATTATTTTTTTAAAAAAGAAAATTAAAACAAACCAAAAAGTGTCAAAATATGACCTTGAGTATATTCCACTTGAATTTAGAGAACATGCCAAGGGCAGATTTGGTGCATTGAAAACTAATGACCAAAGACACAAGGGGCTGTGGGAGGACATCGGGGACATAGTACATGAAGAAAGCAAAGGGTCATTAAAAACACAAGAAAGAAGGAAAAGATCAAGGTGGGTGTCAGAAAAGACTCCAAAGCTTGCTGTTGGACACAGAGTAACCAGAGTTCATGGCACAACTGATGAAGTAAAGAGCTGAAGAGAAGGTTTCTGAGGGTAGTTCAAGAAGACAAAGCGAAGTATTCTAATGATATATGCAAAACCTGGGTCAGGAAACCAAACAGTAGGCACACATTCAGTGCATCTCAAGCTCAAAGATCTGAAGAAAAAATTCAGACCTTGAGTTGTAATATAGAAGGATTCTAGGGGCAAGCAAAGCTTATGGACTGAGAACATACTAGGGAGAAGGTAGAGGCTGTCCACTCCTGAGAGAATAGCCACTGAAAAGCTTATAAATAGCAGACCACTTGGAATTCACTGAAAATTATTCCATTGGCTCTGACTGCATTGGCTCATGCGCTTACTTCTGAACCAGTGTTTGGGTTAGGAAAATACATGATCTTGTTGAGTTACATGTCTTTCTGAAGAGTCGGTAGATGCACCCCAAGAAGCCCTGGTAGTGCAGTGAGTTACTCATTGGGCTACCAACTACAAGGCCAGCAGTTCAAAACCACTAGTTACTCCCCAGGAGAAAAATGGGGTTTTCCTGCAAAGAGTTACAATCTTGGAAACCCACAGGGGCAGTTCCACTCTGTCTTCTAGAGTTACCATGAGTCAGAACTGACTTGATGGCAGTAAGTTTGGTTTGGTTTTCGGAGAGGCACCATGTCTTAACCATATGGCCCATGGGAGCATTGTTGTTAGGGGCCATCACGTCGGTTCAGACGCACAGACCGAAGCCCTGCGTGGGCCTGGGCCGTCCTGTGGGTGAGCCCCTCGATGCAGCCAGGGTGGCAATCCGTCTCCTTGAGGGCCTTTCTCTTTTTCACTGGGAGCACTGGAATCCCTAAATAAACTATTGACTATCTGACTATTAGCTTAAATGTGCAGGGTTTATTTGAACCCACTGGGAGGTGCCTTGGATGAAAGGTTTAGAAGTCTGGTTCCAAAGAGTCTCAGTTTTAAAAGCCCTTTGGAACACACTTTTAGCATACAACACAGGGAGCTGACATGAGGCAGGATTGTTGACACACTAGCAACTGGTGGTGGAAGATATGGTTTCCAAGAAGGGAATTTGGGCATTGTTACCCGGCGAAGTTAGAATAGAGCTTCAAATGAGCAACGTCCACTTACTGGCCGATTGTTCAAGGCCACACAAAGTGGCGGAACTAGAATGTTTGCCTGCCCGACGTTAAAGCCATCCTTTCTCTCTGTCCCACAGCTGTGTTCCGGGGAAGTTCTGTTTGTTGTCACTGAACCATAGCGAACGCATATCTGCTTTCTATGATTCAGTAATTCCGGGAAGAAAGAGAAAATTTCCTGAACTTGGAGCCCTGGTGATCATCAAGAATTCCTGGCAAAGGGATTAGAATTTCTCCATGATGGCTCAGTGAGCTCCTGAGCATCTTCCCAGAACTCTGGCCAGGAACTCAGGTGAGGGGTGGGGAGCAAGGCTGCTGGGAACATAGAGGTCAGGCACAGACCTTTCATTTTTGTTTCCTGGTAGAAAATGTGGTACTCTCTGTGATCAGGCCTGGTCTCAAGCAACCTCCATTGCATGTGTACAATCCCAGGAGACTATAATAGAAGCCCAGGAGGATCCTGCTCCCTTGATAAGGTGTCCTTAACTGGTGCACCGTTGTTTAAGAAACAGTTTTATTGGCTATAATCCACATATCATACAAGGCCATAGCTCGGTCATATTGAAAAGAGTTGTACAGCCATCACCACAATTTGGGAACATTATCTTCTTTCTTGTACTTCTTGTATTCCCCAATGTCCCCTTGCCATGCCCTCCAGGAAACCATTAATCGAGGTACCATCTCCACAGAGTGGCCTCCCCTGGTTCTTTTAAAGCAGGAAACACTAAAAACTAGAACAAAGTTAAAACAGGTCATGAGAGCGATCAAAAGAGCAGGTGTTAAACTTTATCCTAACTGCATCTGCAGTAATCAAGCCCTTTCCCCGCCTCTGCTTGATATCATGGCTGCTCACATTCCTGGTCTAGGTCAGAGGAGAATCACCAGGGACTTAGCCCATGGCATCTTCCTTTCTTCTTTTTTTTTTTCAAACTGAAACAACTTTGAAAGGGCTCAACAGGGAGATCACAAGATCACAAGGAATTGCATTTTAACATAACTACACCTGCCCTAATCAACTTGGCAATGCTGTCTGTCTGATAACAAGACTATTCAGTACAGTTTATAAGATGGAAATTGGATGCCTGAGGCCCTTGTGAGCACCAGTTCCTACCGAATTTTTTAATTGATGCACGTTTCTTACTACCAGTCGGTTCAAAGAGGTTGGAAATGCTCACCCTGAAAAATTGTAGAACGTCAAAATTATATCCTTTCGCGTTAGCAAAGAAGCCAGGATGGCACAGTGATTTCCTGTTGGCCTGCTAACCGCAAGGGCAGCAGTTTCAAACCAGTGTCCACTTATCCGCTAAAAGACAAGGCTTCCTGGGTAAAGCGTCAGGGTCTCAGAAACCCTCAGGAGCAGTTTCTGCCCTACAGCGTTATTAGGAGTCAGCGTCAACTTGCTGGCAGTGAGTTTGGTTTGGGGTGTGATGCAGTCAAACACCAAGTATATTCATTGATGGGATATCACCCAGCTGTTAAAAAAGATGAACAGAGGTAGCCATATGCCAAGATTGATAAAACCACACACACACACACACACACACACACACACAAACCTCAAGCCCAAATTCACTGCTACCCAGTCGATGCTGACTCATAGTGACCCTACAGGACAGGTAGAACTGCCCCTGTGGGGTTCTTTGTGGGAGTAGAAAGAATAAAGCCTGCAGGAGGAATGCCTTCAGAATCTTTTTTTGCTGATGGGGCGTGATTCAAAATATGAGAAGAAACATCTGCAAACATTAATAACCCGAACTTAGAAGATCCACAGTATGAATCTAGGAAAATTAGAAGTTGTAAAAAGTGAAATGGAATTCATTGAGATTGATATGCTGGGTGTTGGTTTCCTATGCTGGGAATGAGACAACCAAGAGGAATGGTGCTGCATTCATCGTCAAAAAGGACATTTCAAGACCTATCTTGAAGTACTATGCTGTCTTGATTGGATAGTATCTATCTGCCTTCAAGGAAATTCAATCAATACAATTATTCAAATGTATGCACCAACAACTAAAGCTAGTGATGCAGAAATTGAGGAATTCTACTAAGATCTTCAGTTGGAAATTGATCAGGCATGCAATCAAGATGCACTGATAATTATTAGCAATTGGGATGCAAAAGTTGGGGGGGGAAAGAGGGAAAGGAATGGTAACTGGAAAATATGGTCTTGGTGATAGAAATGAAGCTGGAGATTACATGCTAGAAATTTGCAAGACCTAAAGGCTTGAAGGTAATCAAGCGTCCATCAAGCTCAGAAGCAACAAAGCCCAC
>NW_022111369.1:95469282-95487185 GCF_000313985.2 Echinops telfairi | reverse complement strand
AAATAACAATTTATAAACTATCAAGGGCTCATGAGGGAGGGGGGAGCAGGGAGGGAGGGGGAAAATGAGGACCTAATGTCGGGGGTTTAGGTGGAGAGGAAATGTTTTGAGAATGATGAGGGCAATGAATGTGCAAATGCGCTTTACACACTTGATGTGTGTATGGATTGTGATAAGAGTTGTATGAACAAGAAAAAAAAAAGATTTGTATGAGCCCCTAATAAAATGATTTTTAAAAAAGAGAAATTTGCAAGACCAATGACTTCTCATTCAAATACCTTTTTCAGTCTTTAAAAAAATTGGCAAGAGAATAAAAGTTATGAAACACTATTACAAATAATGATTCTTTAAAAAAAAAAATGAACAAGAAAAAAAAAAGAGTTGTATGAGCCCCTAATAAAATGATTTTTAAAAAAGAGAAATTTGCAAGACCAATGACTTCTCATTCAAATACCTTTTTTCAACAACACAGATGACGACCATACACGTGGACTTACTTGATGGAATACATGGAAATTAAATTGTAGGAAGAGACAATCAAGAAGCTCGATATTAGCAGCTAAAACCAGGCCAGATGCTGACTGTGGAACAGACCATCAGTTGCTCATATCTAAATTCAAGTTGAAGGTGAAGAAAATGTAAACACAAATCGATGAGAGCCAAAATACCACCTTGCGTATATTCCACCTGAATTTAGATAACATCTCAAGGACAGATTTGATGCATTGGAAATGAATGACTGAAAAACCTGCTGAGCTGTGGGAGGACATGGAGAACATCATTCACGAGGAAAGCAAAAGTTCGTTAAAATAACAGGAAAGATGAAAAGATCAAAGTGGATGTCAGAAACGACTCTGAAACTTGCTCTTGACCATAGAGTAGCTGAGGCAAATGGAAGAACCAATGAAGTGAAAGAGCTAAACAGAAACGTTCAAAGGGCAACTTAAGAAGACAAAGTAAAATATTCTAACAAATGTGCAAAGGCCTAGAATTAGAAAACCAAAGAGGAAGAACATGCACAAGTATATCTTAAACCAAAACAACTCAGGACAAAATTCAAGTCTTGAGTTGAAATACTGAAAGATCTTCCTATGGGCAAAATACCGAATGATGCACGATACATCAAAAGAAGATGGAAAGAATATAGAATCACTGTTCTAAAAAGAACTAGTCAACAATCCACTATTTCAAGAGGTAACATATGAGCAAGAACCAAGAGTAGTGAAGAAAGACATCCAAGTTTTACTGAAAGCATTAGACAAAAACAAGGCTTCGGGAATGGATGGAATAGCCAGTGAAGTGTTTCCGCAGGCTGATCAGGCACTGGAAGCACTTATTCGTCTATGCTAGGACATTTGGAAGACAGCTACTTGGCCAACTGACCTGAAGAGATTCATATTTGTACCCATTCCAACGAAAGATGACTCAACAGAATGTTCAAATTATACAGTAAGATCATTGATATCACACGCAAGTAAAATTTTGCTGAATACCCCCCAACACCAGTTACAGTAGTACATTGACAGGGAGAGCCAGAGGTTCAGACCAGATTCTTACTAAGCCTTGCAATCAATGGAGCTTCTATGTTGCTATGATGAAAGAGTGGCGCTTTCATACTAACATAGTCTAGGAAGAAAGATTTGGCAAATCTAATTCTCAAAATCTGCCGTCTAAGACCCTGGGGGTCACAATTGTCTGATCCTGTTTTACTTGAGTTAGCCAGAAGTGTGGCAGACTTAAAGGCACCTAATAGGAACTACAACCAAAATAACAGGAATATTTGCTAAGCTCCCCTTGGTTAACAACGGAAAGGAGACTTTAAGCTCAGAACTGTCCCCCAAGCAAAAATGTCTGGCTGGAGTTGAAGACCTATTGGTTTTTCCACCTACTAGGAGCCGAGAGTCCAAACACACTTAGGCTCCATCCCTTGGATGCTCCTGCCTAGGACTTTGAGTGTTAGGGATGTGGACTAGAGATGATGGGGTGTTGAGAAGCTCTTGAGGAACAGTCATGGGAGTAGATCCTACAGGGGTTGTAAAGGTGTTCCACCATGCTGTCCCAAAAGGTCAGCAGTTCAAAACCACCAGCCGCTTCTCGGGAGAAAGATGAGACTCTTTATTCCCATAAATATTCACAGTTTCAGAAGCCTACAGGGGCAGTTCTACCCTGGCCTATAAGGTCCTGATTAGTCAGAATCAACTTCAGGGCAGTGAGCTCGGCTTTGTTTTGTACCTTAAGGTGCCCCCCAGTCATGAGAGTCCCACAGTCTCCAATAAATTCCCTTCATACTGGCATACTTGAGGTAACTGCGGTGGGCTGCTGGTACTTGAAACACAAAGGCTTTCCCAGGTGGTCTAAGCAGTTCAACTGCTTAGCTGCTGGCTGAAGAATTAGACGTTCATATCCACCCGGAGGTGCCTGGTGGCTCCACTGTTCCCCAACCAGTCACTGAAAACCTTTTGGAGCACAGATCTACTCTGACACTCATGAGGTTCACTCATGACTGTTGAGTCAGGGTCAAGGTGATGGCACCTGAGAAGAGGTTTCCTCCTAAAGAGAGTCAAGGACCCACCCTGCTCCCTCTGGAGCCTTCTGCCTGCCACTTGCTCATCCAGATCATTCCCTTTATAGTGCAGCCGGGGCCTGGCTGGAGTAGAAAATAGCCTATAGCAGGGACACTTAGCCCAGCTAGGGGCCCACATTGACTTCCTGTTTGCCATTTGATTGAATGATACATTGATCTCACTTCTCTCCTCCCCTGGCTGGCATTCTGTGTTGCCATGGAGTTGGTTGTGAGTCACGGAGACCCTGCTACATACAGCAGAGGGAAAACTGCCCGGCCCTGCACCAGCCCTGAAATCACTCCTCTGTTGTACTTCCTACCCCGTCATGAAGGCTAAACATGAACTCAGTCTCCCCAGAGAACCTGGCATGTCCTGAAAGTATTATCATGTCTCTCAATGTTGAGCAGGCTCTTGGGTTTGAACTTTAGTCTCCTTGTCTGTAAGATAAGCATCAGAGAAGGACCCATCACAGCCTTGTGGTAAAACTAAACAGTGCTGTCTTTGTTGGAAAAACAACAACAACAACAACAAACATAGCATGCTTATGAAAGTACCTGGCTGCAATACAGGAAGGAGAAAGGTAGAAAATCTCCTCATTTATGTCAAAACATGATATTTGTGTTTGCTCTTATTTATGATTTCTGTCCTACCAAAGCCTCCCAATAGCTTTGTGAGGAAGAATTTATCTTTTTCTTTTTAAAATCATTTTATTAGGGGTTCATACAACTCTTATCACAATCCATACATACATCAATTGTGTAAAGTGCATTTGTACATTCATTGCCCTCATCATTCTCAAAACATTTCCTCTCCACTTAAGCCCTCGGCATTAGGTCCTCATTTCCCCTCTCCCTCCCCGCTCCCCCTCCCTCATGAGCCCTTGATAATTTATAAATTGTTATTTTGTTTTATCTTGCCCTGTCCGACGTCTCCCTTCACCCACTTTTCGGTTGTCCGTCCACCAGGGAGGAGGTCACATATAGTTCCTTGTAATTGGTTCCCTCTTTTCTACCCACTCTCCCTGTACCCTCCCAGTATCGCCACTCACACCACTGGTCCTGTAGGGATCATTACCGGCCTGCCTATTTTACAGAGAAGAAAACAGAAAGACAGGGATCTTAAGAAACCTATCCAAGGTCAGTTAAGGTGACACTACCCCAAATGATCTCAATCCAGAACTGAGTTCTTTAACCCTGAAGCACCACCGTCTTCCTCTGGTACAGTTAACTGGTTGTGGTCCACCATGAGCTCTTTTTTTGAGATTTAATGCATCCTCCCCAGTCCTGTGCCTGGGTCCCACGCACCATTTTATTTTCTGATTCGTATCCTGGTTTTTACTATGAGTCCCACCCTGACTACCAATCCCAAAGTGTGATGGAAGCTGGGGGGGCGGGGGTGCAACCCAAAGAGGGGTGCTGTTGGATTAAGTGATGGAACAGCCTGACCCTGTGAGGAGTATGGGGGCCAACGTGTCCAACTTCTTCCCAGTGTGCCTTTCTCTTCTCCAGCCATTTCGGGCCATTAAGCAACATCATGAGAAATGGAGACAAGATTGAGGTTGTCAAGGACTTCATTTTACTTGTTTCCAAAATCAATACCCCTGGAAGCAGCAGTCAAGAAGTCAAATCACCTCCCCCGCCCCCACACTACAATGATCCCAATTCTACCTTACAAATCCAGCTAGACCAGAGCATGTACACTGGTACAGATGGGATCTGGAAACACAGGGAATCCGGGACAGATAAACCCCTCAGGACCAATAATGAGAGTAGCGATACCCAGGAGGGTAAGGGAAAGGTGGGGAGAGAAAGGAGGGACTGATTACTAGGATCTACATATATCCCCCCTCCCCCCAGGATGGACAACAGAAAAGTGGGTAAAGGGAGACATCAGTCAGTGTAAGACATGAAAAAAAAATTATCAAGGGTTCATGAGGAGGGGAGGGCAGGGAAGGGAGGGAGGGGGAAAATGAGGAGCTGATACCAAGGCCTCAAGTAGAAAGAAAATGTTTTGAGAATGATGATGGCAACAAATGTACAAATGTGCTTGACACAATGGATGTTTGTATGGATTGTGATAAGAGTTGTACGAGCCCCAAATAAAGTGATTTATGTATATAAAAAAATGGCAAATCACATTTTGCATTCGGCAAATCTACTGCATGAGGACCTCTTCAGAGTGTGCAAAAGATGGTGGAGAACGAAAATGTGTCTGCCCACAGGCCACGGTATTCCCAATGCCCTCATGGGTATGCGAAAGCTGGACAGTGGCTACGGAGGATTGGGGAACAAGTGACGCCTCCGAGTTCATGTTGGGCGAAGAACAATGCATCTACCATGGATGGGCCTGTGTTGGAGAGGAACAGCTGCAATGTTCCTCACCTGCTTTGGACCTGTGACCAGGAGCCATCCAGCCCCTGGAGAAGGGCATCCTGCTCAGTAAAGTAGACGGGCAGTGAAAAAGAGGAAGATGCTCAAGGAGATGGATCGACACTCGGCTGCAACCATGGACTCAAACATAACAATTGCCAGGGTGGTGCGGGTGTAGGCAGTGGTTCATTCAGTTGTACATGGGGTCACTGTGTAACAGGATTCAAGAACATCTAAGGGCAACATCACCAAGATTGGTACCAGGAAGCCTAGTTCTGGGACCAGGAACAGCTCGTTGGCCTGATCCAAAGCAGCATGATGTAAGATGGAGAGGAGAGATGGATTTAAGAGTTAGCCCAGAGATGAAGTCAAAGAGCATTTTGCCCAACAAGTTGGATTGGTTGGTAGTTGATTGGATCTGGTGGGGTTGAATTGGTTGAGAGTGGATTCTGAGATGACTATCTTTGTATATATTCATGGACACTGGGAGAAAACAAGTTTGGAGGGAATGATTTTGCCAACTTTTTAGTGGTGCAGTGGTTATGAGTTAGGCTGCGATTCCCATGGTTGGCGGTTTGAAACCATGAGCAGCTCCGAGGAAGAAAGACTGGGGTTTCTACTCCTTTTAAGTAGTCATAGTTTCGGAAACCCACAGGGGGTCACTATGAGTCAGCATTGACTCGATGGCATTGAGTTTTGTTATGGAGCACTTTTGTTAATTCAGAAAGCTATTGAGAACGTAATCTGTCATAAAATGCTTACCAATCACCTTCACTACACTGCCCATTCCTCTGTATTGGAGCTTAAGTTCGGAGCTCTCGGGTTTGCAAAAGGCTACGGAGGGCAGTGACAGCCCCAGATTCATTTGCAGAGTGCCCACATAGATGAAGCCTCCACGAGATGCTTTCTGATTGTTAACCCACAAGATGCTGCCTCTTGCCCTCGTGCAGAATGCCTTGGAGAGAGGATTGCCTCCACCCCTATGTGGCCAGTGCAGGGAGGGGCTTGCCTAAGGTGTGTCCTTGATGGGAGGCTATCAGCCTTGCCCGGACTGCCCTGGTGGGAAGGCCCTGCACCAATCTGTAAGGCCTTCTAGCTAACAACGTATGCATGCAGTCATGGGCCGTTCCTGCCTCTGTTGTCCCACCTGTCACTGTGATGTATTGATCTGCCACCAATCCTGCTTTTGCCACCACTTCCTTTATCCCCCTCCTTTCCCGATGCCCTACTTATCTTGCGTCTCAATGGTGAACCCTCAGGCGCCATTTTAACCTTGTGTTGGTGGCCTCTCTCCTCCGGCTGTGTCTGTGTCTTTGTCTCTTTTAAGACATGAAAAACGTTCTCTTTAAATTCTATTTGAAGTAGGAGTCTCTTTTGTGTCCTAAAACACCTCTCTTCCTCGGCCCACCTGCAAACCCAGCACACAGCGGAAGCACCAACGCCCTGGGTAGAAATGCAGGTGTGTTGGAACACCCTGAAACAGGCATGGAATGATGTGCTTTACACGGCTGATGTCTGCATGGATTGTGATAAGCGTTGTACGAGCCGCCTATAAAATGATTAAGAAGAAAAAAGTATACGTGGAATGAAATGAAGCGATGGAACAGTGTACTTCTGAAACAACCGCCACAGCTCAACGCGGGCAAGGGGATGTCGGGACAACTAGGAGTCTGCTCTTCAGTCTAGGACAGTCTTGCGAACGCACGTGTGTGCGTTTTCCAGTAGACATAGTCTCCCTGGCTTCACTCGCTGTTTCATAACTCACTCACTCCCATCCTGAAGGCTGTCACAGATGAATTGAGACATGAAAGTTCAACAAGTTCGACGTTGGGGTGTGGAAGGAGGCTCTATCTAAAGTTCAACCAAATCTTTAAAGTAGCCGATTAAAGGTTTCATTGCTTAATAGTCACCTTGTGTACACACCGTGAATCTTTGAAATGATTAACGAGAGGGAAAGATTGTATTCCCCTCACTAAGAAAGCGTTTGGGGCCCCGACTTTATAATGCAGACTTCAAATAGCTGCCCATCAGCTCTTGGGAGCTTTGAGAACGGGATGCAGAGCCACATTACCTGATGGTGATTAGCAGTAAGCTACACCTCACCCATTTCTCATTTCACACTTTACAGACCCCTTCGTTCCACCTCAGCAGCAATGGAGTGAAACTCTTCAGGTATTCATGTATTCCAAGTCACATCGGCTACTCTCAGTGGGGAAATAGGCCGTTGATAGAATTTAGCAAGAGAATGTTTGGCTGCTGGAAACACAGCACCATTGAAAGTGGTTAAGGTGCTACACAACTGATGTGAAGGTCAGTGATTCTAACCCACAAACCACTCTGGGAGAGAGAAGTGTGTGCATCTATCTCTGTGAAAATGTACAGCCTTGGAAACTCGATGAGACCATCTTTCTTGATCCTTTAGAGCAGTTGTTCTCAACCTGTGGGTCGCAAGCCCTTTGGGAGGTTGAACAACCCTTTCATGGGGGCTGCCTGATTCATAACAGTAGCAACATTAAAGTTATGAACTAGCAATGAAAATAACGTTACGGTTTGGGGTCACCACAACATGAGGACCTGTATTAAAGGGTCGCGGCATTAGGAAGTTTGAGAACCACTGCTTTTGGGTGTCATAGTGGGTTACGGGTTGGAAGGTCAACAGCTGGAAACCACCAGCCTGTCTGAGGGAGAGGGAGGAGACTTTCTGCTTGCGTCAGCCGTTACACACGCCTATTGGGCTCATCGTCTCCATTTCCCTCTGGACTTTCCTATTCAGCTCTGACTTCATCCTTCTTCCACTTGCTTTAACTAGTCCATAATTAAGAGCAATTTTCAGAGTCTCTTTGATCTCTTTTCTTCTTTAATGACCTTTGCTTTCTTCATGAGCGATGATCTTGGTGTCCTCCCACAGCTCAAGCATCAAGAGAAGTTGGAAAGAGTACACGGAGTCACTGTGCCAAAAAGAACTCGTGGACATTCTGTCACTGAAAGTACCATGGACTGCTGGAAGAACAAACAGATCTGTCTTGGATGAAGTACAGCCAGAGAGCTGCTTAGAGGCAAGGATGACACCACTTCCTCTGGACATGTTGTCAGGACTTTGGACATGTTGTCAGGAGAGACCAGTCCCTGGAGGAGGACATCATGTTCGGTAAAGTGGGGGGCAGCAAAGGAGAGGAAGGCCTTCAAAGAGATGTATTGACACAGTGGCTACAACAATGGGCTCAGACACAGCAACAATAGTGAGAATGAAAAAAAAAGAAAAGAAAATGAAAAAAAAATTGTGAGAATGACGCAGGACTGTGCTGTCTTCATTCTGTTGTGCACAAGGTTGCTGAGGTAGTTAGTTTATTGTGCCAACCTGGCTGATAAACACGTGTGGGGTTAATTGAAGGGCAGAGGGATAGATGGCTCGGTGAGCCTCGCCTTTCGAGTTCTCAGTCTCTTGCTCTCTGATGGTCAGACCAGGGTGCAGCTGCCTTAGCCAGTTCCCTGCTTCAGCTGGCAAGGCTCACTTCCTGCAAGACATCCCCCAGGAGAAGCCACATGGACCTACCCCGATGCAGCCCTGGGTGCTGGAGCAGCCGTGTGGAGACCCCTGCCAGCGCTGAGATGCTTGCATGTTCACTGATTTGGCTTTCCTCCTGCAGTCGATGTCATAGTGGGTGTTTTGTGAGATGGAGGAGGACTTTGTGGATTGATGTTGGACATATGGGTTAATGTTGGACTTGTGGGTTTGGGCAGAACTGGGTTAGGATGTTTTCTTGATGCACAGTTAACCTTTCTATAAAACTCTCTCTTATACATGAGTTTCTGTGGATTTGTTTCTCTAAAGTACCTAGACTAACACAGTTGCTACGGGTTGGGGCTGAATCAATGGCACTTAACAACAACAACAACAACAGCAACACAAAGGCACAGTCCTGGAAACCACACGGGTAGTTCTACCTGCCCTAGAGGGTTGCTGTGTCGGAACTGACTTGTTGACAGTGAGTGGGGTTGGGGTGGAATAGGGTCCCTGTGTGTTGGCACCAACTGGAGGAGAGTGGGTTCAGTTTGTTTGTTGGGTGGGTGGGGTGAAGAGCAAGTCCTTTTTCTTCCCGCTCATGGAGCTGGCACTATGGGTTACACGTTGGACTGCTCACCACAAGCACAGCAGTTCGAGCCTACCAGCCAGAAAGATGAGGCTTTCTGCTCTCAGGAGGATGTACAGCCTTGACAATCCAAAGAAGCAGTTCTACCATGTCCTGTGGCCTCCCTGAGTCAGGATGGACTTGACACCAGCGGCAGGGGATGCCGTGACCTCTCCAGGGAAGCCACCTTGTTTTCCTGCCTCACCATGAGAGACAGCATGAGGCCAACAAAGGAGACTCCTTGTTTTCTGAGCCCGCTCTTCAGCCTCCTTTGGTGGTATTTGTAGCGTATTGTTGTGCCAGGAGATAGGAGAGCTAGGGAGGGCCCAGACACAGCAATAATTGTGAGAATGGCGCAGGACTGTGCTGTGTTTCATTCTGTTGTGCTCAAGGTCCCTATGGGTTTGGGCTGAATCAATGGCGCTTAACAACAACACAAGGTTACAGTCCTAGAAACCCACAGGGGTAGTTCTACCTGTCTTAGAGGGTCGCTGTGTGTCAGAACTGGTTAAAAGATGTATTAACATATGCTTCCCCTACAGGCACACCTCACCTGATCACACTTCCCTTATTGAGCCTCAAAGACACTGTGATTATTACAAGTCAGAGGTTGGTGGCAACCCCGGACCTGTGTGCAGGGTTCTGTGCACTCAGAAACCAACCAATTCGTGAGACACACTCCCTTGCTGTGTTTGCTTTACTTTGATGGCCTGGGACCACCCACATAGTATTTCTGAGGTCTGCTTTTAGGCTGCAATAAATGGCTATGGAGGGTTGTGTCTGACTGCCACCAGGCTGGGGTCAGATATGCTCCATGTTAAATCCTTGGTAACCTATTCTGACACCAGCCATTCCTCCCATGCCACTCCTCTGGCATGACATCTACACTGGGTTCGAGAATTCATAACAATGGCCACCGAGAACTCACAGACAATATTCCCAAATAAGGGGGTTTCATTCGAGAATTTAATAGGTCGCCACAAGTCAGGATCAGACAACGGTAAGGATACAGTCATTGGTCTCTGCATCCAGCAGCCAAGTCTCTCTCCCGTTCTCAGTCTCTCAGCCACGTGGACCTTTGGCCTTTGCCTCTCTGGGCCAGGAGGCCAGCCCACCTGTCACTCTGTCCCACAGTTCCATTGTCTCCAGTCAGATGAGGGGAATGTGGCCTGGAGTTTCAGCCCTGCTCCCCTGAGTCTCGGTGGCACGGTCTGTGATATGTTGGGTCTCGGCGACCTACGCCACTTCAGACAGAGATGTTGAATATGCTCTTCCAAGATCCTTGGCTTTCTTTTGGCTTCTGCTCCAATGATGGCTCAGACCCCTTATAGCCAGGGGGGGCGTGGTAAGTAAAACTGGCCAACCCCCTCTCTTAATAAGATACACACCCTCTTTGCATAATCTCACTCAATCATTTTGATGGGAGTTACAGAGATTTCCGTAGAAGAGCCAAATTACAAAATTTTGCCCCACCACATAGGCAATTGTGCCATGAGTTTATTCTTTGAGTATTTCCACCTGCAGGGTTGGGCAGCAAGGGAGGCTGGACGACACCATGAAGCCTGGTGGTGACCATCATTCTCTCTGCCTGGCAGATACTGGCTTGTGTTGGAGGACAGACGTTCAGTGGAGCAGTCACTTGGTCCAAAGGTTGGAGTTGGCCTCGGGGACTTCATATGTGGGAGATCATCCTTTCCTACTTGGAAATTATTCTTTGAACTCATTTCTATGTGTATAAAAATGAGTTGCTATAAACTCAATTCCAAATCTTGGTCAGCCCATATGGGTTAAATAGAACTGTGTTCCCTAAGCTTTTCAGTAACTTAACTTCTCAAAAATAGATTCACCATCATTCCTTCTGAGGTTCCATGAGATGAACTTGAACTTCCAATCTTTTGGTTTGAAGTTGAATCCTTTACTGTTTGCACCACCCAAGAATTCCATATTGGTGTACAGAACCAGTCAAACCAGACTCCTCCCTACAGGACTATTTGATGCAGGAATGTTTCCATCTCATGCTGGATTAGGTGCTAGGGATTTAGGAATGACCAATTTGTTTTGGGTTCCAAAAACGTAATCAAGCATCTCCTTAAAGAGATTAGTCACATTCCTGAGGCATGCCAACCAGCACCGGAATCTCCTTCAATATTTTTGCTGGAAGTTTTATAATCAACTTTCAGGGGAAGATGGTAGGTGTCCAGATGGACAAAGATATGACCTTCTGGGAATCTTGGAAGCCAGAGAGCTTGACCAGAGTCACAGATTGTGCTTTGTAGCCAGGGCGAGAGTGGGTGGCCATTGAGGGACAAGGGAGAGAAGACTTGTCAGACTGCTTTATGTCGAAGGGGAAAGCTTGGGTCTAGGAACATTCTGAGTGACAGAGTATAAAGCACATCGATGGAAGACAGCTTCTGACCTTCAACTGAGCTTGTGGTGATCTTTGTTTGATTATCCATTCTTGTGGGTTGGGGCTGTGCCCTTGATTGCTAATCCAGGAAGAGTCTAAACCAACTCTAAACACTCTTTACTACACCCTTTTGATGATTACCATACAGATGATAAAACCTGTAGTTACCTAAAATGATCTTGCTCAATTATTGACATGATTAAATTCCTAAGACCTCACGATGCTATGAACATTAGCAAAAATTGAGGATGACCACATCAGATCACAGAACAGAGGATGGCTACATCATGACATAACTTCTAAATTCCATCAAGACATAACTGCCAAATTACATCATGATATAACTGGTAATGAGCAAATAATCAGAGAAGCTAGATTATATGAACAAGAATGCAGGCTCAGGATGGGAGGAAGACTAATTAATAACCTGCAATATTCAGATGACACAACCTTGCTTGCTGAAAGTGAGGAGGATTTGAAGCACTTGCTGATGAAGATCAGGGAGCGTAGCCTTCTGTATGGATTACAACTCAATGTAAAGAAAACCAAAATCCTCACAACTGGACCAATAGATGATCAACATCACGATAAATGAGAAAAGATTGAAGTTGTTAAGGATTTTGTCTTACTTGTATCTATAATCAATGCTCATGGAAACTTCAGCCAAGAGATCAAAAGATGGGTTGCACTGGGCAAATCTGCTGCACAAGACCACATTTGAGTGTTGAAAAGCAAGGTCACTTAGAGGACTAAGGTGTGCCTGGCTTAAGTCATGGTACCCTTTGTTGCATCATGTACACGTGAACGTTGGACATTGAATAAGGAAGATTGAAGAAGAATTGATGCACTTGAATTGTGGTGCTGGAGAAGAGTATGTAAAGAACCATGGATTGCCAAAAGGACAAACATGCCTGTTTTGGAAGAAATATGGCCGGTGTGCTCCTTAGAGGCAAGGATGGCAAGACTTCCTCATACATACTTTGGACATGGTGTCAGGAGAGACCAGTCCCTGGAGAAGGACATCATGTTTGGTAAAGTGGAGGAGTGTCAAAAAGTAGGAAGGCCTAGGGGCGAAAAAGAGGAGCTGATACCAAAATGATGATAGCAACATATGTACACATGTGTTTGATACAATGAATGTATGGATTCTTATAATATCTGTAATAACCCCCAGTAAAATGCTTTATATTAAAAAAAGAAAAAGAAGAAGGCCAGCAATAAGATGGATTGACACCGTGGCTGCATCAATGGTCTCAACATAGGAACGGTTGTTAGGAAGATACAGGACTTCACAGTGGTTTGCTCTGGTGGGCAGAGGGTTGCTGAGGGGTGAAACAAATTCAATGGTGGTAGCTAACAACAACATCATAAGTGCTATATCATATCAGTAACTGCCAAACCATGGAGAATCACTGCCCAAGCCGACACATAACCCAACCAGCACAGCCAGCTTTAATCTTGCCTCACCCCTCAGCATTTGTAATTGGCAGTCATGTGCCATGAATGTAAAAAATAACCAATTATTATTATTTTTGTAAATGCAGTCTGTCAGATAAGGAGGCTGTCTACAAGTGAGACGCAGCTGTACCAGAGTATGGGCTATTCCCGCTCTAGAATGAAAGTTTCTGTGAATGGGGGTCTGTACTCAGCACCAGGGACAGTGTCTAGCCTGCGATAGGTGTTCCTCAGACGTATCTGTTGAATGAGTAAATGCTTATGTGCACTGGGAATGAACATTCTAACGAGCTCCTATAGATAGTCAGGCTAGAAATTTTATCTAAACGAATTAGTTAGTATCATCTTGTTAGGTACTATTGAATTAGCTCAGACTCATAACAAGCTTCTCTACAAATTGCACCACTTTCGTCCTCACCACTGTTACTGCGTGGGAGCCCTGTGTTAGGGCTATTGTGTCAATCCACCATGTGGGAGGCTTCCTCTTGTTAGATGATCTTCTTCCTACACAAGCACGATTTCCTTCTCCTGGGATTGCTCTCTCTTAATGACTTGTTCAAAGTATGGGAGAAGTCTTACCATCCTTGCTTCTATGGAACACTTCCTTTGGCCTTCTTGCAAGGTTGGCTTGTTCTTCTGGAAGTTCGTCATATAGTCCATATTCCTCACCAACAGCACAATTGTTTTTTCTAGAGCTCATCTTTTTATTTTTTTCTTTCTTTATTTTTAAAATAATTTTATTGGGGGCTCGTACAACTCTTATCACAATCCATACATATATCCATTGTACATCAAGCACATTTGTACATTTGTTGCCCTCATCATTCTCAAACAACATCGCAATTTAAATGCATCAATTCTTTGGTCTTCCTTATTATTCTTCTAATAGTTTATTAACATTTAGGGCTCTCTCTCTCTCTAAATATATATATATATATATATATTTACAGGTGAGGAAGCAGAGGTGCAGAGGCTACATAACTAGTCATTGATAGGAGTGGAAACCAACCTGTATCCTATAACAAATCCCAAACTCTTAATTAAAGGGGACCCCACAGTTGTGTGAGGGCCATGGGCGGTACCTGGAAGTATTCCTTAAAGCTGCAAAAAAGGGAATATTTTCATCTTTCCCCTTTTTCATCACCTCCCAATAGATGGGAGTTGGCCAGTAACTTGGTTGATGATGAGCACATTCTTTCAAGAGAAAGATACTGGTTTCCGGCCCCCTGCTTCCCCACTCCCCCAAATGGTTATTTATGAAATGGATAGATAGATGGATGGGTAGGTGAGTGGGTGGATGGGTGTTTAGAGAGGTAGATGGATGGATAGGAGAAAGGATGAGAAGGCCCACTGGGGGTTATAGTGGTGCATGACAATGGAGGGTGGGAGGGTGGCCATATCTGACCTCCTCGAATTTTCCCTCTTGCCATGAGGCAGGGGTCAGACATGCCTCCCTGGTCCAACTTTCTACCTATTCTGACACCAACCATTCCTGGCATGCTACTCTAAATTGATGGTGGGTTTGATAATTCACGGCAATGGCCACACAGAACTCACAGTCAACACTCACAATTAAGGGAAAATTCATAGGCTACCACAAGGGAGTTTCAGCAAACAGTAAGAAGCGAGTCATTGGTCTGCTAAGCCTGCAGCCGGGTTTCCAGTTCCAGTACCTCAGCTACATGGTCCCCTGGCCATTGTCTCCACTTGTCTGTCACTCTATCTCACAGTTCTATATTCTCGGGCCAGATGAAGAGAAGTTATGCCATCGTCCCTGCACTGCTCCTGTGACCCTCTGTGCTACAGTTTGTGGTGTGTCTGGCCTCGGCCACTTCCGACAGAGATTTAGGATGTACTCTTCCAGATGGTCCTGGATTTGTTCTGTGTCCCATTGGTCCTTATACACCAAGGAATGACCAAACTCACTGCCATGGGGTTGATTCTGACACACAGTGATGCTACAGGACAGGGTAGAACTGCCCTGCAGGTCTTTTGAAGCTGTAACTCTTTACAGAAGTAGAAAGCCTCATCTTTCCCACGGAGGAGCTGGCAGTGTTGGATTGCTGACCTTGAGCAGCAGCCTCATGAGTAAACACTATGCCAGCAGGGCTCGTCTCCTCCAGCAAAATGAAGGACGATATCTGAGGTCACACCCTCTACTAAAGTGCTCTTAAAGATGCCCCCCAGGGAAGCATAGGGCGTGGCTTGGTCTACACCCTCTATTAACCTCAGAATTTGGCTCAACCTTGATCCTCTAACAGGGAACTCCTTCCAGAAAGGGCTCACAGCCACAGGCAGAGTCTACAATTACAACACATCACATAAGGAATTGTGGCATGTTAACGACTACATCTCAGTTATAGGCACACCCCCCTAATGCCTCAGGAAAGCACCATATCCCCATTGAATAACATACCTGCAACATTTTTTTTTTAAAGATTATGCAGTTGTACATTAGCTATCAGGGAAATCATTGTTTCTCCCTGTGTTTCCTGTTTCTCCATTCCAACTCATTCTTAGTGGCCTACACATTAGATTTGAAAATTCATCCTTTAGGATATACATCTTGACTCAAAGCCTTTCATTCTCGCTCAAGAGCCATGTTTTGAGTTCCTGTGTTCCATGCTTGGTGCTGGGGGGTAAAGCCACGAATGGGACAGATGTGGTTCCCACATTCACGTTGCAAACATACAGAAATAATAAGACCGTAATGAGAAAATGCTTTGCAAACTGACCTGTGAGCTAGCGCCATTCTCAATGTCAACTGAATGAATAAATGAGTGGAATCTTGTTGTTTTTAGGTGCCATTGACTCCATCCCAACCTTAGCAACCTTGTTCACAACACAACACAACACAACACTGGCCTGGCTTGCGCCATCCTCATAACTAACTATTCCTATACCTGAGCCCATTGCTGCAGCCAATGTGTCAGTCCATGAGGGCGTTGCTCTTTTTCATTGGCCCTCGACGTTGCCAAACACAATGTCCTTCTCCAGGAGCTGGTCTCTCCTGACATCACGTCCAAAGCATGTAAGATAAAGTCTTGTTCTCCGTGCCTCTAAGAGCGCTCTGGCCTTACTTCTTTCAAGACAGATTGGTTTATCCTTTTAGCTGTCTGTGGTACTTTCAATATTGTTCTCCAGCACCACAATTCAAATGCATGGATTCTTCTTTGTTTTATTTTTATTTATTTATTTTTTCTTTCTTCCTTTTTTAAAATCGTTTTATGAGGGGCTCATACAACTCATCACAATCCACACATACGTCAATTGTGTAAAGCACATTTGTACATTCATTGCCCTCATCATTCTCAAAACATTTGCTCTCCACCTAAGCCCCTGTATTTTTTTTTCAATGTCCAACTGTTAGAGCTCTCTGGAGCTAGATATACCTCGGTTCTTGGCTCCGCGCAAGAAAGAATTCACACCGAAGCCTGGTTCGTCATCCAAGTGAGTTTTATGAGCATTAGAAGAAGTCTCAGGTTTACACAGGCACCCATAGGACTCCTCCCGAACACGCAGCCTGCCTGGAAGCTGCTCAAAGAGTCATGCAAAGTCTCCCAAGGTTCTCCCAAAGTTCTGCCACTTGACTCCGGGCTTCTGCCTTTTCAATGATTTCGCAGGGAGGCGTGGTGGACGACCCCATTGGCTGAATTGAATTCACCTGGCCTAGCTGGGCCAATCCAGGTGCAGCGCCCTCCCATGCCTACCCAGCGGGAAACCTGAACCTCTGAGCATGTGCAGTGCGCCACTCCTTTGTTTCCGTAGCTTGGCCCTCTGGGCATGTGTTAACGGACATCCCAGCCCTACGCTAGCCTACCTAACATTCTCCCCTGAAGAGATATGGACCCAAATCTTTGGGATACTGGGCACCGACATCTCTAGCTACTTCCTGCTGACAAAAGGGGCGAAGTGGGGTTTTGGATCTATACCCTTCCTATTCTGTTAGAAGGGGTTGTCCATTTAAGGTCTAGGATGGATAAGGTCAAGGTGGTCAAGGAGCTGGCATGCTTGGTTCAGAGTCCTTGGTAACCTGAGAACTTCTGGAAAAACAAACAGACAAATAGGTGAACAGTTTAAGTGAGACAAGGGTAAGATTGTAAGGTGGCAGTGCCCTTGAAGTTAGGTTAGTGTCACAGGATATCAATAGAAATCTTGGGACTAACAGGCATGAGCGTTTGGTCACTGTAAACCCAGGAAGGGGGTAAAGGCATTCACTGGCCTTAAGGCTGTGAGGGCTCTGAGGTAGAATTGTCTGTGTAGCCCTCATCTGTTCTGGGGTGGTGATGAAACACCACCCTGAGACCGTCCAGTGGCTCACAGGAGTATTTGTCTGCAGCCTCTGCCTCGGAGGAGTTCGATGGTGATGGTCTCCAGGGTTTTACTCATGTATGGTGGATCCAAGCACTCTGCCCTGGAACTTTGACAGCAGTGGGCGTAGAGAGAATTACTGGCAAAGGTTCCTTCCAAACTGGCTGGAGCTGGGAATTAGGGGACCCATCCTTCCAAGTTTTTATAAGAACTAGATCTCTTGGCTGGCACAAGGGTGGCAACTTTTCCTCCCCTTGGGCCTGAGTGAGCCCAAACTGATGGAATGCCTCCTGACATTGGGCACATTGCTGTATTAAGGCTACCTCAGGGTCTATAGCTGGCTCTGTTATAAGAGAAGGCCGCCCGTATAAAACTTCATAGGGGCTCAAACACGTAGATTGCTGTGGGGCAATCCTAAGACGTATCAGAGTTATGGGTAGTGCATCTTTCCAGCTCATCTGAGTTTCTTGTGTCAGCTTTTTGAGGGTTAACTTCAGGTGTTGATTAATTCTCTCTACCTGCCCTGAGGACTGAGGTCTCCTGGCACAGTGGAGACGATAGGTTATTCCCAAGTGTTGGAGACTGCTTGAGTGATTTGGGAGATGAAAGCAGGCCCATTATCACTCTGCAGCGATTTGGGAAGCCCAAATCGAGGAATTATTTCCTG
>NW_022111369.1:95466426-95468566 GCF_000313985.2 Echinops telfairi | reverse complement strand
TCTCCTCCGTTATCAGCTGCACATTGGCCCATGGGCGCCTCCCTCCAGGGTTTGGGCCTGAGGACAGAGGCCAGCCCAGTGGCCAGTCTGCTTGCAATGGACACATGGCATCCGAGGAGGCTTGTTCCGGTGAGGGCAGTTCCTAGCCCAATGACCCGGTCGCTGGCAAATGAGCACTTGGTACCTGGTTCAAAGGTCTAAGAACCTGAGAGGCATTCGACGGGCATTGGTTATCGAGTGCAGCCAATACCTGGGCATGCCTAATGTCTTTCCTTCTCTCCTTCTTCCGGGCTCTAGCCTCCCCTTCCTGCTCCCTATTGTAAAAGGCCGTATGAGCACAAGCAGCCATCTCCTCGAGGGTAGCTCCTTCAGGCTTCCGCACTAGTTTTTGGAGTTTCCTGCGAATGTCCTGTGCAGCCTGTGTGAGAAACGTGTCCCTGAGCAAGACTTGCCCCTCGTAGGATTCTATGTCTCTAGCAGTATGATTCTTCAGGACCTCCTTTAGCCGCTCTAAAAAGCTTACAGGAGACTCCGTAGGTCCCTGGTGAATCGCTGTCACCATGGCATAGTTAATGGCCTTTTGCCTACCTGACTTCAGTCCATTTGTGATGCACACCAGGAAATGTTCCCGTGCCCACTTGTCCTGAGGCCCACTATGATTCCAAGCAGGGTCTGTTGAAGGTACAGCAGTTTCCCCTACAGGGTACTTTTCACTCATCACATGTAACTCCTCTGCAAACTTCCTAGCACCTTTGAGCACTCGTTCTTTCTCAAAGTCTGTCACAGTCTGTCCCAGTATGACCATTACATCCTTCCGGGTTAAATCATAGGCTAGGGTGAGGTGCTGGAAGTGTATTGTTTGGGTTTGTTAGAGTAACCGCCCAAGTCATTTTTAATTTGCTTGAGTTCAATTAGAGTAAAAGGCTTGTAAATTGCCTGGGAACCAAATTCCCCTGCTGCCTCTACTACAGGTAGAATATTCAGGGCTGTTTCAGGGTTGGGGTAATAGTTGCCCTTAAGTCCAGGGTCCCTTAGGGGGCCCTGGGTGCACTGGGAATGAAGATCTTTGTTCTTCCTCAAAAGGAAGAATGCTCTAACATATGGCATCTCCGCCCACCTCTCCATCATTCCACAAAAATGTTCTAGCTGTTGCAGGGTTGGAAGGGAAAGTGTACCATTGGCTGGCCACGATTCTCCTTTCTCTAGAACATACTGTGACCAAATAGAATTACAAAGCATAATCAGCTTCTGTTTGTCCAGCTTTTCTGGATCAAATCTTTCCCAATTGAACAGGATCCATCGAGGGGGAAATTCCTCGGTATCGAGCTGATAAGTCCCGTCTAGAAAACATACACCAAGAAGGCTATTGAGAGCTTGATGCCTCAAGGTCAATGACCGCAGCTCAGGCGCACTAACGTGCCGTGAGTCTGAGGCCTCAGTAGGGTGCCCCCTGCCGAGGAAGGGGTCAAGACCAGTCGCTGCAGTCGACATTTTGGTCCGACCGTTTTCTAGACCACAAGTTAGGAGGGCCACTGCGTGGCATGGCCCCATAGCCTTCAAAGACGCCTGCTGGCAGGAGCAGGCTTTCAATTCTCTGAAGGAAAGGGTCGGCAGCGTGGGAAACCTTCAGGGAAGTGGAATTTCTGGCTGGAACATCATGGCGGTGGAGCTGTATTAAGAGCTGTATCAAAAAGAGCCGGGGGCAGCATCACTGAAAGGCGAAAGTTAACAGTTACTTGAGCTCAACTTCCATAGGCCTTTGGCCTAGGCCTGGGCAACAGAAAGCCAGCCGGTAGCAAGGAACAAACCCACACTGGTAGAACACTAAAGCAGCTTGTTTGAAAAACCAGGAGAAAGCTAAAGGGAATGGAGGGGGAAAGGAAAGCATTCGGCTCCCGGGACTAGAGCAAGGGCTAGCTCCTGGGCCTAAGCAACCAGCTAGATACCTATGCACCGCCCCTCCACGTGGTTGGAGCAGTGGGTGCCATCTTGGCAGGGTCACGTGCTCCATTGCCCTGCAGCCAAATTGGCGGACCACCGGTGGCACCATCTTGCCAGGGAACGGAGGCTCACTTGGTCCGGAAAATGGTGACCACAGCTTGCGGCCTAGCAGAAAGCCAGCATGGGGCCAGCCACTGAG
>NW_022111369.1:95453764-95461886 GCF_000313985.2 Echinops telfairi | reverse complement strand
GAACCCTGGTGGTAAACTGAATTACACATTATGCTGCTCACGGTAATGTCAGTTGTTGAAACTCAGCAGTGGCTCCACAGGGCAAAGATGAGGCTTCTATTCTCTTAAAGAGTAGGCAAAAGCCTCCAAGTCTTTCCTCTAGCACAGCGGTTCTCAACCTGTGGGTCATACCCCTTTGGGGGTCAAACGACCCTTTCACAGGGGTTGTCAAAGACCTTCGGAAAACACATATTTCCAATGGTCTTAGGAACTGAGACACCATTCCTCTATAGTCTCCAGGCAGGTCCACCCACATGCAGACATGCCCACATACGAGTACCCGGCGTGAAGACTGTGACCCATGCTACACCAGGCTTCAAGACAAAATTTCATTTATTTGTAATTAGAAATAAATATTTTACAATATATAACTACATATTGTTTTGTGATTAATCATTATGCTTTAATTATGTTCAATTTGTAACAATGAAAATATCAGATATTTACATTATGATTCATAACAGTAGCAAAATTACAGTTATGAAATAGCAATGAAAATAATTTTATGCTAGGGGGGTCACCACAACATGAGGAGTTGTATTAAAGGGTCTCTGCATTAGGAAGGTTGAGAACCACTGCCCTAGCACCAACCCCCATGCTTAATGTAGACAGAGATCAGTCAATTAAGAAATCACTGTGTACAAAGCAACAGCTCGCGGATTGCGGCCGGCAGTTGGACTACACATTCAAGAGCAAGTTTCAGAGGCACTCTGACATCCCTTTTCTTTCTTTCCTGTCTTTTTAATGATGTTTTGTTTTCTTTTGGTATGATGTTCTTAGTTTCACCCCACAACTTGTTAGGTTTTTGGTCATTAGTGTTCAATATATCAAAACTATTCTTATGATGTTCTCTAAATTCAAGTTGGATCTATTCAAGGTCATATTTTGGCTCTCGTGTACTTCTTATAATTTTCTTACTCTTCAACCTAAACTAACATGTGAGCAATTCATGGTCTGTTCTATAGTTGGCCCCTAGCATTTTTTTCAACACTCATGGAAGCAACTGTCAAAAGATTAAACAATGCATTGCATTGGGTAAATCTGTTGCACAAAATCTCTTTA
Source organism: Echinops telfairi (assembly GCF_000313985.2). NCBI lineage: Eukaryota > Metazoa > Chordata > Mammalia > Afrosoricida > Tenrecidae > Echinops > Echinops telfairi. The sequence goes on along the minus strand of NW_022111369.1, from coordinate 95,460,785 downwards.
ATGTGTTGAAAAGCAAAGATGTTACTTTGAGGACTAATGTGTGCCTGAACAAGCCATACTTTTTTCAACAGCCTCATATGCGTGTGAAATTTGGAATGTAATAAGGGAGATAGAAGAAGAATCCATGCATTTGAACTAGGGTGGAGACGCAGAATCTTGAAAGTACTATGGACAGCCACAAGAAAACACAAGCCTCTCTTGGAAGAACGGTTCTGAAAGCCTTTTAGACGTTGTTAGAGACTTCATCTCACTTATGTTGGACATATGACCAGGACAGGCCAGTCTCTGGAGAAGGCACAGTGCTTGGTGAAGGAGAGGGGCAGAGAAAAAGAGGACAACCCTCAACAAAATGAACTGACAGGGTGGTTGCAGGCATGCGCTCAAACATAAGAACAATCGTGAGGCTGGTCCAGAAGTGGGTGATGTTTTGTTCTGTTGTACAAAGGCTCACTATGACTTGATGGCACCTAGAAACAACAACAACAACAACAACAACCATGTGTTGGCTAATGATACTGAGCTTCTCTATTATCTCTTCTCACAGACGTTGTCAATTTGATTCCTGTTTATTCCATTTGGTGAGGTCCCTGTGTATAACCACTGCTGATGTAAAGACATAATACCACCCAGATGAGACTTTCTCGTACAAAATATAGATGCTGTGTCACTTAGAATGTAGACACCTTTTAAAATGAATGCATGTATTACCAAATTCAACAGTGGCAGCATTGAAAAACAACATTTAGTAGTGTGTTATCAAAAGCATCATATTTGATGTGCGAATTACTGAATGATCTAGGGTTTGGTACACATCTCAACCCATGTTTCCTGTTCATTCCCCTTCAAGATAATTTCATATCACATTCAACACAGAAATGTATTGTAACTTGCTAATTTTATGAAGGGCAATGCTACTTTTCATGAAAAACATTAGAATTTTAGGTATTAGCTGTGTTTCATCACTACCAACTCCAGCAGAAGTTATTTCTCATGAAAACCATTTAAAACTTTGAAGGTAAATTTGGAAATATGCATGTTATTTCTATTCTCACTATTTTTATTTTAAGTCACTGTGTAGTTGAAGATATTGCCATTTTACTGGAAAAATGTTTGCAGCTGTGAATTGTTTGAATCCCCCCCGTCTCTTAGTAATTACAAATTAAGCTCTTAAATCCAAAGACCATTTTTGGTGTAGAGAAAAAGGTGCCAATTTCATATGCTCTCATCTTCCCAACTCTTACTGAGGGTTCACAGGAAATACTTGCAGGCAAACTGAAGTGCCAGATGTTCTATATATTCTATTTTTGGTAAATTAAAAAAAAAAACAGACAAATTTTAAAATTCACATGCATTGCTTAATAATGAAATTTGATAATATTTTCTGTAGTAACTTCCATGTTTTTCTCTCCCTAAATGGGCATTGGCTGCAGCTTTTTTGTGGAGATGAATGTCCGAACAATATCATCAGACAATTAAAATTTTTTTTCTCCTACAATATGTATTTCTGTAGCTGTTGTTGCTATTTGGGAAGTTGATCAATAAATCTTAAAATCAGGTCACTAAATATCTTTTTATTTTATTATTTTTTAAATCATTTTATTGGGGGCTTGTACAATCTTAACACAATCCATACATCAATTGAATCAGGCATGTTTGTACATATATTGCCCTCATTCTTTTCTAGACATTTACTTTCTATTGCGCCCTTGGTATCAGCTATTTTCCCCTGCCCCCCCCCACAATATCTTTTTATATCTCAACTTAAGACAAGAGCCTTTAGCATGCATGCACGTGTGCCCGCGCGCACATGCACACACACCCTTATAATGGCATTTGCCTGTATACAGTTAGTTTAATAAACCCCAGAAATCCACGGAGCCATTCTCCTTGGTCCTGTTAGGGTCATTGTGAGTTGAAATCAACCCAATGGTGGTGAGTTCAAGGACATCTAGTGGCATGGCAGGTCACAAATTGAGTTGTTGACTCCGTGATCAGCTGTTGGACCTCACTAGCCACTTCACTGGAGAAAGACGAAGCTCTTTATTCCTGTGAAGATTTAAAACTCTGAAAACCCAAAGGGTCCATCCTACTCTGCCCTATAGGTCGACTGATGGCAGCAAGTTCAAGGAGCTCTGGTGGCATACTGGGTCATGCTGTTTATTAAGTAGTGTATACATATCACTCAATAAATGTTTGTCCAGTGAGAGAATGATCAACATCCCTGTAGCTCTCTTGAGCGATGATCTGTGAGTCTCAGAAGAGTCTCCTGGTTTAATTTTCTTTGAAAGTCTTTAGGATTTTTTTTTCTTTCAGTTTTGCCTGAAAGCTTTATAGTTCATAAAGAAAGCCATTCTAGGCAACTTCAGCCAAGTTCCCAGGACCCTCTCTTTCCCATTAGCAATTCAGCCATCCATTCGTTCATTTATTGAATTAGTGTATATCCAAGAAGAGTAGTTAATTGGTTCTGGCTCCTTTCTCTGACTTCATTCCTTGGTGTCACCTCTGATTATGGCTTAAATCTTCCTGTATCCCGATTCATCTTTCTGCATCTTTGGTCTGCAGGTACATGAGTCTGTGGAGGGCTCTGGCTAGCATGGGACTCATGGACTTATGGTGGACTGAGCTCGCATGCCATCAGGATACACGACTATTCTTAATATAAAGCTCTGGCTTGTACCTATATGAGTGGCCCTGGGTTTGTTTCTCTAGACCACCCTGCCTAACACAGGGATTTCAATGGCTCTGACCTTTCAGGAGTGGATCATCAGGGTCTTCTTCCGAAGCACCTCTGGGGGGATTCAAACCAGCCACCTTTTGGTGTGTACCTGAACATGTTTGTCCACCCAAGCATGCCCTGGCTCACGGTGTGGCCTTGGTACATTTTTGTTGAATGAAGGAATAAATGAACAGGTGGAGCGGAAGAATGGAATGCTTGAAACCAAAAGAAAGCCAGGAAGAAGCGCCGTCTACAGCAGGGACTGTACAGGGGAAATCCCAGGCTTGTTACTGTTATTGGAGGGCTAGGCAGGGAGTCTCATAAACTGTGAGGGCTTTGGACTTTCTCTCGGGGTCAAGGTTCAGGCAGAGCAGCAATGGACAGCTTTGCAGGTTGCAGGCATCACTTTGGTGGGGGGTCTGGGACTGCATGGGAGGGGCGAGTGGGGGACTGGAGACTAGGCAATGACAGGGCCAGAGTGATGGTGGCCGCCTCTGGAGGGGGGAGGTGAGTGCTACCTAGGCAACAGGTCAGATTGGGTTTGGTGATGGTTGGGTGGGATTGGGGTGAGGGTGGAAGCGGAGGCCATCGAGCTGACCTGGTTCAGGGGGCTGCAGGAAGCTTGCAGGACGATGGCACCACTGCTAAAGCAGGACGCACTGAAGACAGACCTAGTTTCGGGTGAAGAGGCTGTATGTGACTTTGGCTGGGTGGCTTTTGATGTGTCCAGGGCCATTCCAAGTAAGATGTCCAAAGCACCATTGGATGGCCGTGCGGGGCAGTTAGGAGAGAAAATTGAGCTGGAGGCTATGGGAGGGCTTCAGGGAGAGGTGACAGCTAAGGCCACTGGGAGTGGCAGGGCAACAAGGAGAACTGTGTGGAGGGAGAGGGATTGAGACGGGGCTATTTCGCCTTGTCCTCCTGCCTTGGCCACAGTGTGCTCCCGCTATGGTGAAGACTCCCCCGCACGGTGGCTTCGTCACACATGGGATGCTACCCCAATCACCATCTCTGACTTTGGGGACATGCCAAAGCATTGGCCTAGCACCGACAGCAGCTGCCTACATGGCAAAACATGTGCTAGGCAGCCCAGCATGGTTAGCAGGGTAGCTTTGGAGAAATACGAGGGGTCCTTGTTCCTCCGTGTCCTAAGCCCATGGCTGTCAAGTCGATTCGGACTCACAGTGACGCGATAGGTTGGCGAAGAACTGCCACTTCATCCATAAGGTTTTGGAAGCAGGCTGCCTCCGCTTTCTCCCACGGAGCTGCGGGGGGGCGGGGGTGGGGTGGGGGGGGTGGGGGGTGGCTGCTCTGTGAGCCCCACATGGGCCACCAGGGCTCCGTCTCCTAGCTGAGGTGAGTGGTACTTAATCCATAGGGTTGTGCTGAGGACTGAACACTGCTCAACACGTTGTCAGCGCCGTTTCAGAGGCTCCTTATCATTTCTTAGCAACGTCGCTGCTACTGTGTGAGCTGGCTCTCTCTCCCGCCCAATGGGCATCAGGGGTCTCATTCCATTTCTTCAGTGGCTCAGAGTTCACCTGGAAATCGACTTGCCCTCATGTGAAACTCCTTGCTGTTGACCCCGTGCCTTTCAGGGCAGAACCTAGCTCTGTCCGGCGTTTGGTGGCTCTGACTTTTTGGAAGCAGGTCGCCAGGCCTTTCTTCCCGGTGCCTCAGGGTGAATTCGAACTGTTAGCAGCCTAGAGCTTCACCATCTGTGCTGCCCGGGGGCTCTGCACTCGGTCGCAAGGGGATGTAAACCTGGCTGCCTCCTCCACACGAGCACAGGACACAAAAGCAGCCAGGCCCCCATCGGCTAGTAAACAAGATGAACCAGTTCTGGTTGAATTAAAACAGAAGGGAATTTCACAGAAGAATAATGGGGACTTCACAAATCTCTGAGTGACGAGGCCGGGCAGTGCCCAAGGCAGCCATGCGTGGAGAAGCCAGAAGCTGGAGGGCCAGTCGGGACAGTGTGGGCAGGCAGGCAAGAAGGCTGGGATGAAGGCCTCCCCCAGCTGATGGCCTGGGGCTCAAGCTGATGGCCTGGGGCGAGAGCACCTGGTGTAGCCAGCTCAGACACCTGCCAGCACATGGACTGGGAAGAAGGTCCAGGCACCCCTACGTGGTGGTGCCTCATAGCTGAGAGAGGCCTCTCTCCAAAATAAAGAGGGGCACTTTGGGGAAGGCAGAGCCTGTTGGACAGCCGAGAAGTTGCAGACCTGATCCTGGGCTGAACCTGGGGTGGAAATGCCTTTGAGACTGGCCCTGAACCCCTGGCTAGGCTCTCAGGTTCACTCTCTCTGTAAACCATCTCTAAATGGTCACTCACAGGGGAGACAGGGGCTATTCACAGTCCCAGGTTTGACTCATCCAGCCGTGGGAGAACTGGAAGAACTCTTGGCACCATTTAATATTTCCAGGCAAGAGACTCTGGCCTAGCTTAGATCAGGCACCAGCTTCTGATCCAATCAGTTGAGTCCAGGGGATTGGGACAATCTGAAACCTCTACCCATGTGAGTTCAAAGAGGGCTTTGGGCAAGAAGGTTCAGGACGTTGAGAAGGATATGAATCCCCAGTCTATGAGGCTGGGGAGTCCCTGTCTGTATGAACTTACTGCTCAACAGCACGTCAGCGCAGTGAGTTCTCTAGACCAATCTTCAGGGAACTGGCCTGGCCTGGCTCAGCCAGAGAATGTGTGTGTGGAGGGGCCATCAGGGACTCTGAGCTCATGGGGAGAGATGACAAAAAGGGAGAGCCTGTTGGACAGGGCAGGGGTAACCCCAGATGTTGAAGCAAGTGGGGAGAGGGGAGGGAAAAGGAGGTAGCATGTGCATAACTTGAGACTGTGTATTCTGTGGGAAGGGCTCCTGGTGGCACAGTGGGTTATGCGCTGGGTCACTAACTTGAAGGTCAGCAGTTTGAAACCACCAACTGCTCCATGAGAGAAAAATGAGGCTTCCTACTCCCAGAAAGATTTACAGTCTTGGAAACCCCACAGGGGCAGTCCACATCTGTCTTCTCGGTTGCTGTGAGTCAGAATTAGTTCCAGCAGTATATGTGAGTTTTCAGTTCAGTGGGAAGAAGTGCAAAAGGGTGAAGGTCCTCTTCCTTGCTCAGCAGAGCAGCGTCCTGCTAATGAGGGGGAATCCCCATGCGTTGAGCACTCCACCACTAGCTGAAAGGTTGTTGGTTCAAACCCACCCTAGAGGCACCTTCAGAAGGTCATCCCTGGTCATCTGCTTCTAAAAAGTCCCAACCCTGACAAGCCTGTGGAGCAGTCCTATACCACCCACCTGGAGCTGCCTGGAGCTGAAAACCAGCCCATGGCCACCAGTTCTTGGCATCTAAGAAGAGGCAGAAATTCAAATCGAGAAGTGATCTGATTCCCCTGGGTACAGATTCAGATCCAGAGGTTCAGATGCGTGAGGCCTCACCCACCCATTGCCATTTCAGTGTTTAAAGAAGGCTCTCTCGGAGGGGTATGGCCCAACCAGAAGGCAGGAGACTCACTTCCCGTAAGCCAGCTGCCGACTTGATGTCACCTTGGATTCCACAGTTAATCCCAGATCTGAGCTGTTGCCTGTAATTCTCCTTTCTCTGCTCCAGTGGGCTGAGAGAGGATTAAGGGCCAACGGGGTGAGGTCATTTCTGAGACCACAGCATACTCTCGGAGAGCTGTCCCATGAAGCGTGGGTCAGGGCCATGTGGGGGCCCAGGGAAGATCTTTAAGATCCACTTTTGCTTAAAATCAATGTCACTACATTATATCTGTAAAAACTATTGAATTGGTTTTTTAAGAGCAAGATAAATGTAACTTAAAAAAATATCCACTTTTGCCCCTGATCTATTTGAGATTAGGGAAGAATCATCTGTCTGGGGAACTTGGAAGGCAGGCCCCAGGGGTGAGCTAACCCCTACCCCCCCCCCCAGCCTGGGAAGACCACTGTGGGGTCCCCACTGAGATCTCACCGGGAACATGTTGAGTTGAGGCGCTCACTCACTGCCCTTCCAACTCACAGCAACCCTGTGGGTAGAGTAGAACTGCCCTTGTGGGCTTCTAAGACTGTAATTCCATTAAAAGGTTGTTTTAAATCATTTTATTGGGGGCTCATACAACTCTTATCACAGTCATACATACATCCATTCTGTCAAGCACATTTGTATATTTGTTACCATCATCATTTTCAAAACATTTTTTTTCTACTTGAGCCCTTGGTATCAGTTTCTCATTTTTCCCCCTCCCACATCCATCCTCCCTCCCTCATGAAGCACTGATAATTTATAATTTTTTTTTCATGT
>NW_022111369.1:95451719-95453466 GCF_000313985.2 Echinops telfairi | reverse complement strand
GGGGATGTCCATTGCCTACAGATGAACTTTGGGTCTCCACTCCACACTCCCCCTCATTCACAGTGATATAATTTTTTGTTCCGGGTCTTTGATGCCTGATACCTGATCCTATGGACACCTTGTGATTACACAGGCTGGTGTGCTTCTTCCACGTGGGCTTAGTTGCGTCTCAGCTTGATGGCCTCTTGTTTATCTTCAAGTCTTTAAGACTCCAGGGGCTATATCTTTTGATAGCCTGCCATCATCAGCTTTCTTCACCACATTTGCTTATGCACCCACTTTGTCTTCAGCAATCGTGTTCAGAAGGTGAACATCATGGAATGTCAGTTTAATAGAACAAAGTGTTCTTGCATTGAGGGAGCACTTGAGTGGAGACCCAATGTTCATCTGCTACCTTAACACTAAACCTATAAATATATGTACATAGATCTATTTCCCCATATATAAATATATTTACATATATACATGCCTGTGTTTAGACTTCTATAAATTCCCTTTGCCTTATAGTTCTTTCCTTTATTTCCAAATTTTTTTTAAACACTTTTATTTGACATATGACTCACATACTATGCCATAGTTTAAACATATTGAAAAGGATTGTGCAATCATCACTACAATCATTTTTAGAACATTTTCTTCTTTCTTGTACTTGTTATTAGCTCCCCATTTCCCCTCAACCCCTAGAAAATATTCATCCAGGTACTGTCACTGTAGATTTACCTATCCTGAATTTCATATAAAGAAAAATGTACAACAGAAAAATCAAAACAAAGAGGGATAAAAACCCATGACAGCAACAAAATTAAACACAGAAAAACCTCAGTCGAAAAGTATGGACCTAACGTTCTGCGGCGCTGCCAGCTGGATCCAAGAAACAGTTTTACATAAACTTCCATGCGCACCATCGTGGAAAAGGGTTCCACAAATAATATTCGTTATTGCCTGTGTTCTTTTTTTCTCTGTTTTTTGGGGCTCATACAATTCATCACAATACATAGATCAATTGTGTAAAACACACTTATACAGTTTTACATAAACTTCCATGCGCACCATCGTGGAAAAGGGTTCCACAAATAATATTCGTTATTGCCTGTGTTCTTTTTTTTTTTTTTGCCTGTGTTCTTTACAGGAGTAAAGAGCCATGTCTTTCTCCCTCAGCAGCGGCTCGACCTGTGGTTAGCAGCCCAAAGTCTCTGTACTAACTACTAGGCGACCACGCTGAACCTCCAAAGGTTCCCCAGCGTCATTTGTAAGGCTGGTAGGAGAACTTACCTGGCTGAGCACGAGGATTGCAGAAGGCAATCAGTGGGAGCCCTCAACTCATTCACTCTCCCAGTAGACTCTGTCTCACTGAGTTCTCTCTGACAATGTAACAAGCTTTGCCCCCAGGCTGACTGAGCTTGAAAGTGGGTTAGTACCACTCCCCAAGCCAGCAGAGAGAGGGGCAGCCTGGAGCTCGGGGACTTGCCTGGGTCTGTCCTTATATGGAAAGGAAGGTATTCGTCATGAATTATACCCTCCCTGATTGCCCTGGTCGGAGGGCCCTGATCCTCTCTTGCAAGCTTTTCCAATCTGCAAGATTATACATATAGGGGAAAGAAATGAGGAGCTAATAGCAAGGGCTCAAGTAGAAAGCAAATGATTTGAGAATGATATGTACAAATGTGCTTGACACACTATGGATAGATGGATAGATTGTGATAAGAGTTGTATGAGTTCCCAATAAAATGATTTTTTTTAAAAAGGA
>NW_022111369.1:95448096-95449956 GCF_000313985.2 Echinops telfairi | reverse complement strand
GTCCTCAAAATAACCTATTTGCGTTGCAAAATTCTAAAGAGGACTTGTGCACCAGATTTACCCAAATCCTGTACAGCTTTTGATTTCCTGGCTGCAGCTTCCATGAGCATTGATTGTAGATCCAACCAAGACAAAATCCCTGACAACTTCAGCCTGGTCTTTATTGATCATGATCTTACCTATGGGTCCAGATGTGAGGATTTGAGTCTTCTTTACATTGAGTCGTAATCCACACTGAAGATCAAGGCTGCACTCCTTGATCTTCATCAGCATGTGCTTCAGGTCCTCCGGGCTTTCAGCAAGAGAGGTCGTGTCATCTGCATATAGAAGGTTGTTAATAAGACTTCCTCCAGTCCCGATGCTACATTCTTCTTCATAGATGCCAGCTTCCTGCTAGCATAGGAGTCTGTTTAGGCTAGCAGGGAGGCATAGGTGGCTGAGTGATAGAATTTTCATTTCCATGGGGGATGGGGTTGTTGTTAGGGATCCTCAAGTCGGTTCCGATGCATAGCGTCCCCAACAGAACAAAACATTCCGTGTTCCTGTGTCTGCCAGACAATGTCTCCACTTGGGAGTCTTGGATTTGCACCTCACCCACATATCGGTCAATGGAGGCTTCCATGTTGCTATAATGCTATATAAAGCTTCCAGTAGAGCTCCCAGATTAAGATAAACTAGGAAGAAAAACCTTGTAATCTACTTTTTTAAAAAAAAATCAGCCTTCTAGAGCAGCCTGGTGTGACTTGGAGTGACTGTGGGGATGAAACCTATCAGGACCAAGCAGCGTTTCATACCATTGTCTCCATGACCTCAATTGCATCGAACACAAGGACAAGGAGGGAAACACTGGGCCAATCATTGGAGACACATGCCCTGGCCCGGTGGCAGATGTGTGCCAAGATACTCAATAAATGCACATTAAGGTTGGAGCACTTGCTTTGAGACAGGTCTGTACTAAGCTCCTGTAAATGAACTCATCTCATTTTCTCACTAGCTGCCCTCTGAGGTAGGTGCTACTCCTGCCCCTGAAGGACAGGTGAAGAGTGGAAGCCCAGAGCCGTTGTCACCTAACCAGACAACTGACATGCAGACTGGATGTCTGGTCACCTGGCTTTGGTGGCCAGGACACTTGAAGGATGAATAGCTCTTCTTGGTCTTCCAAGAACTGCTCTGTGTAGGACCACAGTCTCGGGGAAGTCAATCGGCACAACAGAGCCCACACAGGCAATGTTCTACATCTTATGTTGGTGAGTGGGGGTCTGGGGTGGGGGTGGGGGGTGGCTCTTAAACACTTGTGAGCAGCCATCTGAATTTCAGCCATTGGTCTCTCCCCGTCCAGAGGAGAGAAGAGTGAAGAGAAGAAGAAAACAAAAATAAAAATAAATAAATAAAAATTTTAAAAAAGAAAAGAAAAAGAAAAAAAGAAAGGGAACAATCAGGCCAAAGACCAAATGGACCATGTGACCCCCAGCCTCCATGACACTGAGACCAGAAGATTGAGATGGTGCCCGGTTCCCACAGTGGACTGCTCTGAAAGGCATCACAATATGAGGCCCTGCACAGAGAGGGAGAAACAAGTATGGAATAAAACTCACAAATCCTAAAAGAGACCGGATGGACTGGTCAGATGGAGCCCCTGATATGATGGTCTTTAGACACCTGTTAGGCCCAGACCCAAATTCATCCCTGGAGCACCTCTCCCAGGCGGATGATAGGTGGGCCTACAAGATGACGGATAAGGACACCAGGGAGGCATGCCAGCATTAGGAGTGGTGAATGGACTCTCTCACTCACTGACTCACTGACTCTCTCACTCTCTCACACTCTCACTCACTCTCTCACTCTCTCACTCACTCTCTC
>NW_022111369.1:95446179-95447126 GCF_000313985.2 Echinops telfairi | reverse complement strand
ACTCACTGACTCTCTAATTCACTCATTCTCACTCTCTCACTCACTGACTAAAAAAAGAAAGAAGAAAAAAAAGGATTGGTGAATGGAAAACCAAGGTACTACGCTGAATTTCACCCAAATCACAATAGGGAAAAAAATGTTTTTAAGGGTATTAGAAAACAACAACAAAAAGTCCCACTTTGCTGGAAAAGCTAAAGCCCTGGTGGCGTAGTGGTTATGTGTTGGGCTGCTAACCACAAGGGCAGCAGTTCAAAACCACCAGCCTCTCCAAAGGAAAAACCTGAGGCTTTCTACTTCCATAAAGATCTAAAGCCTGGCTTTCTACTCCCATGAAGATTTACAAGCCATGACCCAAACAGAAGTAGTTCTCCTCTGCCTCCAGGGTCAGAATGGAGTCTGTGAGATGAAGTAAAGGATTTTTTGGTGGTGGTTTAAGAAAAAAAAAAACCAAAACACTCAATGATCAAGATAAAATTATAATACAATCTATTAAAACAGTCAGAATTAATGCAAAGGTTCATCCACACTGTAGCCTGTATCAGTTCTCCATTCCTTTGCATGGATGAATGAAGCTTTGACTGTATTACACATCACAATGTATTCCCTCTCCATCCCTTGATGGACATTTGGGCTGTGTCCATGTCTTGGCGACCATGAATGGAGGAGCCTTGAAAGCATTATACAAGGCTAAGGCAGTGAGGCACAAAGGGTCTCATATTGCACGATCTCATGGATGGGAAATATCCAGCAGTGAGCAGAGTACAGATGGGGCCTGCGCAGGGTTGGGCGAAGTCTGGAGCCCAGAGTACCAGCTTACTGGGTTACTTTTGGGGCAGCAAGGTGCATTGGAACCAGACAGGTATTGGAACCAGGCAGCAGACACTGTGCACTTTGAAATGGTTCCTTTTATGCACTGTCATTTTGCCTTCATTTAAGCAAAAATGTGG
>NW_022111369.1:95443399-95444484 GCF_000313985.2 Echinops telfairi | reverse complement strand
GTCTTGCCATCCTTGCCTCTAAGGAGCACTCTGCCCCTACTTTTTCCAAGACAGATCTGTTTGTCCTTTGATCAGCCCAGGTACTTTCACGATATGGGTAACTCTCCTGCAGAGAGGCTTTTAACTGATGGTACCTTGCGGTTAGCATCCCATGTCCTAACCCAATCCATCACATGCGTTGACAGTGAGATTTACTTCCTCATTTTGAATCCTCTCCCTCTGAGGTGAATAGTGTTTGCCCAAGAGTGGCAATAGTTGTCACCCAACAATTCTGGAGCGGCCTCCCCAAGGAGTGTCGGACACTTGCTCATTATAAGGATTTTTCTAGATGTGAGGTCTCTGGCTCAGAGTCTTATTTTTGATGAAAAAAGAAAAAAAAGAAATACATCACAAGGTCAAACCAAATTAAACTCGTCTTCTGTCAAGATGAGTCAGTTCCGGCTCGTGGCAGTCCTGTGTTACAAAGGAGAAGTCTGATGTTGTTTGTTTGTGTTTAACTTTATATTGTGAATAAGAGAAGATTTGCTAGGCAGTCAGAACCAGGACCTGGGTGTCCACTGGGCATGCTCAACAATTTGGGCTCTGAGACAGGAAGGGGTGGTGCACCTAGGTGGACAGTACACCTGGATTGGCCCCATCTAGGCCAAGGGAGCTTAATTCAGCCAATGGGGTCAACCAGTTCCATTGGCCACGCCTCCCAATGGAGGGGGGTGGGGCTGAAAAGCCAGGATCTGAAGCCCACCTCCCTTCTTTCCAGTTGTTCCTCGGGCCAGGCTGTGGGTTTACTCTGTCCTCAGGTTTCCCGTGTGGGTGTGAAGTGCCCTGAGGGTGCCTGTGTGAAAACCTGACATTTCTTCCATCCTATATAAATCTCTCTTGGATCACAAACCAGGCTTCGGAGTGAATTCTTTCTCTTGGGAAGCCAAGGACCGAGGTGTTTCTGACTGGAGAAACCTAACATATTCGCAGATCAATCCTCAGTTCACCATTCAGCAATTCATACACATGCAGACCCTACTCATCCATGGCCTTCCCGTCCATACCAGACCGCACCTCCCTGCCATTGGGTGGACGCGGACTCACAG
>NW_022111369.1:95440419-95441745 GCF_000313985.2 Echinops telfairi | reverse complement strand
AGGAGTGGAAAGAGTTCAAGAAAGTTCTCAAGTGTCACAATTGCACAGAGGCTGAGATGGAAAGATCAGGAATCCGGATGACAAAGACCTTGGGGTGACCATCTGCTCACTTGCTAAACGGCTCGGACCGCCATGGGAAGTCCTCTTGCTTGTTCTCTCCCTGCAGTGGGCTAACGTGTCTCTCAAACTCGCTGCCCTCAAGGCGGTTCCCACTGATAGTGACCCGATAGGAGAGGGAAGCACTGCCCCATGGGTTTCAGGACTGTAACCCTGCGTGGGAGTAGAGTCTCCCTCCCATGGAGTGGCTGGTGGTTTCGAACTGCTGACCTTGTGGTTAGCACTCTAACATGTAACTGTTGTGCTGGTAGGGCTCTTTCTGGGACCCTAATCCTATGAGCCCCATATTGTCATATCAGGCATTTCAAACTTCTGCCCAAGACCCTTCGTCTGCTATACGACAGACTGGGAAGAAAACATGTTGGTCTGAATTTCCAAAGGTCCCCTTTCTCTCTCTCTGGGTTTGGATACTTGGGTTCTCCAGAGAAGGAAAGGACGGCAGGTCTAGGGCAGCTTTACCCAGCTCCGGTGTGTCGAAGCGCAGGCCTTTCCGTGCCTGATGGTTTAAGTAGTAGCCAGGCTCTCCTTCTGAGTAGCCTCGGGGGTGTGGGGGGTAGACTTCCAATCCTTCGGGTAGCAACCAGTTGGCAAAGTCTGAGAGAGCCCAGGGCCATCCCTGTGCTGGAGTCACCCTGAACTGGAACGGCCTCGCTGGCAGCCGTCGGAGCCCTGCCAGGAGCCCGTGTGGCGCTCAGGTGAAGTACCTCCGCTGGTAACCGGCAGGCTGGCTGTTTGAACCCTCGAGGGTGCTCTTCAGGAGAAGGGTGTCACATTGGGCGGTGACTCCATCCTACTGGGTCACTGTGAGTTCCATGAATGTGGTTGGCAGGAGACAGTGATGATAACTTGTCTGTTGGGGTTTAGATAACTGCGGCTCTATCTATTGTAAGTAGCTGTTGCTGTTCATTGCTGTGGAAGGGAGACAGCAGACTTGACCTTCTCTGAGCATGCCTGGTTGGCCCTGTGAAGCGTGTTCTGGGCCATGGCCTTGTCCTGAAGGTGGGGCGGCCTGTCCTTGGACACTTCCCCTCCAGCTCCTGCAAGGCTTTGGTTTTGCCCCAGACAATGTCAGACAGACCTTTTTGCAAATCTTTGGTACTCTCGGGCAAGCAATATCATTTCTCTGGGGTCTGATTTTCTCTTCTCTGGAAGAATATCTATTTGGACCTGTTAATTCTCATATCTTACTCATTAACAAAACAAGGTGGG
>NW_022111369.1:95437899-95439164 GCF_000313985.2 Echinops telfairi | reverse complement strand
TATTGCGAAAGTAAGGCCAGAGCGCTCCTTAGAGGCAAGGATGGCAAGACTTCGTCTTACATACTTTGGCCATGGTGTCAGGAGAGACCAGTCCCTGGAGAAGGACATCATGTTTGGTAAAGGGGAAGGGTGGCAAAAGAGAGGCATACCCTCATAAGATGGGTTCAACAGTGGGCGCAGGCACAGGACCCATTGGGAGGATGGTGCAGGAGCGTGCAGTGTTTCCTTCTGTTGTGCACAGGGCCACTGTGGGTCAGGACCAGACAACAACAATTCTCACGTCTCCATTTCCTTGTCTGTGGAGTGAGGATGCAAATGTGCGCCCTTCCTCGGGCTGCTGTAAAGATTGTATAGTAAATACAGTGAAGTGCTTACCCTGAAGGGACCCCCGTCCAGTTCACAGCGACCCTCTAGGACAGAGATAGAACTGCCGCCAATGGTCTCCAAGACTGTCAATCTCTAGAGAAGTCTGCTGCCACTTATTTCTCCCTCAGAGTGACTGGTGAGTTTGAACCAGCAATGCTTTGGTTAGCAACAGAGCATTTTAACCCCCCGAAGTTATATCAGTTTGATTTACCAGTAACACAGCAGATGTTTTATGTTTCATTGTTTCCTCATCACTACTTGCAGGAAATAAATAACATTGCACCAACAGGGAGGGAGAAGAAGGAAGCCCAAGAGGTGGAGCGGGTTACACGTTGGGTGGCTAACCACAAGGTTCGCTGTTTGAATCCACCAGTCACTCCAAGGGCAAAAGGTGAGGCTGCCTGCTCCCACAAAGATTTGTAACCTTGGAAACCACCAGGGGTAGTTCTAGTCTATTCCATGGGGTCACTGTGAGTCAGACTCATGACTGGGAGTTGTTTTCGATTTTTATTTTAAGTTGATGATCATTTGTTTCAATTATCATTTCAAAAGAGCACTGCAGCTTTGGAGTTCTGCTTAAGGAATGGACTAGGGAGCTTCAGCATGCTTGTGGGGAAATTCCATTCTCTCTGAATTCCACCCGCTCTGTTTCATGGTCGATTTTTGGCTTATATATTTTTTATTTATTGAGATCACAGCCTGAAGAGACGAACTTTAAAAACAGAAAGGTTATCAATCCATTGTTTATCATATTGTTTATCATCGTTTACTCCTTAATTTGAAGCAAGCATATAGTCTGATGCCTGGCTCTGTTTTGCGACCTTATTCATTGCCTCGCAAGCTTCCAGTATTACCTTTTCTCCAGAGTATCGTTAATGTCAAATTCTATTCTCAGCAGA
>NW_022111369.1:95434875-95435959 GCF_000313985.2 Echinops telfairi | reverse complement strand
TATTATTTTGTCATATTTTATACTGCCTGACATCTCCCTTCACCTGCTTTTCTGTTGTCCATCCCCCAGGGAGGAGGTTATATGTAGATCCTTGTGATCGGTTCCCCCTTTCCACCCCACTCTCTAGAATTCTTCATACAATGTTGGCAGTTGATTTTATCAAATATAATGTTTTAAATTAATAAACCATTTTTTGAGGGCTCTTATAGATCTTACAACATATCAAATATAATTTAAGGAAAACATTTATTCAGTCTTAAAGAAACAAAGACAACACCAAGATACGGACAAATGATCCAAACTAGAGAGGCTGCTAAATAGGGTTCCTTGAGACACCAAGTTTGACCTGACCCAACAAGCCATGATATTTTCCACCACCTCATATGCATGCACAGGTGGTCCAGTGAATAAGAAGGAAGACAGGAGAAGAACTGATGCATTTGAACCATGGTGTTTGTCAAAAATATTGAATGTACTATGGACCGTCCAAAGAGCAAACTGATCTTAGAAGTACAGCCAGGATGCTCCTTAGAGGCAAGGATGGTGAGCCTCTGTCTCGTGTACTTCGGACATGTCAGGAGAGACCAGTCCCTGGTGAAGGACATCCTGCTTGGGGGAAGGCGTGGGCAAGATGGATTGACACCGTGGCTGCATCACAGGGCTGAAGCTTAAGAACAATTGTGAGGATCGTGCGATGTTTTGTGTTGTGGTACACGGGGTTGCTAAGAGTGGAAACAGATGCACCACAAGATGCACCACATGTCAACGGCATGCACCACAAGAGCAGCAACAAACCAGGTGAAAGTCACACCAGGGAGGTGCACATTTCTTAGAACCATGAACCCTAAGAGACCAAAGGAGCGGCATTTGCCCAGAGATAAATTTGGGCAGTTAGGGATGGGAAAGACGGACCAGGAAACCCAGGGAAGATACGGGATGAGTGCTCTTACCCGGTGAGGTTGCAATGCCATCGGTGTCATGGAACAAAAGATAGATGAGTCATTAAATGGAAAACGTGTTTGTTCTGTAAACTTTTACCCCAATCACAATAAATAGTTAAAAATTACAATTATTTTTTTAAAGA
>NW_022111369.1:95419299-95433271 GCF_000313985.2 Echinops telfairi | reverse complement strand
GTGTGCAGGACTTGTTTCATCTCATGCCTGCCTTTGCAATCATGTAAATTCTGCCTCTTTCATTTTCCAGATGAGTTTTAGAACCATCTTGCCAATGGTCTTCCCTACTCCAAGGGTGGGAGATATCAGGATGGGCTACTGGGGGTGGCAGGGTGGTCTCTAGGATCTTCATAGACCCTGGGTGGGAGCCAGATGAGCCTGTTTTATGCAGATCATCAGACTAAGGAGCCTGATGGGATTTCTGCGCAGAACCATCCCTCTAACCTGAGGTGGGTCTCCCAAAACGAGAGGAGATTCTATCAAGAGGCTTGAGAGCTGGTTGGAACAGAGCCAGGAAGACCCTCAGGCCTAGGCGGGGCTCGAGACTCTAGGCTATATAGAGGCTCCTCTTGTCTCCAGCGGCAGTAGGATCCCAGTCTTTGCGTTGGCTGCATCCTTCCCAGGTAAGAGATTGGGGAGAGGAGCGTGGGGAGGATCTAGGCCATTGGCCCCAGTGGACTTGGTCTGGGTAGTCAGAGCTGGTCTCTGTAGCAGGGCTCTGGGGGACTGGTGGTGGGCTTCTTCATGGAGCCCTTGATGGCCTATCGGGTTGTGTGATGGGCTACGAACTACCTGGTTAGCAGTTGGCACCCACACCAGCCGCTCGAAGGGAGAATGGCGAGGCTTCCTGCTCCCAGTCTCCGAAACCCACAGGGGCAGTTCTACCTTCTCTGTTAGGTTAGAACTACGCGGCAGAATTGACTTGATGGCAGTGCGTTTGGGTTCTTGGGGGAAGGAGAAAGGGCGAGTTGGGTGGTTTGAGGGTATTTGAGAAGCTAGTGGGGGTTTAACTGGATTAACATGGTTGTGGGACAGTCCTTTCTCCCCATCTCCTCCTGCTTAGGTATTTCCAGCCCATCTCCGGCGAAGAGGAATTCTTGAGCAGTGAAGATCCGACTTGGGTCAGACATCTGGCTGCTCACAAAAAGGCCTCTTGGAAGAAAGACCTGGTTATCTACCTTCGACAAACTCGCCAGTGAAAATCCTGGGGAGCAGCACGGTGCCCCTCTGCTCACCATAGGACGGAGGCAACTGGCCTGGTTTCTTCCGAAGCACAAAGGTAAGGAGGCTGGGGTCTTGGGGTGCTCCTTTCTCCTAGCAAGAGTCGCCCATTTTCCTTGCTTCTGGGGGATGTACTGGTACAAGATTGTTGTCGACCCAAGCTCTCAAAGGCGGGGGTGGGTAGAGAGGTGAGAGGGATGGAAATGCAGAGAATGCTCTACTTGGGCCGATCAAGCCAGGAACAGGTCAGGAATAGAGCCGCCAAGGCCTGTTCCAGAGAAAAGGAGATTCACAGTTGTATAAACCAAACTGCCTGCATTGAGTTGATGCCAACTCATAGCCACCCTAGCAGACCAGGAAGATCTGTCCCCGTTTGTTTCTGAGACTGGGAGGAGAAAGTCCTCTCTTGATTAGCAAGTGGTTTCAAACTGCTGACCTTGAGGGTTGCATGCCAGTGTGCAATCACGTCGCAAATACTAACAGTGGCATACAGCACATTCAATGGGAAGGTTTATGAAGGTGTAGCAGATGTGACGTGGGGGGTGAGGGCTGGGTCGGCTGAATGCATGGTTCTTGACTGGATATAGCTTATTGGAAGTCTGGCTTTCAAAGATCTTCCGAGGTGGCCTGGTGACATTTTTCCTCTTGGTTCCTTGACCGAAGTACTTTTGTTCCAAGTGGGCTGAAGTTTGTGACTGCCCTTTCCCTGCAGGTGGGGCTGGCCAGGTCTGGTCATAACTGTGTTGCAACGCTTTTCCTTGGAGCGAAAGGCTCAAAAGGGTCAGGTTACTAGATAGGAAAGCACCAGCTATCGTGGGCCACATAGCAGATACATATAAACTAACACCCAGTGAAGGAGCCTTGGGGGTGTCGTGGTTGGGTTGTGATCCACATGGCTGGCAGTTTGAAACCATCAGTAGCTCCTCGGGAGAAGGACCGGGCTTTCTATTCTGTGAACAGGAGTCAGCCTTGACAAAAGGCAGTGAGCCTGGCTTTGAGTTTGCTTAACACCCAGTTTTAGCCTAGGGGTAGGCTCCTTTGGACTAGCTGTGGACTTTTACAAGATTACATAGAGGTAAGTAAGCTGGGGAGTGGTCTCCTGAGGGAGGAGGTCGTGGGGAGGGGCTGCTTTCAGCAAAAGATCTCTTGAGGGGAAGGATATTTGCTGGGCCCTCCCCAGCTTCCCAGATTCAGTGATAAGGAAAAAAGGAACTCCTGGAGAATATGAGAGAAAGCCAAGTTCAAAGTTATATCTAAAATGATCACGATTCAATCCACATCTCCTTAGACCAGTCACTAGCAGGATAGTTGTGCCCATACAGCTAGCTACCAAGATGCCCCCAGCCCAAGCCTACAGGTTTCAGGTCCTCCGGTGCACAGGGGGAAGGGTGGGTGACCTGGAAAGAGGAAGCCTCTCTGGATTGGAGGGTGAAAGGCCAGCTCTGCAGGTCCAAGTGGAGGGTGGAAGCTGACGAGGCTGGAGGTGGGTGAGCCCAGCGCAGTGACTGCAATGCTCCTGACTTGCTACTGCGGAGGGACCCTGGTCCCCAGTTCTTGGTGTGGGGATTCCAACAGGCTCTGAGGGGATAAAGGCAAGGGGCCTGGGGGCGCAGTGGTTAAAGCGCTTGACTGCGGACCCATTGGCTGCTGCGGGAGAGAAAGATGTGGCAGGCGATCTGCTTCTCTGGAAACTTGGACACACCCCATCGGGGGCAGTTCTGCTCAGACCTGGAGGGTCCCTATGCATGGACTTTACAGGCCTCACTTGTGTTTGGGGCCTTAAATAAAAGGATTCGGGTCAGATGTATAAAGCATCTCAGGAATCCTGCTCCATGCTCCCTCCCCTATAGGTTCATCCCGTTCAGGAAGGGAAATTGGAACAGAGGTCAGTTCCCCACCTCTGACCGCATCCCAGCAGTCCCCACCAGGTTCTAAAGTTTTCTTCCAGTCAGGCCATTCTGTGCACACCTCCAGCTGAGAACTAAGCCCTTCAGATTTTCTCTAAACACAGACACAATACGGGGAGGGGAGAAAGATGAGGCAGGCCATACCCCTGAGCCAGACATCAAGCATTGGTAGGTTTAAGCGCTTGGGCTTACTTTTGGTTTTTTGTTGTGTGTCTTAAGTCCCTAGGAGGGAGGCTCTTGGCAGGTGACAGCCGAGAAGGGTCAGTGGATCTATCCCAGGGCCTGGATTGGAAGGGCTGCACTAGTTGCTTCTAGAAAGCAAAGCTTTTTTTTTTTTGGCTAGACTTACATAAGGGAGAGGGGCTCAGTGACTGCAAAGAGACCCATTTCCTAAAAAGCACTGTCAGTGAGAGGATTGAGTTGTCCCACTGCTGTCTTACCAGGAGCCACATCCACGGTGCCCACCCACTGGGACACTGGGGAGAATGCGCTCCAAGGCCTCACTGCCATACCTTTTCTTTGGTGAAATGCCTATGCCGGTCTTGTGCCCATTTTAAAATTAGCTTGCTCG
The DNA here is from genome assembly GCF_000313985.2 of Echinops telfairi. NCBI lineage: Eukaryota > Metazoa > Chordata > Mammalia > Afrosoricida > Tenrecidae > Echinops > Echinops telfairi. Next base: position 95,429,752 of record NW_022111369.1, on the reverse strand, counting down.
TGGTTTTCTGACAGAAGTGCTGCAGTTGTCCAGAGAGTCTTGACGGTTAGGTCTTTTATTTGATCTATCATTGCCAAATGACACCCTCTTCTCCCCCAGTCGATGGGTTCTCTTTTTACCCCGTGTAAGCACACACAGGTCGCGTTCTTTGGGAGGTCCCAGTCCTCCACGGTGTCTTCTTTTTTGTGCTGGTTTCATTTGAATTGGAATTCTGAAATCCCACCTGGACATCTTAATCCTGGCACCAGGAGAGCAACTGTAACGCTGTCTGAGAAGTGACTGCCCCCCTCTCAAGGCAAGAAGTGGGTCATTGGCCAGAGTCCTGAGTTAATTTCCAGACAGGGCTCCCCTGATTTTGCTACAATTCAGCATCGTTATTTTTTGAGCAGCTACTGAGAACCAGACCCTTTGCTGGGCGAGCGACCTCCAGGAAGCCTTCCTGGAGGAAGTGATGCAACGAGGGAGATGGGAGGAACAGAGCACAGTCAGGGTCAGGCAGACTCTGCTGCGACAGCCGGAGTTCTTAGGCTCCGTTGTTCCTGATAGGTGCCCACACTCAGCAATCAATAGGCTAGGGTACTGGCCGTTTCCATCGCAGCTCCTGTCGCTGGGCATGAAGATGGAAGCTATGAATGAGTTTACTGGCTCTGAATAAAAGTGTAAGAGTTTCATCTCAGGCAAAATACACATGTCTCTTAAAACCCAACCTATTGTCATTGAGTTGATTCTGTGCCATGGTAACCCCAGAACTGCTGTGACCCACCAACAGAAAGCAGCAATCTCCTGTGGTTCGGCGTAAGCTACAGCACTGGCCTCTTCTGGAAGTCTCAGTCTGCCTTCGGGACATTTCTTTCCTTTTTTGCCACTTCCTGGGGGCATAGTGGGACCGTCTCTGATCTTGTCGATCCTGTGTTCCCATTCCTCAGCACTTCAAGGAGCCTGGTTCTATGAGTCAGCCCAGCTAGCTTGCCTCTCTGCAGCTCTGGCTTGCTATCTGACCTTTAAATCCAAGTCCCATCTTGGACTGGGTCACCATCAGGGGTCTTGACTGAGCCAGGGGTCTTAAGTTCCACAGAGCCAGAGGGTCTGGGAGAAGCTCTGATGAGGGCAGAAGTTCGCGATGCTTATGTTCAGGTGTTATTTTTAGGGGGCTGCATGGGCAGCCCGAGAGGCAATCCACTAAGTGCCCCCTTTGGGCAGCAGCTGTTGTTAGGTGCCTACTGATCCTCAGGGGTTGCTACCTGAGTGAGCCAGCTCAGGACAAGCAGGCAGCCTCTGTCCGCCCCTGATCTTTCTTGCTGCAGTGACTGGCAGTTGCTGAGGAGTTTGGAAGGAACCAGGGCAAGACTAGGACTTTCCCCAGCGGGATTAATTCTTTGCTTTTCCAGGGCCCCCGGTGACTCACAGGGCGGGACACTGAGACCAGCCAGAGCCAGGGCTCCCAGGTGCTCAGCCATGGGTACAGGGCAGGGCGTCAGCCTACCCTTCTCGGGAGCTTCTTTCTGCCCCTGCCCTGTACAGCAGCGAATCAGAAGCACCAGGCAACTCAAAGAAGGCAAGGCCAACAGTTCAAACCCAGCAGTGAGAGATGAGGCTGTCTGCTCCGTGAAGGCAGTGAGCCCGGATGGCACTGATGGAATAGTGATGGGTTGCAAAGCACAAGGTCAGCGGCTCAAGCCTGCCGGCTGCTCCTGGGGAGGAAGATGAGGCTGTCTACTTCAGCAAACCAAAATGGGCAATCCTCCTTTGTCCTATAGAGTGGTTATGAGAGAGAATCATTCAATAGCAGTGAGTTTGGTTGGGGGTTTGGTACCAGACCCAGTGGACAACAAGCCTTGAGTGCAGACTAAGTTGAAGGTAGCCTGTGGGCCCCTTGTGGTATAGTGCGCTACCCACTGAACTGCTATCCCCAAGGCCAGCAGTTCAAAACCTCCAGCCACTCCAAGAGAGAAAGATGCAGCTTTCTACTCCTGCCAAAGATTTACAGTCTTAGAAATCTTAAGGGAAGTTCAACTCTGTCCTATACAGTTGCTCTGAGCAGGAATCCAGTGGCAGCAAGTTTGCTTTCTTTAAGTAGGGTGGCAAAGACAACTGACCTTTGGCTACTCACCTAATGGGTCAGTGGCTTTGAGGAAGAAAAGCTGGGTGAACTGTTGCATAAAGATGATTAAACTGTTCTCCTAGCAGCCCCATGCGATCATAGAGAACTGACCCCATAGCATTTTCTAGGCTGTAGTCTTAATTATGGAAACAGATCAAACTAGTCCTTCTATGGAGTGCTGGTTGGATTCAGACCACCAAACTTTTGAATAGCAGCCAATTGCTTAAAGCTTGATGGCCAAGCAGACTATGGGGTAGTTCTTCTGTCCTACTCGGGTCCCCATGAGTCAGAGTTAAGAATGAACCTAGTCCAGCCCATTCATGTGTTTTGTATGGGCTGCCAAGGATTTTTTTTCTGGATTTAATCTTATTTTTAGTAGTTTTATTGACAAATAATTCATGTACCATATGATTCAGTAGAAATGTTTTTTTTAAGTTTAATTGTTTGTAAAATGTTTTCTTCATTTTTAAAAAATCATTTATTGGGGCTCTTACAGATCTTATCACATCTGTACATAGATCCACTGTGTCAAGCATATTTGTACATAATGTTGCCATCGTCATTTTAAAAACATTTTGTTTCTACTTGAGCTCTTGCTATCAGTTCATTTTCCAACAGCCCCATCCCTTCCCTCATGAACCCGTGATAATTTTTTCATGTCTTACACTGACCGATGTCTCCCTTCACCTACTTTCCTGTTGTCCATCCCCCTGGGAGGTAGTTATATGTAGATCACTGTGATCGGTTCCTCCTTTCTCCTCCCACCTTCCCCTTCCCCTCCTGGTATCTCTGCTTTCACTGGTCCTGGGGGGTTATTTTCATTCTTATATCTTGTTAGCTCCCCATGTCTCCCCAACCTTCCCTAAGAAACTAGTCATCTAGCTACTGTCTATAGATCTGCCTGTCTTGGATTTCATATCAAGAAAACCATACCAAACCAAACCAAACCCAAACCCAAACCCCCAAACAACCATAACTTTTCTTTTATGGTATATTTCAGGTAGAAATCTGATTTCTCCAGAAAATCCCATAGCTGACAGTGTGCGGCGGCTAGATTGTCTCAGGCACCAGCTGAAGGTGAGTAGCCACTGATCTGAGGGCCGCACATGTGTGGCCCCTACCTGGGGCTTGAGGGTGTCTATCCAGGCTGGCTGGCTCACAGGTGAGTCAGCAGACTTCTAGATGTCTGTGTGTGGAAGGTAGGTCCCTAAAGTCCTGCAAAACCAAACCTACTCTTGATTTCATAGTGACCTAGGGTTTCCAAAGTGGGCAGGTCTCTAGCTGTTGGTCTTGTAGTTCGGAACCCAATAGGGAGTCTGGTAGGTCACCAAAGCTCCCTATCATCAAGGTGATTGTGACTATAGGACAAGGGAGAACAGCCCTTGTGGGACTCGGCGGCTGTAATTGTGTGATGTGTGTGTGTGTGTGTGTATGTGTGTGTATTATATAGGAGCAGAAAGCTTCCTCTTTGAATCTGGTTTAATCTCAGTCCAATGAAGCCCTTGTGTCCTATTTAGTCACTAGGAGTGGAATTGGCAGATAGGCATTTTAGTAGCTTGTCAGGCAGTATTAGTACCCCAAAGGTCACCAGACATTTTCTTTTTCTGCTGATGCACACTGAGGGTAGGGGGGGCTTCTAGAACTAAGCCAGGCCCTAGCTAGCCCCACAACGTCCATACCTGCAGTGTTGCTTGGGGAAATCAGGAGTCCGCTTGCCGCTGGCCTTGTCCCCACCCCTCCCATCCAGGAAGACATCATTTCTATGGAGGGCTATTGTTTATTCTAGAAAAGTGGTTATGCAATGCCATGCCCCTTTCTTTCTGGATCGGAAACCTCACCAATGTGGTCTTATGGCATAGTAGAAGCTCCCCAAAAGGCTGTCGAGGCTGTAGTCTTTGTTGTCACCATGGTGAGGCGCTCTGGGTCAGTTTGGTCTCATGTCAACCCTACTTATGACTGGAAGGAAATGCTGCGCCTCACAATTGTTCTTATGCCAGAGCCCCTTGTTGCAGCTCCTATGTCAAGCCGTCTCGCGAAGGGCCTTCTTGTTTGTTCACTGCCCCGCAACCCATTGTGATGTTCTTCTCAAGGGACTGGTCTCTCCTGACCACATGTCCACAGGACATGCGATAGAAGCTTCACTAGCCTGCCTTCAAAGGACCACTCTTTAATGCCATCTTAGTCAGTTTTTCTCCTATGGGACAGGGGGGGGGGGAATGGATTTGAACGACCAACCCTTAGCAGTCCTGCGGTTCAAGGCTGTGTCACCAGGGATGGAATGGCAGCAGTCCCTGGAAGGTGTCACCTGTCCCCAAGGTCCTCATGAGAGGCTGTCTCTTCCCCCACTTTCAACCGCTCAGAAGTGATGCGACTCAGGGCACACCATCCGCTGCTGTGGTCAGGGGGGCTGTTGTTAGGCTTCGTAGGCTAGATTTCAGGGGTGCTGTTAGGTTTTGTGGGTGAGATTCTGACTCCCAGCCACCCCGTGTACAACAGAACTAAGCACTGCCCGTCCTGCACGGTCCTCACCTGCTTGCTGTGTTTGTGCCCCTGCCAGTCCCCCTGGTGGCATCTCTCCCTCTGTCCACTTTATGTGCTGATTCACACAACAAAGAATTCTATTGACAGATAGGCTAGATCCACATAGATCCATAGATAACATAGCGGGTTATTCAAACATTGAGTCCGGAGGGGAAGGCCATGATGCAGAAGTTCAATCAATGAGACTCCAGGCAGGTCAAGGATTCCTCCCAGAGCCAAGTCCCACAACCAAGAACATGACTAGCACCTCAAGGTACAATGCAGGCACGAAGATACCAGGCTGCACCCCCGAGCCCCACTCATCTGTTGAGAAAGGAAAAAGGAAAGGCAGGCAGGCTCTGGGGCTGAGCTGGGGTTGTCTCCCAGTGTTTTAGAACCTGGGCCTCTCACCCTGAGTGACTGATGGGAGTGACATGAGGGTGTGTGATGACCATCAGGCCTGTGCCCACATCAAAGTCCACACTCGGCAGGGGAGGCTCATGGGCGAATGTCCAATTAAGTCTTGGTCCCCAGACCCTGCGTCTGCAACGTCCCCGGCCCAGGGTGGGAGGCAGAGCTGAACACTAAATAGTGTGGCTGGGCCCCTGCCTGCCCGGATCCTGCCCTCTGCTTTAGAAGGTGGTAGGAGACCGCCGTCCCCAAGGGTTGGCCTTTCAGGCCAGCACCCACAAGCAAAGCCACCATGCAGCTAGTCTGGCCTTTGGACTTTCCTGAGACTGTTGACTGAGGAGTCCAAGGAAGGCTTCCCCCCTCCCCTCCGCTCCCCTCCCCTCCCCACACCACGAGCCACTCCTCTTCCCATTTCACATAAAGACCAGGCCAGTACGCAGAACCGAATGTACCAGGGGTTCCAGCGGGGCGGATTCCTGGAAGCAGCAATTCTGACTCTTCCCCCTGTGCCCCCAGAGAACGCTTGGCTGTGGAACGACACCTTTAAACTGAGAAGCGACCGTAGCCGGGCAGTTGGCTACACCTCGCTTTCCCCAGGAAGCACCTCAAACTTCTTAGTTCCATACTAAGTTCTTATGCTTCCATACAGTTACAGCATAAGAACGGAACTGCCCCTGTGGGCTACCATAAGCGTACATCTAAAGATGAGTAGAAAGCCGCATCTTTCTCCCTCACGTGGGCTGGTGGTTTTGAACTGCTGATCTTGCTATAAGCAGCCAACGCATAACCATTACACCATCAAGGCTCCTAGTGACTGATCATGGAGAAACCCTATATAGGTCGCTCTGAGCCAGAGTCCAATCTGTACGCTTTGAGACGGACATTTTGAATGAGTTGTCTTCCATTGCAAGGCACATAACTGGGTAGTTAATCAGGATGGGCTCTCCTGGGGACAGACAGGATGGAGAAGGGTATGAAAAGACATAGCAGGACAGTGAAGTCAGCCGGCCAGGTACAACCCTGTCCCAGTGCAGTCCCAGCTGGTCAAGTCAAGAGCTCAGGGCAGATTCAAGCAGGACACACAAGCTTGCCTTTGTTTGGCGAGGAGTGTCCCAATTGACTTCTCTTCCTTCAGATCACCGTCCCTGGCCGTTTCAGCCTCAGTAGGGCTAGCCTAGACGGGCCAGGCTCTCAGAGGACCAAGCAGGGGGCATGCGTGGAGCCCGGGGGTGCCCTGGCTGGCCAGAGCCGGAGGCGGGTGGGGAGGCGCGCGGCAGCCGGTGCGCTCGCTCGCACTCGCTCGCGCTGGGTGCCGCGGGGCGCAGGGACGTTTGCTGCCCCTCGGGCAGCGGCCTGAGGCTCTCCCCGGGCCTGGCCGCCCAGCAGGCGAGGCCAGGATGGGCTCATTAAGCGGACAGGTAGGCAGAGCAGTGGCGACGACGACAGCGACGGCGGCGGCGGGCCGTCCTGGAATGTGCGAGGGGCGTGAGGACAGCTGCCGCCGGCCTCTTTGCGCAACACCTTCGCTATATATACCGCGGGCGCCGAGCTCCACCTGGGTGCCTCCTGCAGTCCTCGGCGGCGGAGCCGGGAGCGCTGGTGAGTAGCCCTGCGGGGCAGGCAGGCGGCCGCCCGCCCCGCTCGCCCCTTCCGGACTGGGGTTTTCAGCTGCCCTCGCCACGCCGACCTCCAGGCACTTGGCTAAGACCTGCAAAAGTGCAGGGAGGGGTGGGAAAAATTTCCAAAATGCCCCATTTCCCAGACTTTCGGCTAGGGACAAGGACTTATCAGCCACACTGGGGATTCGAGAGCTAGGTGTGCTTTGAGGAAGGACACGGGGTTATGGCTTCCCACAATAACTGCTTAATTTTTATTTTTGTTTTGCCCTGCTCCGTGGGGGAAGAGAGCTTTCCACTTCCATGAAGAGTTAGACCTCAGATTCCCACCGGAACAGTTCCACCCTGTCCCATAGGATCGACATGAGTCCGCATGTACTAGATAGCATGGAATTGAATTTGCACCGCCCCGCCCCCCAGCCAAAAAAGAAAGGAAAAGAAAGAAAGCTAGGATGAGAAATGTGGCTGTGTGAACCAAGAAGGCAGGTGCCAGGTAACCCTGGGCCTGAGTTGTCCCACATTTTGTATGGTCACCTGGTGTGAGACGTGTGACACTTGCTCTCCTGATTGCATGCAGTTATTTGCCCGAGGCGACTGTGAGCAGCAATCTGTTTCCTGGACAGAACGAGTTTATTTTTCTACTGATTGGGGAGGAAAGACACCTTCCCACCCCAATTCGTTTCAAAGGGTTATCAGAGTCAAAGGGTACCAGGCAGGTAAACTGGAGAAGCGGTATCCAGGGAGATAGATGGGGGCACCGGCGGAAGGGCTGAGCTGATGATGGTCAAACTGGCCCAGGGAAAGGCACCGTCTGCGGTGGGATTATTTCACCCAGGTTTCCAGGGACAGATGCCTGCCTGTCAGCGGAGTTTGTTGGCTGTAGGAAAGAGAATCTCTTGTGTGAGGAGACCACGTGTGGTGGTGCGGTGCAGTGGCTTATGCCCACCAGCAGTTCAAAATCACCAGGTCCTCTATGGGAAAAATAGGAGGCTTTCTATCCCGTACAGAGTTCTAGTCTTAGAAAACCCCCGGGGGTCACTATGGGTCAGAATGGGTCTGATGGCAGGGAGTTTGGTTTGGTTTGCTTTGGTTGAGTTAGGGCACTTGCTCCGGCCCCAGCTGATCCTCCTGTAACCAGCTCTGTTGTGACTTTGTCTTTGGGTCTCTCATGCTTCCTGGGAGCGGCCATTGTTTTTGGCTGTTGATGCTGAAGGTGTTCAAATTACTTTATGAGTGCCAGCCGACCCATTGATAGTGATCTCTCTCCAGTTTTGTAGCTTTGGAAACTGGTAGCAAGGAAACGGGCAAGGAAGTTTGGAGACTGGCACCCTTTCTTTCTAAAGGGTTTGGATGCAATGTAAACACCCCTGTCCCTATTCCCACGTCACCCAGCCCCTTCATTGAAACAAGTCCGCAGGGGTGTAAGGACAGGGGTCTGGGTGACTTCAGGGAGGAAGCTGACACCCACATAGTCTGAATTCAATGGGCTCGCAACGAAATGAAGGAAAACAGCCTCTGGATCGATCATCAGCCCAGGTTTCAATACCACTGTCAGCCCTCTCCACGCTAAACGCCCTCACCCCACCTCCACCCTGGGGACCAGCCCCAGTGGAATGGCGGTTGTTAGCTGTCAGAACTTCCCAGGTAGTAAGGGAGCATCATCGACTGCTTGGAAACTCTTAGGAAATTAAATGTGCCGACATAGAACTGCCTTCGTTTTAAGATGCTTCTGATAACCGCGAACCATTCTCAACCCCCTTAAATAAAGCTGTACAAATCACTGCAACACACATAGGACAGAGTAGAATCACCCACAGTGCATCAGGTCACCAGCACGTTTCTCTCTCTCTCCCCAGGAGTTACTGGAAGGGTTTTTAACTGCTTGCAGCAGCAGCCGAACCCATTTCAAAATACCCCAAATCAAAATGCTTGGCAAGGGTGGGGCTTGGTCTTTGTGACCCAGGTTTAAAACAATAGCAAAAGGGTGAGGTCTCAACCCTATCGGTGCTTCTCAATTCATCCGTGTGAGTCTCAGGGCTCAGGCCCCCAACCTTCCTTGTCTGTCCTTCTGCCCCCACACAGATCACCCCCGCTCCTGACGCTTTCTCCAGCACCACCCTACCATAATAGTGGGCTGAGTTTGTACATGTGTGTGTGTTCAAACTTCTGACTTTTACAAATCTTATGACAGCCCATGCAACTGTATTTGTACATTTGTTGCCATCATTCTCAAAACATTTTCTTTCGACTTGAGCCCTTGGTATCAACTTCTCTTTTCCCTCACTCCCCCACCCTCCCATCTTTGTTCAATTATATATTATTGGTTTATTTTCAATTATATATTGTTGTTTCAGTGTCTTACACTGTCCATTGTCTCCCTTCACTCACATTTCTGTTATTCATCCCCCTGGGAGGGTGGGTCTCCCTTTCCTTCCCCCATCCCCCTACCCTCTTGATTCTACTGTGCCTGAGGGGTTTATCTGTCCAGAATTCTGAGAGCTCTTATCTGAACCAAGGTAGTCAGATTTGTAAGGTAGAACTGGGTCATGGTAGTGGGGGGAAGAAGCATTCAGGAACCATAGGAAAGATGTGCTATACTGCACCCTGGTTGAATTGTTCCTTCCTTGTAACCCTTTTGTGGGATATGTCCAATTGTCTACAGATGGGCTTTGGGTCTTCAATCCACCCCCCTCATTTACTTTTGGGCTGTTTTTGAAATGTTTCCTTGTGATGGCTGAAAAAAGCTGAAACTGAAGTTATGGGTCATTCCTGAGCATGTTACAGTGGCCCCTGGGATCAGCGGTGACAATTGAGTGGATGGGAGACGGTGTCTGTGAGGCTTTAAGCAGTTAAGTACTCTCTGTGCCTGTTTCCTCTTCTGGGCAAGGGGGAGTAACCTTGGTAGCAGCTTTGGGTACTAAGATTTCTAAGACACCTGTTTGCTGACTCTTATGGGCTATTGTCATTCTGTCCTGGTGGAGACCACCACTGGCAGGAGCAGGTTGCTCCTGGCACCGGGTCTATCTCTGCATCTTCGGTGGCCGGCTGCTGCTGGCATGGGCCCAGGTAGCTGGAGCACAGGTGCTGAGTGGGAAGGGCCAGAGGGAGCTGCTGGAGGCATGAACTGCCAGAGACTTGGCTACGCAAAAGAGAGTGAGGACTCTCTTGGCACGGTGTAGAAAGGGGAGCTGAGAAGCGAACGCAATCATAGAGGCCAGATGTACAGCCCCAGAGGACTTGGTGGTCTAAATAGTGCCAAGAACCCCCCCCTCCTGGGAAGATAGTTATGAAAAAATGCCCTTTCTCCTCTCCTAGCTGCTCAGCAAGTTGCAGTGTGGCTGTCTGAGAAAGGTAGGCAGAGAAGAGGGCGGATTCCATGCAGGGCTGGGCACAGGCTGCCACTGGGTCTCGGGAATTCCAGGAGCCCTTGTGGGAACATAGTAGCCAGTCATTAACACATTCTTGGCCAACATTTCCAGTGGCTGAATGAGTAGGCAGGGGTGACCCCTGGAGACACCCCAGTCTAGCTAGCTCTCCCAGAAACTCCCCGTTCCTCCCTGGGCCTGGACCTGAGGCCAGCAACTGAACACCCTGGGGCCCTGATGGGTGGCCGCAGAGTCCCTGGCTCTGGCTCTCCAAGTTTTCCGGAGAGTTTCTTCTCTCTGCCAACAGCCAAGAAGCCCTTCCTTGTGGCATTCAATGAGGCCACAAAAACTCCACAGGGTCACTCTGCCCACAAGCAAATTTGGGTTCACCTGACACACACACACACACACACACACACACACACACACACGTGCACACG
>NW_022111369.1:95398400-95419199 GCF_000313985.2 Echinops telfairi | reverse complement strand
ACCCCTGGAGACACCCCAGTCTAGCTAGCTCTCCCAGAAACTCCCCGTTCCTCCCTGGGCCTGGACCTGAGGCCAGCAACTGAACACCCTGGGGCCCTGATGGGTGGCCGCAGAGTCCTTGGCTCTGGCTCTCCAAGTTTTCCGGAGAGTTTCTTCTCTCTGCCAACAGCCAAGAAGCCCTTCCTTGTTGTGGCATTCAATGAGGCCACAAAAACTCCACAGGGTCACTCTGCCCACAAGCAAATTTGGGTTCACCTGACACACACACACACACACGTGCACACGTGCACACGCTCAACACTAAGGAAAGCTGGGGCGAAGGCCATTGTTTGTGCCAACTCTCACAGCAGCTCATGACAGACGATGATAATAGGACAAGCAGATGCGGTCTAAGGTGTACGGAATTGGGCGCTTTCTCTTTCCGGCCCAGCAATGAGCTCCAACGATCAGCGGTGCCCATAGAAAGCAGGGAACAACTATATCAATGGCGATGTTTGTAAAGAGGAAATGGATGTCAACGCCCAGACCAATGGAATGGACAGTACCAGAAACTGGCTTAGGCTGATGGAGTCCTGGACCAATATAGACCAGGTTGGGGAAGGGAAAGAAGTCAGTAGGTTTAGCTCTTAGATTCCTTGTCATGCCATGGCCATAACTCTTTATAGGAGTAGACAGCTTCATCTTTTCCCCAAGGAGCGGTTGGTGGTTTTGAACGACTTACCCTGAAGTTAGCAGCCCTACAGGTAAACACTACACCACAGTCTCAGGACAAGAGGGGTGTGAATTCTCTCTTCATGGAGCTCTTTCCATGGAGAGGAAGTGAGACAGCCATCTGGTCAACATGGTTTAGTCATCCATCCTTCTTACCCCTTTCTGCCTGGACTGGGAAGAGTATCCTTCATGGGGCTGCGGTGACATCCAGTTGCAGTTGCTCCAGCCCACAGATCTGGGCCAACCCAACCTGTTCTTGGTGCCAGGGATAACCGCCCACCAGTGAAATTCAGCTCGCCCACAGATCAGATCAGTGGAACATTCCATGTGGGAAGTTCACTTCAATGTGACAGGAGACAGAAGAATACGGGGGTGGGGTGTGTGGGGGGGTGGGGTGTGTGGGGGGGAGGTCAGAAGAGAGGATGGCAAAGACCCACACTTTCACGGGGTCTCTTCTGAGCAAGCCAAGGACAGAGGGCCATGCACTTGAACCTAGTAGCCCAGAAATGCCCTTTGCACCCCGTTTTCTGGTTCTAATGTGTGTGGATCTTAGGTGTACTAGATCAGTGTTTCCCAAAGTGGGTGTGATACTGCCCCCTAGAGGGCACTGGGATATTCGAGGAGGGTGGGGGGTGCCTGCAGAAGCAGATACCTACACTTCATCCTGGGAGTGGGGGGTGGGGGACAGCCGTGGGAAGGTAGGACACATACGTTTGTACTATGCGCCTGCACAATCCTCACCACATGAGGCAAGACAAGTATTCTAAGAAGCAGTACTTGTGGTTTCACCATAATCCTTTTAAAGAATTGTCATTCTCTTATTTACAGAGGGGGTTAATTAACAAGTGTAAGCACAGAGATGGGGCTGTCCAGAGGCCAGTAGAGGCCAGTCAGAGGAGAGGGAGCAGACCCCTACAACAAGCTCATAATGACGCTACAGTGACCCTAGAAGTCATGTCAAGCCGAGCTGCCCCCTCCAAGGGAGCAGATGACCACACTTTTCTCCCGCAGAGCAGCAGGCGACCACGGCTTCAGCTGCTGCGCCACCAAGCTGTGGGCAGTGAAAGATGCTTGGATTACACCCACAGGTTACCTTGGCGTGTTAGGAAAGTCAACCTGTGCAGAGACTGGGGCCCAAACCAGTTGGACCAGCCGTGGCCCTGCCCCGGCATGGGAGGTGGCACCCGGAACTGGATGATGGCCAGGACTGGAGATGCTCCAAGAGCCCTCGGTCCCGGTGCCTGATGAGATTGGGGGGGCCTGTGGGGGTGCTAGCGAGAATCAAATGGACAGCAAAGCTCCCCAGAGGGGAAGGAGAGGAGCGTGACCGAGGTTGAGCTGGGAGGTGTGTGATAGGGAGGCCTCTCACATGCCCGGAGCAGTTCCTTTAATCAGGCCCATCTCTGACTCATGCTTTCTTGCTACATGGTCATTCAGGTCTTTCCACACATCATGAAGGCTTGCCAAAGCTTTCTGGCCAGCTAGTGATGCCCTGTCCCCAGCTTTGTAGGTGCCCCTTGTCACACACTGGAAGGGGTCCGGTCTGCAGACCTTGATCAGCAGACTGGTAACTGTCAACTCCATGGAGGCTGGTACTGGAGCTGCAGGAGGATTCAGGCATTCCGACCCCTTTGATCTCAGGAACCAGGAGGCAGGCATGCACATGGCCCAGCCCCAGAGCTGCCATGGGAGAAGGTTCGGGGTTCAATTGGGCCTGGGTACAGGAACCTACTACTTGGGGGTGACCGAACCCCAAATTCTGTGCCTTGGTTTTTAAATCTGTATCCTGAGGAGACGAATCACTCACTCTCACTCACTGCATTGAGTCTTAGAGACCCTATAGGACAGGCTAGAACTGCCCTTGTGGGTTTCTGAGGTTCTAACTCTTTGTAGGAGTAGAAAATCTGGCTTGTTTTTCCCATGGAGCAGCTGGTGCTTTCAAACTGCTGACCTTCCAGCTAGCAAGCAGTCCAAGGCATTCTCTGGACAGGCAGCCCCCCGAGCAGAGCTGTAAAAGCATGACACTTTGAGCAGGGCAAACCTGGGACGTTCTCCAGTCATAAGTTTGCGTCAGTGAGAATGGCTTCCACAGCCCAACAACGAGGAGGCAGGGAAGGTGCCTAGGGCGTAGTAACAGGAAGCTAAACTGGAATGAATTGTTGGAGCAAGCTGGGTCTTTGTTGACCTTCTGAGACGGAGGATTCCTAGGTTCCTAATTCCTAGAGCAGGAATTTTTGGGTATGAGAAATGCAGGTCACTGAAGACCTATTGTCAACTGATTTTTAGAACTTTCTGTCGTGTTATCTCATCACAATTCTCCACTTTGTCCCGTTGAGCGCCAAGCTTCTACCTACTTGTGGTTTTGAAACCGTTCTGTGCTTCCTGGTTTGGTATGAACTTTGAAATGGGCCAGGGTGGCTCAGGACTTGTGATATGTGGGCTAGCTGAACAGTTACTCAGAATGACGGGCTGATGTTCAGCTAGGAACAAGGCAGAGTGCAGGTCGCATAACAACTAACTATTTTAACCAGAAGGGTCTTAAACAACTGTGCCCAGCTCTGAGCCTTTGGCCCCTTGTTTTATTTCTTGCTTTTTTCCATTCTGGCCACCATGTTTCACCCCCAAATTGGGGCCTTTTCCAATTTCGCCACGCTGACTGGGACAGAGCTAGGTCAGTCAGTCCACCACCTTGATTACCTTTTCTGATGACCTCGCCACACCCACGGTCACGTACCAAGTACATGCTGTGGGATGCCCAACTGTGATGTGAAAATCACCCCCCTTGAAAATGATGGGGGAGGGGGTGGGATGGGTGTGTGTGCGCTCTGTCTCTGAGAAAGAGAGTTAGGGCAGTGTTTGGGGGATTAGCTCATCACCATATAGAGCCTGAGTCTGGAACAGAAACCTACTAGAAGTGGGGCACGCAGGCGCCACAAAGGCATATGATACCACGCTTAATATTCCAGACGTAGAAGATACAGCAGGGACACCTCCCCACCCCCCACCACCCCCACCACACACACACTTGCATTCCTCTGGTGGAAAAGCATTTCTGTTCATGACCACTGGGGGTTGCCTGGCCTTCTTGGCACCCCTTCTTGGGGGGAACTTCTCTTCAGCTCTCTTTTTTGCCACCCACAGACAATGGCTCCTTGGCCTGAGTCGGAAAATGCCCAGCCAGACCCCAACAAATACCTGGAGGGGACCGCCAGCCAGCAGTCTGCCGTGGCCACCAAAGGTGGAGAGGCCATCAAGAGTGAGTCATGTTCCTTCCGTCCTTGACCAACCTCCCGTGAGGAGCTGAGGGCTCGCCCGTCTGACTCCGTGTCTTGTTGTTTGGGCAGATGCCTCTGGAAACCCTGGTCCCCAGATGGAATTTCTGCCTGCCTACTCCACGCTGACACTGGTGGAGACCCCCTCAGAGGTGGGAGACCCCTGGAAGCTGCCTGAACTTCAGGACACAGGGATCAAGTGGTCAGGTCAGTCTGAAGCCAGTTCCTAGCAACTGGGGTGAGGTGGGTGGGCGGGGGGACACTTGGCACCACTGGGTCTCTCGTGTGTGTCAACCACCCCCTGTTGACATTGTCCTGATGCCTTAGATCCAGGGATTGCCACTTGGCTTTCCTGGAGACTTAGGGTTAAAGTACCATGAGCTGTTCAGGGAGCCAGCAGCTTTGTCAGCCACCCAATGCACCCAACATAGTCGGGGTCCTTATTGGAATGGGTGAAGGGTGGCTCCCGGAGGAGTCAAGGATGTGTCCTGCCTGCATCAGGCCCACAAGCCTCAGGGCCACCTCATCCACATGCTCACCGAGGACCAAGAAGAGCTGCTGGCCCCTATGGGGACATGCCAGGATCGTGCAGGCAGGCCAGGCACAAATCGAGCCATGTGGTCCGTGTAAAGTGTAGTGTGTGAGATGTACCTCTGGAGGTCGGACATAGGAGAAAAGGGTGCTGGATGCTGGGAAGGACTGAAACGAGGATGAGGAAATCAGAGCAGGTGCAGGGGGAGGGGGACCTCTGTTCCTCCCTCCTCCCACCCCCACCTCCTAACCAAGGAGGATGAGAGACCAGTGTCCCAACCAGCCAGCAGATACAGAGATGAGGTTTGGAGAGGAAAGCTGAGGGGATGCTGAGAGAGGAGGTGAGGACCACCCCCCTGTGAATTTCCGAGACTGTCACTGCTACCGGGAGTAGAAAGCCCGGTCTTGCTCCCAGACTTTCAAAGTGAACTACAGGGCCTCCACCGTGGCTTTTTCACATGTTCAGCCACATTCTAGAAAGTGCGCTGTGCCCCCACCTCTGACCCAGGGGCCATCCTCTCAATGGACCACGTGGTGATCGTTTTGCAAATGGATGTGTTGATTCTGTGGGCCTCCTTCGACCCAAGAGCTCACAGCCCTGCTCGACTGGCTCGGCCCATTGCCAAATTTCTCAGGGTCTGCGCGCTGAAAACCTTTCCCTGTTTGTCCCTGCAGAGAGAGACACCAAGGGGAAGATTCTGTGTGTACTGCAAGGCATTGGGAAGTTCATCCTCCTCCTGGGATTCCTCTACTTTTTCGTATGCTCCTTGGATGTCCTGAGCAGTGCCTTCCAGCTGGTTGGAGGTATGGATGGGAGGGACAGAAGGGACAACTCAGCCCACAAGGGGGGTGCCATCCTTGTCAAGGTAGCTTAGACCAGGACCGGGGAGGGAACCAGAGCCAAGCTGATAGCCCCCGGGTCTGTGTCTGCGTCTTCTCTTTGACGTGAAGGCTTTCTGCTTGTGCGGTCTCTACTGCCCCCCCCACCCCTCCTCCAGAGGGGATCACACAGGATCCTGGTTGTTCTGTGAGGCTACAGCAGGGTCATTGCTGAGGGTAGGACAGGATGACTGGCTCTCCCTCCATGGTAGTTGTCTGAGCATCTTCGGGGATGAGTGTGACCAGGAGGCGTAAGGCGGAATCCAAGAGGACACAGTTGCCCTGCGCGTTGTATCATTTTGATGCCCGCTGCGCTACTTTGAGAGTATTGGGTGCGGGCATTTTCCAGGGCATAGTCCATTCTCACCCCCCACCCCCCAGCTGAGCTCATTTAAGAAGATGATTGAGCCTCAGAGGGCCCTGTCAATCACTCCCAAGGGTCAAGAGACACCCAGAGACCATGGTCTTTGCACCGCTGGTGCTTCTCTGCTTCACTGCCTGGCTGGGGCGGGCAGCCTGTGCCTCTGCCACTCCTGGTCCCAAGCAGCACTGGCCAGGCCCTTGTTCCTGCCTGGAGTCCTTGTGGTCTCATGCTGTCCCGTGATGGATGGTGGCTTTCTGTTCCAGGCAAGGTGGCTGGGAAGTTCTTCAGTGATGACTCTCTGTTGTCCAACCCTGTGGCCGGGCTGGTGATCGGGGTGCTGGTGACTGTCCTGGTGCAGAGTTCCAGCACCTCCTCATCCATCATCGTCAGCATGGTCGCCTCCTCACGTGAGTTTGGGGACCTGAAGGCCTGTGGAGCCTACTCCATTCCCTAGTCTTTTCTGAGTCCCTTTGGGTGGGCCTCTGGGTAAAGTACGCAAAACCAGCTTTCAGTCGAAATGAACCAGTGAACGAATGAGCAATGAGTGCCAAGGAAATGCTGGTCCCCAGGCTGTTCCCTGGTTTCTCAACTCTAGCCCTCCCTCTGTACTAGGAATGAAAGTCCTGAAGAAAGTCACATGAAAACTGGGGTGTGAGGAACAGTTCAGGGGATCTCTGGGTGCTGTACTCCTTTTTAGGGGGTGAACCTGTGCATGCTTCTTCGGCGATCCTTTATTAGGCAGTTTCACCAACGCCTGCATCTATTGACAGATTTGGAGGGGGGCGGGGTGTCATCGAGCATGAAGCACCTTGAGGCGGGGGGCTGGGACAGCTAGAATTCAAACCCAAGCCCCCATCCTCCTCCTCCCTGAACCACTTCTTGGTCCCCCCTCCAGTGTTGACGGTGCACGCCGCCATCCCCATCATCATGGGGGCCAACATCGGCACCTCCATCACCAACACCATTGTGGCCCTCATGCAGGCAGGAGACAGGAACGAGTTCCGGAGGTAGGTGGCGTCCAAGCGGCCAGTTGGTTCTCTGGGGCAGGGCGCGCATGCTGTGATCACCGGGGCTCCTGCTGGAGCACACATCCACACGGCTGGGCTAAGAATAGGAGCCATCACCACTGCTACGCCCTGGGAAATCAAAATCCACCCTCACGGCCAGTCTTAGCCAGGGGCCTAGCAAGTAGCCACAGTGAGCTAGCTGGAAAGCTGCCTGCAGCGGCGGCGTGGCCAGTTAGGGCAGGTCTCACTGCTCCACGTCTAACTTCCCAGGGCTTCCATCTGGGGCCTGTTTGACCCTGTGTTCTAGCCCTTGCATGCCAATAACAAGGAAGAATATGGCTCTTGTGGTCCAGTACATAAGATGTGGAATTAGGGAGGTTTCGAATGCAGGTAGAGAGCACTTTTCTTCCCAAAGGGTGGGAATGCAGCTCGTTTTCTGGTGATGAGCCAGGCTGCTTGAGGGTTGGACACTGGGTCAGAGATGTCCTCACAGCCCCCAACGTGTAGGGGAACAGCTTTCATGCCCACTGCCATATCCTGATGGGTGTCTAATATGCTTTTCTTGGGGATGCGGCGCCGGCATTTATTTCTATCTGTATTTGCTGTTGTTGAGACACAGCAGAACGTGATGCCAACGCAGGTGCTCTGCTTGCTTTGCGGGGGTGGCAACGGAGGCTTCTAAGAGGCCAAGTGACTTGACTCCAGGCAGGTCTGCCTGCAGGCAGACCTTGGACCCTTGTCCCCGCTCCAGTGCAATCGAGGTTTGCTTATGAAGAGTCTGAACATGTGCTCTAGTCAGGCACCTGCTTTATAGCAGCAGCCTCCCTCCCCTACCTAGCTCCTTTTTGGAGCTGTTGAAACTAGGTTAATTTTGCATCAATTTCATGCACTGGTCTTGCTTTTCATCTGGAATAATAATCACTAAATTCCAACAGCCTCGTGGCTCTTAAACATTTCACTCATAACGACGCAATTTAATTGTGAGGATGATGCAGGACCGGGCAGTGTTTCGTTCTGTTGTGCAGAGGGTCGCTGTGGGTCGGAACCGGCTTGATGGCGCTTAACAATAACAATAAGTCAGCCGCCTCAGCCTTGGATGAAAGCAGCATCCTCACACCACCCGCTGCATCAACAAGATGAGTTGAAGAGGATCTTCGCCAATGTGATGGGTGAAGGAGCCCTAGCACTGGGCTGCAAGGCAGCTCTGTCCTGTCGGGTCAGAACAGACTCAGTGGCGGCAGCAGGGGAGCACTTGAAGCCTGTTTTTCCGGGTTATGAGCGGCTGCTTCTCCTCGGGTCCACTGGCAAGCGGACACTGGTTCGGAGAGTTAGTGTTTGGACAGGCAGAGACCCTTTTTGAAGGAAACTGTTTCATCAAGTGGGAAACACAAAATCTAGCCTGGCATGGATGAGGTGGATTTCCGAGGTGGGGGTGGGCCTGTGGCCCCGCCCAGACAGATACTTCCCTGTGCAGAGTATTCCCATGACTCAGGGGATTCCCCCAAGCAGCCAGGATCTTCTTTTGAAAAGCTAAGAATTCTCCTGGGCAGGTTGTGCGATTCCCAGGTGGTCTTGAGCTAATTCTTGGAGCTGTGAGATCTGTGGCGAGCGTGTCTACCACAAGCATAGGAGAACACACCCCCATCCCCACCCCCATCCCCACCAGCTGAGTGCTCAGATGGAAACATGGCTTGCCCAAGAGTGGAGAAAAGGGCACTGGGCTCAGCCCAGGCGTGACCTTCATGCCCCCCACCCCTGTGTTTGCCAGCCCTCAGCTTCCTCATCTGTTGGATGGGGGTACTGACTTGGGGATTACTGCAAGAGTGAGACAAGGATTTACTGCACGTGTCCAGATTCTCTAAACGATGCCCACTAGCTTGTTGGCTGACTTGTGGGCTTCCTCTTCTGCAGGGCGTTCGCAGGGGCCACTGTCCACGACTTCTTCAACTGGCTCTCGGTGCTGGTGCTCTTGCCCCTGGAGGCGGCCACCCGTTACCTGGAACTCTTGACGAACCTTGTGGTGGAGTCCTTCCATTTCAAGAATGGCGAAGACGCCCCGGAGCTTCTCAAAGTCATCACGGACCCCTTCACAAAGCTCATTGTCCAGGTAAGCTGGCTTCCTTCAGATGAGAGGAACCCAACTGCCCTGATCCCAGCCTGCTCAGTGGGCCGGCAGTTCAGTCAACACTGCTCTTGACCAACCATGGAGCCTGCAAGGTGGAGCTTTTGGGGACACCTGGGAGAGTAATTGGCTCGATTAGCTGGTGACCCTGGAGGCCACCACCTGTTACCAGGAGCTCCTGACCCACCTGGTGGTGTCGAATGTAACTACCCCAATCCAGAGCTGTAGGGACACCCACACGAGCAATTGGGTTTTCTAGTTGCCCTGACTCCCTTATCTTGATTGTGAGAGAGAGAGGGGTGCTTCGTATGGGACTCAAGGCCATCCCACTTGAAATCTGAGGGCCCTTGGGTGCCATGATGGCCCTCCTCTCAGTACCAGCAGGCTCACTGACGACAAAGAGAAATGGAAACCAAGTAAAAGCAAGCAGCTGCTGTGATCATTCCAGCGAATGGCGGCCCCCGGGTGCGCCTGAGCCTCCAGCTGAGTGCGGTCAGGGGCTGCCCTACAGCCCGGTCTTTACTTGTCCTTGTTAGCGGCAGTTGACCTGGCTCCACAGTCCTGTGGCCCCATGCCCAATGGAGCCAGCCTTTTGAGATCCATGGGTTTTCATTGGCTAGTTTTACAAAATAGCTTTGCTGGGCCTTTCTTTGTCCAGAAACCCCTAAAACCAGTTCAGCATCCTAGCAACACGCACGCATCCTAGCAACATGCTAGGTGGCTGTGGACATGATGTAGAGCCAGGAACCAATCCCTAGATGTCTACAACCACTAAGCCACCAATGTCTCACTAGAGCCATATGACTGAATGGCTCTAGTAGGAGCTTAGTTGGTGGGAGCAGACACAAGCTGCCCTTTGCTTTGGGTCATGACATGTGACTTTTCATTGGTTTCTTAAGCCCTTGCCTAATGTCTAGGAGAGGAGCTTTGGTGGCATAATCGTTCCACATTGGGTTGTGACCTGCGAGGTCTGAAGTTTGAAACCACCAGCTGCTCTGATGGAGGAAGACAGGGCTTTCTACTCTGGGGAACATGACAGTCTCAGAAACATGCAGGGGCAGCTCTGTTCTGTCCTGTAGGTCCGCTATGAGTCAGCATCACCTTGATGTCAGAGTTCTAAGGATGTCCGGGTCCAGCTTCGGCTCACCCCTGGCGGCCTCCCACTCTCTCACTTTGTGCCTTCGCAGACTTCTGAGACAGGCCTGACTCTTCCTTCTGTTGTCTTCCTCAGCTGGATAAGAAAGTCATCAACCAGATTGCAATGAAGGATGAAGCCGCCCAAAACAAGAGTTTGCTTAAGATCTGGTGCACGACTTTCACCAACGTGGTAAGCCCCGAAGATCGCAGGGTCACTGGAAGCCAAGGGGAAAGTGAACGGAATGAAGCTTCTCCCCAGTGAGAAATGGCCCACCGGGTTGGATGGATGGGGCAGACTGTGCCCTCTTTCTTTCGCCCCGGGGTCCCTCCCTTCCATGTCATGTCTGAATCCCATTGAGGGAGGGAACCATGGAAGCAGGGCTCTTCAGGGGCTGGAAAGCAGTGGCTTCTCTCACCTGCCAGTCTAGAATGTTCCACCAGGGTCCTGTGCCTGCCTCTATGTTCCATCAAGGCCCCGTGCCTGCCTCCTGAGTCAGGGACACTTGCGCAGCCTGCTTTACCGCAAGGCATTAGTTCAGTGGTTCTCAATCTGTGGGTCTCCACCCCTTTGGAGGTTGAACGACCCTTTCACAGGGGTTGCCCGGTTCACAACAGTTGCAAAATTATAGTTATGAAGTAGGAACGAAAATAATTTTATGGTTGTGGGGGTCACCACAACATGAGGAACTGTATTAAAAAGGGTCAAGGCATTAGGAAGATTGAGAACCACTGCTTTAGCTTCCCCTTGTTGACAGGTGTGTATACAGACAGGATGTGCCTGTTGCTGAGAGATGCTAGGCTGCAGTAGCCCTGAGGCTGCCTTGGTCTGTCTCCAACTGTTCCACGAGCAAATGAAGGGCCAACAACATAAGCAGGCAGGGTAAAGGCGGCTCTGGGGAGAATGTTTCATCAAAGCTCCCCAGCCCTATTGTATCGATTTATTATTATTATTTTACCAGCCCTATTTTTATATATATATGAAAAACTGGCCCCTTAAAAAATTTTTTTTAGCCCTTAAAATGAAACCCTTCGAATATGTGAAGCAACAACACGCAAAAGGTGTCCCTCTTGGTGGGCCTTGCTCGGGGCTCCCTACCCCCACCCCCAGCTGCCTGCCACCCACACGCGTTTTATGTTTGCTGCATAGACCGAGATGAATGTCACCGTCCCCTCATCTGTGAATTGCACGTCCCCTTCGCTCTGCTGGCAAGATGGGCAACATGTCTGGACCACGAAGAACGTGACCTACACGGAGAACATCGCCAAATGTGAGGGCACCGGCCACGGGAGGGCCGTCTGCGGGGCTGGCAGGCGTTTCCTGTCTGGCTGGAGAGAGGGCAGTTGAACCGGGGTTGAAGTCCAAGTCAGTGCTTCTATGGGCATCCAAACCCACGCTGTCTATAGCACATATCCTCAGGAGAGCGTCCGTTCCATCCGGATGGACTCATAGGTTTTGCTTTTTGAGTCCCAGACAGGCTATTGTTCATTCTCCAGTCGACTCTGACCCAGGCCTGCTCCCTGGGGTAAAAGCGAAGTAGATAGCCTCATCTTTCCCCCGGGAACGAAGGGATAGGCAGCTAACCCAAGGCCGGCAGGTGGGAACCAGCAGCCGCTCCATGCGAGAAAGATGGGGCTTTCTCTACTCCAGGAAAGAGCTGCAGTCTTGGGAGCCAACAGAACCAGTTGTCCTATTGGGCTGTTCTGAGTCAGAATTGGCTCAATGGTGGCAAGTCGGGGAGACCCAGAATGAAGCAGAGTACGTCAGGTGTGATTTGCCCCCAGAGAATCCAGAGGCCGTCTCCCATGTTCGATCGATGGCTTGAGCTATCTTGATAGAACCACAGTTTCCTGGAATTCCCATGGGCATGCTGAGAGGCTGTGGATACTACCCTTGATCTCAGTCAAAAGGCCGAGAAGCGATGCTCAGAGGCTTTGAAAGCACGAAGGGATCTTTGCGTTTTGGAATATCCCCTGCTTTCTCATTCCATCCCACTTAGTTCCTTAACTCTGGCCAAACCCACGGTCTCCATATTAGGAGTGATTTAGAAGTAGAAGAATAAGACCAGAGGCCTGACATGGTCCCTGACAATGTGACCTTAATCCATGTGACTTCACGTCACCTTCCCGCCTCGGACATCTGGTGTGGTCACTCTGAATGCTGCAATCAATGAATCCCAGTGTGTAGATTTATAAGTGAGCTTGGATTTACCCTCTCTTGGGCCCAGGCTTCTTCCTCTGTCATAATTAGATCTCCGCCTTGTTGGCGCTATGAAGCTTCGCTTCTGTGAGCACAGCACAGGCTCAGGGTTCCATGCTCTTTGCCATTTGACAAACAGGTCTTCCTTAAAGGCTTGTGGCTATTAACCTAATTGTTGCTGTGAGGTGCATTCAAGTCAGTTTCACAGAATGAGACACTGCCCGGTCCTAGCCCTCCTCAGTCTCGCTACAGGCTGGATCCTGAAATGATCTTGACAGTGGACGGCAGGGATGTTCCTCTCTCCCCTTAGTCATCGCACAGCTTCCTTGGGGTCACATCTTTGTAGCAACTACTGATGGGTGCTTTTCAGTTGCCGGGATAAGAAAGACCAATGAAAACGATTATTGTACTGATGTATGCACCAGCCACTAGTGCCCGAGGTGAAGGAGGAAATAAAGGGGTTTTATTGACTTGTGCCGCCTTAAGTTGGATCAAGCACACCACCAATATGCCCTTCGATGATTAGAAACAAACAGGGATTCATGGTAGAGACATGTGTCCTTGGTGACAGAAGCTGCCCAAAGGGGACACGGGAGGAGGGCTCTTTCTCCAGGGCCGCCCCGTGCCAGGCGTTAGTCCAAGAGAGGAGGCAGTTAGGGAATAACTGGCAACTGGTGGCCACGCATGGCTGTGTCTCCTGACAAGGGCTGCCTTCTGGTCTCTGCAGGTCGCCACATCTTTGTCAATTTAAACCTCCCGGACCTTGCCGTTGGCCTCATCCTCCTGCTAACCTCCCTCGTGGTCCTCTGCCTTTGCCTTGTCATCATTGTCAAGATCCTGAACTCTGTGATGAAGGGACAGGTTGCCGCGGTCATCAAGAAGACCCTCAACACTGGTAGGCACTCTTGACCTTCCCAGGGAGGGTGTCACGGGTCAATCCCCTGTGAATGGTGGCCTCTGCTCCGAGTATCTCTCTTGGCTCTGAGAAGCCGGAAGCTTGTGTGTGAACCTGGGGAGCGAGGTCCAGGGAAGGAGCCAGGTGCCTAAAGAGACCTTTACTGGGTCTCTTGGGGTCCCTGAGACAAGTCACCACGTCACTTACTTGGTCCCCCCACCATCCACCCATTCTACTTACACTTGGGGAGGAACACTGCTCTGGATTAATACATCAGCATCATCAGGACTATATTCCTGGCCAGTGACATCACCCTGTGCATTCAGTGGGGCCTAGGATGCCTGCCTCCCAGGTTGCCCCAAGAGTGAATTAGGCATCGTTGGGGCTTCCTAGGTGTATGTATGTGTGGGGTTGGGAGGGTCCTGCGCCATGGTAGGGAGGGCTGAGTTGATAGGTGGGTGGAATGGGAGAACAGGACAGGGAGGAGGTGTGGAGCACGATGTAAATGCCCTCCATGGGAGGGCATTGGCTGGGAGCTCTGACCACGCCTGCATGGTGAGAATGCAGCGGGGAAGGAGACTTTGGCATGATCGGAATGTGGTGTGGGGTCCTGAGGGAGCCCACCCTTCACCCCATGTTTGCCTTACAAGGTGTGAACCATCTGACTCCCTTCCTCCTGCCTTCCAGACTTCCCCTTCCCCTTTGCCTGGCTGACTGGCTATCTGGCCATCCTGGTGGGGGCGGGCATGACCTTCATCGTGCAGAGCAGCTCTGTGTTCACGTCTGCTTTGACCCCTCTGATTGGTAAGTTTCCCTTTCTTCTGAGTTTTCCCCTGGGCTTCTCCCCGCCACCCCGGGGGGTTGCTATGGCTGCCTCCCATTATCTCCTGGGGGTTGATGTGATAGTCTTTTAATTCCCACCCCCTCCATCTTCTCACTAGGCATCGGTGTGATCACCATTGAGAGGGCGTACCCCCTCACGTTGGGCTCCAACATCGGCACCACCACGACTGCCATCCTGGCCGCCTTGGCCAGCCCGGGCAGCACCTTGAAGAGCTCACTCCAGGTCAGAACATGCTGCACGGGGAGGCCCGGGGCTCTCTAACGGAGGCCAGGAGGGGCATCACGAGATGTGACCCTTGGTCTGGGGCTCTAACAAGAGTCAGGCGTTTGCCTCTGAGGCTCACAAGGAGAAGCTCAGGTGTGGAGGAGAAGCCCAGGAGCTCCAGAGGCTTGGGGGTTGTTATGGGGCCATTGAGTCTGCTCTGACTAGGTACAACAGAATGAAACACCGGATATACGTCCCGGCCACTGTTGCAGCAGCCTCTGTGTCAATCCATCTAGTTAAGGGCCTTCCTCTTTTTCACTGCCCCTCCACTATAGCAAGCATAGTGTCCTTCTCCAGGGACTGGTCTCCTGACAATCTGCTCAAAGTATGTAAGAAGTCTTACTCAGGCTCTACTTCCTCCAAGAGAGATCGGTTTGTCTTTTTAGCAGTCCATGGTACTTTCAAGAATACTGAATGAATATTGAATAGTGAAAGTCTTGGGGGAAGGAATAAGGCTTCCACCATTGGCAACAGTTGACATAAAGATTGAGAGGCCACGTGATGGAGGGGTGGCATAGACAATTCTCGATACCATGGAGTTTCTCCCCACCCCTGTAACAACGCAGAAACCCACTCACCTGTCCCCACCCCTTTCATCTTTCAGATCGCGCTGTGCCACTTCTTCTTCAATATCTCGGGCATCCTGCTCTGGTACCCGATCCCCTTCACCCGGCTGCCTATCCGTCTGGCCAAGGGGCTGGGCAACATCTCCGCCAAGTACCGCTGGTTCGCCATCTTCTACCTCATCTTCGTTTTCTTGCTGACCCCGATGGCGGTGTTTGGCCTCTCGCTGGCCGGCTGGCCAGTGCTGGTAGGCGTGGCCGTGCCCATCCTCTTCCTGCTGCTCCTGGTGGTGCTGCTGCGGCTCCTGCAGGCCCGCTGCCCTCGGGTGCTGCCCGCAAAGCTCCAGAGCTGGAACTTCCTGCCTCTGTGGATGCACTCGCTGAAGCCCTGGGACCGCTGGATCTCCCTGGTTACCAGCTGCTGCCAGCGGCGCTGCTGCTGCTGCTGCCGCGTGTGCTGCCTGCTCTGTGGCTGTCCCAAGAGCTGCCAATGCAGCAAGTGCTGCGAGGACCTGGAGGAGGGGCAGGAGAACACCAAGGACATCCCCATTAAGATCCCGCAGGCTGCCTTTGACAACATGGCCCAAGATGCCCCACCCGACAAGATCGTTTCTCACAGCACGGCCTTATAGGGGGCTGCCAGGAGGTGAGATGGGGGGGAGGGGGAGGCACATCTCACAGGCAGCCCCGCACTGCCTATGGGGCTGTGCAACTCAGCCACACTCCCTGGGTGCCCCCCACTGCCAGGAAGGTTAAGCCTGGCTAGACCCCTGGTGGTGCCCAGCTGACGGCTGGGGACTTAATCACTAGGGACCCCAAGCTTGGGGAGGGATGGGCATATAACTAGGAGAAAGATTAAGCTTTTTACTCCCGGGAAGTTGTACAGCCTTGGAAACCCACAGGGCAGTTCTACCCTGTCCTGTAGGGGGGAAGCTAATGAGTTGAGCTGATTTCACGATGAATGTATGCACACGCGCACATGCTGAGGCTAACAATGGCTTATCTTCACAGGCCATTCAGGGGATTTGGTGTGGGTCACTCCCACTTCCTAGATGTCTTCCTCACCACCTCACCCCATTACCCACCCACTGGGAGCTAAGCCAGAACCTTATGTTCCTCCACAGGCACCCTTTCTCTGTGGCCACCCAGCTCCGGGAAACAGAAGCAGGGCCTGGCTGGACTGCCCACAGCACTACTCACGGCTGGATTCCTGTGTCGGACCAAAGACTCTGGGATCTTGTCCCAAACGTGCCTTCCACTCTTCCCTCCTGGGCCCCTCACCACCCCCACAAAGCTGCCTCTCACCACCGAGTGAGCACCCATGATGTCTGGGGAAGGGTGTAGCTGAGTTTCAGTACCATGCCCTAACACACACCCCCCCCACCCATTCCCCAGTCCTACCAGCCTCACAGGTTGGGATGCCAAGCTGAGCCCGCCCTTGCCCCTGCCCCTGCCCCTTGTAGATAACCATGCCCAACCAGAGCCATTTTTACTCTATATTTATAGCCACGCATCTGTACAGCATTTTTCACAGCGTATGTAACCAGCAGCCAGCGGGATCTGTGACTTAAGAGAGCTTTCTCTCTGAGGAAGAAGCTGGGTTATCCATGGAAAGTATGGATCGTGCCCCACCATTGTATATTTTATCTCCGAGCCTTTTCCCCCTGTCTCTGTGGCCTGCCGGTGGCGCCCACTCTGTAAATATGTAAGTTAAACATGGGCAGGGGCTTCAGTCTCCTGTTTGGGGTTGTTTTCTTAAAAATGAGATGTCTGTAGTGTCAGAACTGGTTGTGAGTGAACTAATAAAAGAAAGACCAAACCCATCCCAGTTGAGTGTGGTGTTTTCCATGACCAGGGTCAGCTTTTAAAATTCTCACTTTTCACCCCCAAACCAAACCCATGGATAGCATCAGCCCCAACTCATGAGCCCACAGGTCAGAGCAGAAGGCTCTGCAAGGATTTCTGAGATTGTGAACAACTTCATCTCCCTCCTGCAGAGCGGCTGGCGGATTTGAACTGCTGGCTTACGGTTAAATTGTGAGCGACAGCTCCACAGTGGCGATGCCAGGTCTGAACGCAGCCACGCATCGACAGTGGACTTTGCGCGAACTGAAGACCTTGAATCCCTACGCGGAAGCACTGGAACGTTGCTTTATAGCTCACTCCAACCAGGAGAAAGCCCAAACGGCGCCCACAAAGTCGATTTTAAATTTCACTTCCTGATATGTCCTCGGGAGGAGCTGGAGGGACTGAATGAGAGGAAGGACAGGCCGCCCACGATGCCAGTAAGCGGTTGACGGATGTGTGGCGCATGCGCAGTCCCGTGGTATTCCTGGGCTCTGCGAAAGGTTTGCTGCTTCCTAGTCTACTCGGGATGGGTAGGGGAGCCTTCATCCTCCCTACGGCCGTTTGTATGTTTATAACATCACTCGTGGACCATACTGGACAATTAACTCACCCCTAACGCAATGGCCGGAGCTGCTTCTTGTTGATGTGGGTGATGTGAGCGGACATCGATGGTTTCAAGGGAGGGCATTCCCCAAGCCTGGCCACTCCTCGAACTGACCCCACGTCCATTTTGGGCCTCATGGCACTTGTCCCATTTATATTAATAAGAGATAGAAACAAATCTCCCTGGTTTGCATTGAAAATCAGTTGAGAGGCAGGGAAATGCAAACGTGGGTGTTGATTCTCAGTTTATACAAGTTGTGAGGAGCCGTGGAATCTGACCTAACCCGTAGCGACCCCCTATGCACAACAGAAAGAAACCCCGCCCGGCCCTGCGCTCTGCTCACGCTTGTCCCCGCCCATTGTTGCAGCCTCTGTCCATTCATCTTTTTGACGGCCTTTCTCCTTTCAAATGCCCCTCCCCATTCCCAAGAAAGATGTCCTTCTCCAGGGACTGGTTCCTCCCGACAACATGTCTAAAGGGTTTTAAAAGAATTGTATGTAAGAGGACTCTGGCCCTACTTCTCCCAAAACAGATTTGTTTCTCCTCTTGGCAGTCCGTGGGACTTTGCACATTCTTCTCTTGCCCCACAAGTCAAACGCACCAATTCTTGTTCATGTCCAACTTTGACCCACATATGAGGCTATGCCCATTAGTTCCCTATATTTTGAGACCTATACACTCCACCACTCATCTGCCATCTTGTCGTACTGTACTGGCTTATATGGTGGTGCCATGCTGGAAGCCATCTATGCCAGACATGTTTAAATACTAGCAGGGGACCAGTTTCATTCCAAACTAATAAAAAGAGGAAGAGAGCCTCTCTCCACTCCCACCACCACCACCCGAAACTGGCCACTGAAAACCTTGTGGACAGTAGTGTAATTGTCTACTGGAAGATTCGCCTCTCAAGTTGGCAGGCAGTCAATGTGAGTCAACCTTCGTGATGTGGACGGAATTTTTAGGGCCTTCAATTTCCGACTCAATGAAAAGAAACAGGTGCACACATGGATCAGTGAGCAGAACACCGAACACAAGAAATGTGAACCGAGGACAAAGATGGAAAAGCCTAGGTGGTAGGGAGCTCAAATAGATCACTATTAGCTGATTTGAACTGGCCAATCAATGTGATCATGTTGTGTTATGCTGAGAGTGACAAATGCAAGAAGAATTGCAATACGTTCATGGTTAAAAAAAAAAATCAAGGTCATCATGTAATAAAATCCTGACAGGGAGTGTGATTATTACATTGATGTAGGAACCACTAAAGCTAACCTCTGTGGTCTGAAATTGATCAAACATGAGATCAAGATGCGTTGATAATTATTGGTGATTGAAATGCGAATGTTGGAAACCAAGGAGCAGAAGCAGGGAAACATGGTCTTGATGATAGAAATGACACTGGAGGCTGCAGGATAGAATTCTGGGAGACCCCTTCACTGGAAATGCTTGTGTCCAACAATATAAACCATGGCTACATGTGAACCTCCCCAAAAGGAAGACAGGAATTAAATGGGCCATCTCTGCAGAAAGGGACCACAGAGAGCCCCCACTTCATCAATCAGAGCAAGGCCAGGGGCCAATGGCAGAACAATAATGGCTCCCATGCGAATTCAATCTGCAGCTGAAAAAAATTAAATAAGTCAAGCAGAACCCAAGTACAACCTTGAGTATCTCCCACCTGAATTTACAGACAGACAAGTTGTGGGGTGACATCAAGGACATCGAATGCAGAGAAAGCAAAGAGCCCAAAAGACAAGGGAAGGGCAGACTGGACGAACTCCATATAACTGCTCTTTGCTAATAAGGGTGATCCAAAAGGTGAAAAGTATCATTGCTCTCACATCAGCAATGCATTTAATCCCATGAAATTGTTCATAGGTTGATGGTGTCTGAGGAGCCCTGATTGCATAGTGGTTATGTCTTGAGCTGCTAACTGTAAGGTCAGCAGTTCAAGACCTTCAGTAGCCCCATGGGAGAAGCATGAAGCCGTCTACTCCCGAAAAATTTAGTCTTAGAAACCCACAGAGGCAATTTAACCCTGTCCTATAAGGTTGCCACGAGTTGGCATAGGCTCCGTGGCAGTGAGAAAGTGTCTGAATAACAACAGTTATACATGGTTCAATCAAGTTTTTTTCCTTCTATTTTCTTGTTTGGTACCATTGACTCAGTTCCA
Organism: Echinops telfairi; assembly: GCF_000313985.2. Taxonomy (NCBI): domain Eukaryota; kingdom Metazoa; phylum Chordata; class Mammalia; order Afrosoricida; family Tenrecidae; genus Echinops; species Echinops telfairi. The sequence continues at coordinate 95,399,788 of NW_022111369.1, read as the reverse complement.
ACTATTTGGATGGGTAATCCATTAGTTCACCTCTAAGTCACCTAAGTTTTTTTTTCTCTGTTTTTTTAAATTTTTATTTCTGTCTTTTATGGTCCCTATACTCTTTTTTTAAGGAGTTTCCTCTATAGGTGTGGTACTTACATCATTTCATGTCAACTTGATCATAAGTATAGGGCTGGAGGCTAGTCTGTCAATCAGGTCACAGGCCTGAGGATGCGTCCTTGTGGGTGTGGCCTTCTCATGAGGATTCTGGGAACTTCCTCTTTTTCTCCCTGGAAGTGGTCCACACTTTCTCTGCTTCACTTTCCTGCTGTTGAAACATTTGGAGAGGAGCCATGTGGAGAATCATGCCAGCCCTGAGATGCTTCCACTGCCACTGGATCCACAAGCCATTGCACCCACTGACCTGTGATCTTCCTGAATTTGACGTCATTGCATGTGCTGCAGGAGTCTGAAGAGAAAGTCATGGCCTAATTTCGAACTTATGGACTTGAATTGGACTGGGCTAAGATATTTTCTCAATAGACAATTGGTCTTCCATAGGAAGCTCTTTCTTATACGTATATGAATGTCCCTGGGTTTGTTTCCCTAGTCAACCCAGACTAACACAATATCCTCAGTTTGTTTTGTTTTTAACTTTATTGTGAATGGAGTGAAGTTTTGCAGATCAATTTCCCATTCAAAAGTTCATACACATTTTTTTCCATGTAATTGGTTGCAGCCCTTGTAATGTAACATCACTTATGCCACGTCCTCCCTCTGTTCCCTATTTCTACACATCCTTTTTTCCTAATCCTTATGAACGTTTTCTTTGTGTAAATGTCCATTTGATCCCAAATGATGCATTATTCTAAGGCATGTATACCTCCCCAGTGTTATTGTTTGTTATATACCTGGCTCTTGTTGGACTGAAAATTGAGCCCTGGGGTGAGTTCATTTCCAGATTGGACCAGTGACTATTGGACATAATCTTAAGGGTCCTAACTGACCAGTCAGCCTGGACTTTTAGAAATAATTTTGAGTTTTGTTCTCACATTTTACTCCTATTCTATCCAGGACCTTCTAAAGTGAAACCTTGGTTGTGATAGCCGGGTACCATCTAGTTCTTCTGGTGTCATGGTCATAAGACATACTTTGCCTTATTGCTGCTGCTGTTGTTGTTAGGTGCTACCAAGTCGGAATGGTGAGCTTTGTCATTGGGTCATCACAGGGGGGAAGGTCATTCCACAGAAGACCCCACACAAACACAAATGTCACTATCTGAGGCCAGCTATCTCCCCCAGAGAGAAGTTCTGTGATCTGTGAATAGGGGCTAAGAGCACAAGCATGGCTGTCTCTTGGAGCAGCATAGAGGAAGTGAGTGGCGTGCCATCACTTTTCATTACACA
>NW_022111369.1:95396841-95398184 GCF_000313985.2 Echinops telfairi | reverse complement strand
GGTCCTGCGCCATCCTCGTACTTGTTCTTTTGGCTGAGCCATTTGTTGCAGCCATTGTGCCCGTCCATCTCCTTGACACTCTGTTTTTTGCTGCCCCTCCACTTTACCAGGCATGATGCCCCTTTTCTTCTGGCCGTCCACGGACTTCCAATATTCTTTGCAGACACTCCTATCACATAAGAAGTCCATTTCTGTGCTTCCTGGATCAAGGCTGGCCTCAGGATTTGCTTGGACCAACAGGATGCCATGGAGGTGGTATTGCGTGGCATTTGAGCCTTAGTCTCAGGAGACTTTGCACCTTCTCTTCCTGCTCCTGTAGAGACTTGAGACCACCAGATAAACAAAACCTGAGCTATCCATCTTACACAGGAGAGACCACATGGAAAGTCTAGAAGGCAATGGCACACCACTGGACATGTGAGTGAGATGCTCTTACACCATCTAATCCTACCTGTGTTACCGGTGAGGTCAACAGAAGAACTGCCCAGAGAAACCTGCCCAAATGGCCAGCACACAGAGTTAGAAAATAAGATGGTGACTGTTTTCAGGCCTGTGTTTTGGGGTGGGGTGTTCTATACCAGCTGTTCAAAGTGTAGACTTTGACTTAAGCTTGATGCCATTATTCTTCCTTGCCCACCATCTGTTCTTCCCATGTCTTCCCCGGTTCAATTCTTCCAATTCTTCCTATCTCCTGCCTGCCACAGTGAAGCAGACAGCAGGGCCACCTGGGGCATGTTACTTCATTATTAGCTTCCGCTTCATGCCATTGGCACGTCATCTGAGCAGAATAAATCCTCCTCGGCCAGCACTGGCCAGCTTTGGCCTGGGAATACAGCATAAATTAGTGTCGTGAAGTGAAATTACGCCTTCTCATTTGGCTTAGGTTAATTCCATAGAGTCCAAGGGGATTCTGGTAGCTGCCCACTGGTGCTGAGGTGGTCGTTTTGCACTCTCCATTGGTTGGTGTCTTAGGGAGCTCATAAATAGCATCCCTTCTTTCCCTGCATTGCCTGGGACCGACTGAAAAGTAAGACGCAGAAGCCAGGTGGGGATCAAAGCGCTGTAGTATTGCTAAGATAGCTAATGGGCACATGTGACTTTCAGACTCACAGTGGGAGCCCTGGGAGGAATCTTGCAAGCACTGTTGTGTTAGCCCAACTTATTTTCCCAATCGCAGGCAGAGCCCTCAGGGCTAGAAACTTCCTGAAGGCATCACACCTGACCAGAAGAAAGGAGGCCTCTGGCAGATTGGCTTCACAGCCAACACACCCAGTTTCCTTCTTTCCATGCCCCCTCACTCTCTCTTTAACAAATATGTTTCAAACGGACTTGCATGCCATCAA
>NW_022111369.1:95378429-95380079 GCF_000313985.2 Echinops telfairi | reverse complement strand
TGGGGTTCGTGGCAATGGCTCTTATGTTAAAGTGAAATCACTTGGTCCAGCTCGTCTATTCATGTCCATAATCTATCCATAATCTAGAGAAGCTGGATTATATGAAGAAGAATGCAACATCAGGATTGGAGCAAGGCTTATTAATGACCTGAGATATGCAGATGACACAGCCTTGTTGCTGAAAGTGAGGAGGACTTGAAACACTTGGTGATGAAAGTCAAGGATAGCAGCCTTCAGTAGAAATTGCAATTCAATGTAAGCAAGACCCAACTCCTCACAACTAGACCAATGGGTAACATGATAAGCAGAGAAAATGTTGAAGTTTTCAAGGATTTTGTCTTGCTTGGATCTACAATCAATACTCATGGAAGCATCAGTCAAGAAATCAAGACATATTACATTGGGTAAATGTGCAGCACAAGAGTATTTAAAGTATTGAAGAGCAAGGATATTACTCTGATGACTAAGGTGCCCTGACCCAAGCCATGGTACTCTCCATTGCAGCATATGATCTGTTTTGAAGGAAGTAAGGCCAGAGTGGTTCTTAGAAGCAAGGATGGTGAGACTTCATCTTAAATACTTTGGATATGTTCCCAGCAGTCTCTGGAGAAGGACATCATATTTGGTAAAGTGGAGGGACAGTGAAAAAGTAGAGGGCCCTCAGAAAGATGGATTGACACAATGGCTCCAACAATGGGTTCAAGCATAGGAATAATTGTGAGGAAGACAGAGGGCCAGGCAGTGTCGGAACGGATCTGATGGTACCAAATAACAACAACAACAACAACAACAACAACAGCATCCAGGTCTTTGTAACTCCCACCAAAGGATTGGGTGATACCGTGCAAACATGGTGTAGAAGGCTGTACTTTGGGGAGTGGTCAGTTTTGCTATCCTGCTGGGTATTAGAGTCAACTCTCTCAGAAGCAGGGACAGGAATCTCAGGGTCATCAAGAAAGAAGTGCTACCAGTGGAGCATATGCAAAATGCCTGCCTGAAGTGGCTGAGGCAGCAGAGGCACGCAGCTGCAACACTGAGACCAGGAAGCAAAGCACAGGGGTTTTCGAGATCAATGGGCACAGCAGTGGGAGGGGCTTCCTGGCCCTTTAAGGCAGAGGCCCAGGCACCATGTGACAGAAAGGCTGAGGGTGAGCGAGAGATGAAGGATCAGACTAAGACATGCTTGCTGGCATGGTTCAGAAGACGCACTGCTTTGGTCAGGAGCACTGTCTCCTTAATGTTTTCTGATCCATATTTGTGGTATCTTGTTTACTTTTCTAATAAGCCTCATGTGGCAGTTCAATTTTTAAGTCCACTTGGACCTGTGTGAAAGTATAGGGGTAGAGTCCAACCTGTCAATCAGGTCACAACTCATGATGCCTCCTTGGTGGTGTGGCCTTCTCTCTAGAGAGACTGAGAACTTCTCTGTCTGTCTCTCTTCTTCTTCCCCCTCCCTGCTTGCTTACACTGTCTTCCATCCGCTATGGCCCCATGTGGGCTGTTGGCCTTGAGAGCCAACCTGGGTCTGCTTCCTGCCAAGTTCCCACCTGTCATGGATCCACATAGCTCTGTACCCACCAGCCTGTGCTCTCCCTGCATCCTGATTCACCTTTCTGTGCCACTGACCTCTAGCTACGTGAGTGGTAAGAG
>NW_022111369.1:95375544-95377396 GCF_000313985.2 Echinops telfairi | reverse complement strand
CAGGCCATTTCCCAGGGTTGTGAAGGTTTTTACTAACTGGATTTCAGCAGTCGGGCAGTGTGTCTTTACGTCTGGAAGCTCTCCTGAAATCTGTTCGGATCAGAACCACAGGTAAGGATGGGGTGCATTGACCAAAATTCAAGCTTGTGTTCTTCCACACAGAAGACCCAACTTTCCCACTGGACCTCCACCGCGAAGACCGGTTACAGCAGTGGATTTGACTCCCTGTGGTGGACCCTACTTTGGAAGTAGGGGCACAAGGACACTGCTCCTTAACTAAAAATGTCTTGGCCTTTGTGGGCCCATTTTCACAGAGGTTGCACTTTGACTTCCTGGATTGGGTGCTGCTGGCTGTGGGTTGAAATGAGGCGTGTATCATGTGATCCAGGCATGGTCAGTTTGGGAATTCAGTCCTTTAGTCCTATCTGGGGTGAGCCAAGTGAACCCCCAGAGCCAACAGGACCAGAGTCTCCTCTTAAAGTACTAAATGAAGCAGTGGGCACGGCATGCTGTGAAAGCAGAGGACAGAGAGGCCTCGCAGTTTCCATGCGCCTGTCCTGGCCGACGTTTTAGATCTCCTGTCAAATCAGTGAGTTAATGCAGCGAGGCCCGGCCACGTTAGGAGGGTCCCAGTCTGGTCGTTGGGGTTAATGGGCCATGAAATCTTGGCTGAGGCTGAGGCCAATTGGAGAGTCTGTGGTTCTCCCGGCAGACTCTCCCCTTTCCTGTGGGTCTCCCCTCTCCCTCCCCCTCCATTCCTACACCTCAACCTCCCATGGACTTGGCCCAAGAGTCAGTGTGAGCCTTACGATGGGTACAGCTGGTTCCCCTCCAAACATGGGTTCAATTCCTGGCCCTTGAGACTGTGGCTGCCATCTCTCTTGGAAGCAGGAAATAGGGTTGCCCTTGTGACGTCATTTACATCACTCTCCTGAGTGGAGTGGGTTCTAACCTTCATCATATCGGAGGTACAAAAAGAGTAGACTTGACCCAGAGGGCAGACAGGGCCCGGGTGACTGCTCTCTCCCAGTTATAGGTCCAAAATATGTGCGATTGTCGAGGACCAGCTGCCAGGATGACAGGGTCCCTGGTGGTCCTGCCCGGAAGCCAGGGACTCGGGTGCAGTCGAAGGCTTTGTGTTACCCTTCACAATAGTAATTGTCTAGATGACAAGCAAAGAAATCAGTTAGTAGAACGTACTGGTTTAGATTCAATGTACCATGAAGTACTAGGAACAAGGTACAAAGTAACATGTTGCCTGCCAAGTTCCTCATACAGATTAGATATAAACCTTGCAATCAAGTTGTCTGGGGCTGCTCTCTGATCGGCCCTCCCAGTCCTGTGCTGTCTCTATTTCTCTTTCTTGTACCCCTACCCCCGCGTTCAGGTTCTCTCGGGGTTGTTGTTCAGGCAGCAGCACAAGAAGAAGTCTGGCCATGCTTCGAAGGAGCATTCTGGCTGTGCGTCTTCAAGACAGATGTTTGTTCTTTTGGCAGTACGTGGTAACGTCAACATTCCTCTCCCGCACCATCATTCACACTCACCAGTTCTTCTCCAGTCCTGATGATTCAACGTCCAACTTTCACCTGCAGACTGGGTTGTGCAAACCCTCATGATAACATCCAAATCCATACCAGGAACTCATCTGCCAGTGGCTGCTTGCATGCTGTTGTAATTCTGACTAGGTTTCTTTTTATTTTTAAATTTATTTTAAAAATCATTTTATTGGGGGCTCATACAACCCTTATCACAATCCACCCATCCATCCATTGTGTCAAGCACATTTGTACACTTGTTGCCATCATCATTCTCAAAATATTTGCTTTCTACTTGAGCCCTTGGTATCCGCTCC